>NC_057737.1:31956706-31966830 GCF_004010195.1 Chiloscyllium plagiosum
TCCCCTTGACTTGTCCGGACTTGTCCGACCTGCCCAGCTCCTTTTCCACCTATCCACTCCACCCTCTCCTCCCTGACCTATCACCTTCATCTCCTCCCCCACTGACCTATTGTACTCTATGCTACTCTATCCCCACCCCCACCCTCCTCTAGCTTATCTCTCCACACTTCAGGCTCTCTGCCTTTATTCCTGATGAAGGGCTTTTACCCGAAACGTCGATTTCGAAGCTCCTCGGATGCTGCCTGATTGCTGTGCTCTTCCAGCACCACTAATCCAGAACACCAGGTTATAGTCCAACAGGTTTAATTGGAAGCACTAGCTTTCAGGTGGTTGTCAGGCACAACAGCGCTCCGAAAGCTACTGCTTCTAAATAAACCCGTTGGACTATAACCTGGTGTCGTGTGATTTTTAACGGAGTAATAACAGTACCTGTACTCAAACGTCATGTCAGAACTTTAAGGAGGGAAATTTGAAGAACGCCAAATGGCCTCTTGTTCAGTGTGCCTGAAAAGTGTGAAGTGGCAACAAATTTGGTTCTGTCTAAATCTTTAGAGTTGTGTTGGTTGCCGTACGGGGCTTTGCTCAGGCATCAAATGGATCTAGTCCCTGTAACATGAGGAGCTATGAGAATGACAAGGAGGACAAGAGGACACTGTTGCAAATGGTAAATTCAGTCCAGGTGTTAGGAAATATTTCTTTCACACACCGAGTTAAATAGCTAGAGTAGGATCCCAGTAAAGATGGGGGAAGCTTATTTAAGAAACAACTGATATTGTCATGGAATGCTGTGGAAGTAATATTCTGAAAGAATGAATACAAATAGGCTGTAGGTGTTTTTATATCCAAACTTATCTTGTGTTCTTGCAGCTGGATTGAAACTGGGTATTATCTGTAGTTGAGGATCTGTTTGGTTGCTATGACAATATGAATATATGATTTTGTGAAGGACCAAATACTGAGTTCCTTAAAAACAACATATTTATTTATAACTTTCCTTTCTTAACATAAGGATGTCATGATGGTCCAACTGAAAGGCTTGGAATTTTCTTGACCTGGTTGCACCAAAATCTGTACCTAAATTTATGCTGATCTTGCAGACTGTGAGACATCCAAAATATCCATCAAATGTCATTTGTTGGGTTACAGAAATGAATGTAAGTTAAAAATAAATTCATTATGACCTTTCGGGGTCCAAAGGATACTGTAAGGAAAATTTTATCTTTCTTCTTTAAGGCACGCATTATCGTACTGATCTTGTCAGAACTAGTTTGAAGTTATCCACCTTTCATTAAGTTCTTTGAGAAAATGCAGCCTCGGAAGCTTTTGGGTTTTTAATGCTGCAGATTCTGATGCTATTATAGCACATTCAAAAGTGCAGCAAGGTCAATCAAAGTCCAGTGGGGAAAAAAAAATTCAAAACAAACCAAAATTTGCTATGAATTTTCAGAAAGGATCTTAATCCTGATCCAGACACGAAACACTTCAGCTACGATAATCTAAGGCTAGCGAATGTAGAATACTTCAATATTCAGTGCATATAAACCTTGCTATGTTAATGGACTACCCAGGATTTCAGCAAATCCAAATCAGGAGCGGTACAAATCAACAAGGAAATATATTTATTGCAAGTGTCCAACATAAAACCATTGTTGATCATGAATTATCTTGGGAAATATTTGGCAATGTGGTTCTTCATTGTTGTACTGAAGATTATGAAGAAATTCAGGGTTGAGGGATTGATTTTATAGGGTAACATATTCTACACTAACCCCTCTGAGAAAAAGTTGATAGACAGCTTGTCAGCTATCCCACAGTCAGCTGCCCCACAGTCATTTTACCCTGGAAGTAGCATAAATTGCCTAAGATTGAGTCTTCTCATCCCCCAGCTGGGGAGAAAATCCAGCCTTAAAGAGCTGCTGCTGTGTATCTGTCTGATTGACGTGATGCTCTGTAATTCCAGCAGCTTTAGGTTTGAGTGGTGACCACGAGTGGGACTGTAGGCAGTGCCCAAAGCATAGGAGATTATGGAGCTGGACTTAGCTAGGATCTGCCAGTAGACTTCTATGGAAAAGGAGAGGGGAAGATTTGAGAAACTAGGCAAAGGGTTAAGGGGAGGGTAGGAAGGTGGTCTCCTTGATCAGTTATTCGCTGACTAGCTAATCTTTGGCTAGGAGAAAGTGAGGACTGCAGATGCTGGAGACCAGAGTTGAAAAATGTGGTGCTGGAAAAACGCAGCAGGCCAGGCAGGAGCAGGAGAATCGATGTTTCCGGCATAAGCCCTTCTTCAGGAATCTTTGGCTAGACTTGGCACAACTTGCTCTCTCTTAAACTGTGCTGTCCATTGTAATTAGTTAAACTCCTATTTATTTTATTTCAGAATTTGAAGTCGGGACATTATATTCATGCTCAAGCATGAGATTTCTTGAGTTTGAATTACATATGCATTGTCTACTATCTTACACTGTTATGTCACTTGTAACATAGCTTTAATTTTAAAAGACGTCTACTGGACCATGAAATTTCATCTCTGTAGCCTGCAACTTTTGTTTCTTCATCCATGGTAAACGATCCATGACACTCACCCCTGTATCTGGCTGAAATTAAGGCTGCATTTATGGGCAACACAATCCAAAGCTGGAGAAACAAACGTACTTATGCAGAAACAAAAAATTGCAGTGCGACATTGTCTGCCATCTATTTAAGATCCTAAGGTCACCAGATTTGGCAATTTAATGCAGTCATAGAATCCCTAAAGTGAAGAAAGAAACCATTCTACTCACACAATTTTAACTGACACTCTGAAAAGCATCCCACTCAGGCCCAGCACACCACCACCACCCACCCCCCACCAACCCCCCTCCCCCCCCACCCATGCACTCCATCCTATTTCCATGACTAACCTGCTTAGTCTGCACATCCCTGGATACTACAGGGCAACTTAGATGTGCACCTAACCAGCACATATTTGGACTGTGGGAAGAAACCAGAGAATCCAGAGGAAGCCCATGCAGACACATGGAGAATGTCAAACTCCACACAGACAGACCACCAAGACCTGAATTGAACCCAAGTCCCTGCTGCTGTGAGATAGCAGTACTAAACATCGAGTCACCGTGTCTGCCCATATGTCTTCAGCATTAATCTGTTCAGAATCATTTCCTATAACAACACATGCTCTTTTGATCTCAGTGTAGAATATTATAAGATTATAATATTATAAGTCAATGTTAATATCTTTCAATTAAAAGTTGTATCATATTTGGCAAAGACAAGTGCACGGTTTAGATTAGCTAATTAGGATTCTGTTATGTAAATATTGCTAAGCAAGGGGTTAGTTTAAGGTAATTTATTAAACATCAAAAGGTTTGGGTAAAATATTGGAGACGACGGGCAGAGCTTTGACAGGGAAATACCGAAAAAGTGAAAGTGAGTTGGCATCTTAACTCTTCCACCCCATCTGGGTGGGATTGTAAGTCATTGGAGGAAACCCATGCCTCTGTCCGGTAAATGATTTAAAGATGTTATGATGTCATGAAGTACTCTTTGAACATGACATTGTGGCTTTAACAATGTCCGGACCTATTTCCCAAGCTGTCAGCAAATTTCCAAGAGTCACCAAGACGGGTGCACAGCTGGGAGTGCTTCTTCAGTGGAACTGACAGGCCGAGAAGCCTTCATGCCGTGAAAGCAAAGAGCTGCAGTCAGTTTCAGGTGAGGGGCTGCTGCACACAGCACTACTCCTCACAGAGTGTTTGAACTGTTCGGCAAGTGTTTGTCAATTTCTTGGAAGCCACTTCGGCTAGCTTGCACTTAATACACCTTCAGCTGCATTTCCCTGACGCCAGCCTTCACCAAGTCGTTGGAGCAGCTTATGGATCTCTGCCTTTCACCGCTGCTGAAGAATAAAAGGAACAGCAACACTAAAATTATCATCATCAGCAGCAGTGCCAGCAGCAGATTTCTCAGCCAGATGCTGTTCCACAGGGCAGAAGAGAGATGCACAGAAATTCATCTCCAAGGAAGCAATATCCCCAACATGTGCCTTCAGGTAGAGGATCAGCTGTCAATGCATTTGGGCATCAGTACCTCAGTGGGCGCCAGTTTCAGGGTGAGTCATTGTTGGCATTGGCATCCTTCTGCACCATGGCTACATTTCCATGGCTGGCTGGGCACAACGTGTCCCTTATTATCACGATGTCAGTCACTATGGGGTTGCTTCATCAATTCAAAGTCCCTGCCTATTTCTAAGATTGTGTCCTCCATTCCACTGTAAGATCAGAAATGGAAGTGTCTGAAATGTTTCCGTGGCTTGCAGGGAAAGGCAATTTTTTTTTTCTACAGGGTGACTGTGAGGTTTGGATGCTAGATGGCATTAGATTGAGGATGTATGTTAGTGCTGGCTGTGAGCACAACCTACCTTCAGAGAATACAATGAGTGAATCTGCAAGGTGTGCTTGTCTGAGGAACGCTGTGTAGGAGAATATTGGGAAAATGACTCTGTGGAACCTAGCACTTGGGAGTGTTAGGCCATTCATCTGTGATGTCCTCTTAAGATCTTCAAACCTCTTGGTGCACTTTCTTCAAGTTGTTGGGACACATTTCTGCTGTTGCCTTGCCTGACCACGTGCACGTCACACATGCTTACTTGGAGTGGTCACTCTCTTTCTCTGGTATTGGACAGCTCCCTTCCTGAACTAGTAATAATCTTGTTTATTTTTGGAAGGGATTAGCAGTTGAAAAGTCTACTCCTTATGTCTCAGTTTCAGTTGTTAATATTGTAATAAAGTGGATTATTTCTAACCATGCAAACTTGTGTTATCTTCCAGGAATACCATAGGGATAGGAAGAGGCATGGATTGTAGTTGTTGCTGGCTGGCCCAGAATTTATTGTCCATCTGTAATTTCCCTTGAGAAGGCTATGGTGAGCTATCTTGTTGATATGTGGTGTAGATACCATCCACAATGTTGTTAGAGAGAGAGTTCCAGGAATATGAGCCTGCAGGAAGCTGATTGGCTTGGAGAGGAATACACATATAGTGATGTTTCCATGTATCTGCCTCCCTGGTGTTTTTCTAGATGGTAGTGATTGTGGGTTTGGAAGGTGCTGTCAAAGGCTAGTTATCTCCTTGAGCCAGCTATGACATTTAATGAGATCATGGCTGACCTGCACTGTGGCTTATCTCTGTCAATCCGCCTTTTCTCCATATTCCTTAATATCTTTGTCACACAAAATTGCATCAACCCAGATTTAAGATTAACCATTAATTTACTATCATTTATCAATTGCTCAAGAGAATTTCAAATGCCTATCATCCTTTATTTCCTAGTTTCATTTCCGTAAGTTATAGAATCATACAGCATGGAAGCAGAAACTTTGGTCCAATCTGTCCATGTCGCATATTCCCAAACTAAACCAGTGCCATCTGCCTGCATTTAGCTCATGTCCCTCCAAACCTTTCCTATTCATGAACTTATCCAAATATCTTTTAAACACTGTAACTGTACCTGCATCCATCACTCCCCCTGGCAGTTCATCCCCATACATGAACCACTCTCTGTGTAAAAAGGTTGCTCCTCATGTCCTTTTTAAATCTTTCTCCTCTTACCTTAAAAAATATCCCCTTGCTGTGAACTCCCCCACCCTAGGGAAAAGACACTTGTCATTCACCTTACTATGCCCCTCATGATTTTATAAACCTCAATAAGGTCACTCCTCAACATCATACACTCCAGTGAAAAAGGTTTGAGTCTTTCTAGTCTATTTTTATATCACAAACTCTCTATTCCTGGCACATCCAGGTAAATCTTTTCTGAACCCTCCCTAATTTAATAATATCCTTCCTGTAACAGGGTGACCAAAACTGCACATAGTAGTCCAGAAGAGGCCTCACTTCAACATGACGTCCTAACTCTTTACTCAATGGTCTGAGCAATGAAGGCAAACACTTTCTTAATTACCCTGTCTACCTGTGATATAAATTTTAAAGAATTATGTACCTGAACCCCTACAATACTACCCAGGGCCTTACCATTAATTGTATAAATCCTGTCCTTGTTTGTTTTACCAAAATGCAATACCTCACATTTATCCAAATTAAACTCCATGTGCCACTCCTCAGCCCATTGATCCAATTGATCAAGATCTCTTTGTAATCTTAGATAACCTTCTTCACTGTCCACTATACCATCAACTTTGGTGTCATCTGCAAACTAATTAACCATGTCTCCTATATTTTCATCCAAATCATTTATATAAATGACAAACAAAAGTGGACCCAGTACCGATCGCTGTGGAACGTCGCTGGTCACAGGCCTCCAGTTCTGCTTCAATTGTTTGGCTCTTCTACCCAAAAGACTTTTTTTTTCTATCTACACAATTTGCTCCAGTAAATTTTCACCAAGTCACCTCTTGATCTCTAAATTCCAGTGAATACGTTCCTACATGGTTTAAAAGCAAAATAATGTAGATGCCGGAATTCTGAAATAAAACCTGGTCACATCTGGATGTCAACTCTATTTCTTTCTGCACAGATGCTACAAGACCTGCTACATATTTCCAGAGCGTCCTATCTTTATTTACCCTAGTTTGTGTATTCACTCCTCATAGCTTAATTCCTGAAATCCAGATATGGTGGATCGACAATTAACTCTCTCTGAGGCCAGTACATCTTAGAGATAAAATACTGAGAGAACAGCAGATGCTGAAAATCAGAAACAAAAACAGAAATTGTTCAAAAAACTCAGCAGGTCTGACAGCATCTATGGAGAGGAAGCAGAATTAATGATTCTGTTTTGTAGTGGAACCAGGTGGATCTTATTGACTATGAGATCCTTGATTGCAGTTGTTAACCTGGGCCAATCAGCGAGCCCTGGCTGTCCAATATACGTTGAATAAAAAAATATCGACAGGAGGTTTAGAATCTCCTCACTTCAGACCAGAGTACTGTGCACATATAAATAAAGGGTGACTTGGTGACAGGATGCTGGCCTCTGTGCAGTTACTTCAGGGTCTGATGATTTTTCTTCAGAACATCCTTAGAGGTGTAGTGTCCAGAACTATTCATTGGTGCTGTCCAACTATCTTTCTTTGAGCAATAGGAAAGTAAATGTCAACCACAATCCAATGGGAACAGGCTGTATGTCATGCAACTATATAGTGCAGTACTGCCATCCACTGGTTTTGTAGCATATGACATGCAAGGATCATGTGATACGAAACTCAGAATTGATGGGTTCAGACACATCATTTACCATTGTTTACAGATTATCTTCAAGCAATATAACTCGGCCCAGTGTCAGTAGTTCTGTCACGTTCTTTTCTGCAAGCTCTCCTGGACTGATTAGTCATCCCTGATAAACATCCTCTTTGTCAGTACGTAAGTGTAAAATACTTCCATTTTCTGTTATATACACATGATAAAATATTTATATACATAAAATTGATTTAACCCTGGTCTCCAAACCAATATAATTTGGATAAATCCATTCAGTTAATTTTACACCAAATCTTAAATATATCACTTAACCAATTATTCTTTGAGACATTTCAAGATTTCTGCTTCGCTATTTTGTATCAATAATGCTTTTTCATTCCACATATCTATAAGCCAGGTTTATGCAGCTTTGTGGGATGTAAGTTGAGATGATACTTGCTAATTAAAGTGACAGAAAATACTGGGACTGTTATATTAAAGGGACAGAAATTTCTGTTATTGGGCTCCAATGCTAACTAATTAATGGCCATTATAGGCCTGGGCTGAGAAATTTTCTGTGGAAACCCAATATTACAATTCAAATTACAAATAGTTGAGAGTCTGAACTACTTTGATGCTGTGATGAATTCTGACAGAGGAGGTGAACATTCATTTTCTGGCATGTATTTATGATGGAAGATGCTTTTTGTTGTTTGAGGGACAGCAAAATTTGTTAAGGACTGTAACTTCACTGAACTTGAAATTCCTATTTTACATTTACTGCTAAATTGATGCATTTCCAGTATAAATGGATAGAATTTGGTGCTGAAGTCAGCTTTAGAGTATCTCTAAAGTGCAAGATTATAAAAGATGCACTAGGCCTTTAAGTGGTGTTGCATTCAAGTGACAATAATATGGATAGTTAGTGTGCCAGTCATTTCACTGTGACCATTAGAATTGAACCTGATGAGACTTTGTAGAAAAGAGAAGCAAATTACTGGCATGACTCACTCATGAAGTGGTTGAATTCAAAAGCTTTGACTGAATTATTAATTCTTGCTGAAATGGTTACATAACCTTTCTCTGAGTTTGGAAAGCTGCCTTTCAACAATTACAGTGAGGGAGGTACTTTACTTCTCAACTTTCTATCATAATGCTCCAACAAAGCTTCTCCCTGGATGTTTTCATATATGCTCTTATATTGATTGATTGATTGTTGTCAAATGTACCAAAGTGCAGTGAAAACTGTTGTTTTGTGTGCTATACAGGCAGGTGGTATCATACAAAATACATCAGGGTAGCAGAACTGAATGCAGAATCCAAGGTTAGAACCATAGAGAAGGTGTAGAGAGAGAGATCAACATTAAGAATTTAGAGGTCTGTTCAAAAGTCTGATAGTAATGGGGAATAAGCTGTTCTTAAACCTATTTGGATGTGTCTTCATGCATTTTTATATCTTCTGCCCAGTGGAAGAGGGTAGGAGAGAGTATAATCGTAGTGAGAGGGGTCTTTGATTATGTTGCTTCCTTTCCCAGGGCAGTGGAAAGTATGGATGGAGCCAATGGATGGGAGGCTGGTTTGCATGATGGACTGGGCTGAGTTCCAAACAGACCCCACCAGCAAGGATATATTTCCCTCCCCACCCCTATCAGCATTCCGGAAAGACCACTCCCTCCGCGACTCCCTCGTCAGATCCACACCTCCCACCAACCCAACCTCCACTCCCGGCACCTTCCCCTGCAACCGCAAGAAATGCAAAACTTGCGCCCACGCCTCCCCCCTCACATCCCTCCAAGGCCCCAAGGGATCCTTCCATATCCGTCAGAAATTCACCTGCACCTCCACACACATCATTCACTGCATCCGCTGCACCCGATGTGGCCTCCTATACATTGGGGAGATTACCGCCTACTTGCGGAATGTTTCAGAAAACACCTCTGGGACACCCGCACCAACCAACCCAACCGTCCCGTGGCTGAACACTTTAACTCCCTTTCCCACTCCGCCAAGGACACGCAGGTCCTTGGCCTCCTCCACCGCCAGATCTTGGCAACACGACGCCTGGAGGAAGAGCGCCTCATCTTCCGCCTAGGAACCCTCCAATCACAAGGGATGAATGCAGATTTCTCCAGCTTTCTCATTTCCCCTCCCCCCACCTTTTCTCAGTCCCAACCCTCAGAGTCAGCACCGCCTTCTTGACCTGCAATCTTCTTCCCGACCTCTCCGCCTCCACCCCATCTCCGGCCTATCACCTTCACCTTAACGTCCTTCCACCTATCATTTTCCCAACGCCCCTCTCCCAAATCCCTCCTCCCTACCTTTTATCTTAGCCTGCTTGGCACACCCTCCTCATTCCTGAAGAAGGGCTTATGCCTGAAAAGTCGATTCTCCTGTTCCTTTGATGCTGCCTGACCTGCTGCGCTTTTCCAGCAACACATTTTTAAGCTCTGATTTCCAGCATCTGCAGTTCTCACTTTCTCCTGGGCTGTGTTCACAACTCTCTGTAGTTTCTTGCAATCTTGGGAAGAGCAGTTGTTGTAACAATCTGAAATATATCCAGATAGGATGCTTTCTATGGTGCATCTGTTTGGTCAGATTCCTTAGAACATAGAACAATACAGCACAGAACAGGCCCTTCAGCCCACGATGTTGTGCCGAACATTTGTCCTAGCTTAAGCACCCGTCCATGTACCTATCCAATTGCCACTTAAAGGTCACCAAAGATTCTGACTCTACCACTCCCACAGGCAGCACATTCCATGCCCCCACCACTCTCTGGGTAAAGAACCCACCCCTGACATCTCCCCTATACCTTCCACCCTTCACCTTAAATTTATGTCCCCTTGTAACACTCTGTTGTACCCGGGGAAAAAGTTTCTGACTGTCTACTCTACCTATTCCTCTGATCATCTTATAAAGCTCTATCAAGTC
>NC_057737.1:31969997-31998896 GCF_004010195.1 Chiloscyllium plagiosum
CCTATAACTAGCGGTCTCCTCCTCTCCCCCTTTCCCTTCTGAGCCTCAGAGCCTGACCTCGTGCCAGAGATCCGGTCACTGCAGCTTACCCCTGCTCGGCCGTCCCCCCCAACAGTATCCAAAGTGGTATACTTATTGTTTAGGGGAATGACCACAGGGGATCCCTGCACTGCCTGCTTCCTCCCCTTCCCACCTCTAACTGTTACCCAGCTACCTCTGTTCTCTGGCGTAGCTATGTCCCTGTAGCTTCTATCTATCACCCTCTCAGCCTCTCGAATAATCCTCAGTTCATCCAACTCCAGTTCCAGTTCCCTAACTCGTTCTGTGAGGAGCCGGATCTGACTGCATTTCCTGCAGATGAAGTCGGCAGGAGTATCGGTGGTCACCCCTACCTCAAACATCCTGCAGGAGGAACATTCCACTGCCTGCGCTGCCATTACTCTACACCTCATCTCCAAAACAAGAACACTGAGTAGCTTACCTGTGGACTTTAAAATTAGGTTAGAGGAGGAGGATGGGAGGGAGGCCTCCCTACTATGTAGGGCCTGGGGTCTAGAACACACCCACTCAAATATCAATCTTACCTTCCCGACCAGCTCTGCGCTCCAACCTTACTTCTGCCCAGCTCGCGCCGCTCTCTGCTGTGAAAAGACCGTTGGCGTCGAGGTAAGTTCTTTATATATCAATCACTTACCTTCCCGACCAGCTCTGCGCTCCAACCTCACTTCCGCCCAGCTCGCACCGCCCTCTGCTGTTGGCATGTCTCTCCTTGTAGACATGCCAAATTTCCTTTCCCTCCTGAGCAAGTAGACATTGTGCTTTCTTGACCATTGTGTCAATGTGGGTGGACCGGGACAGATTGTTGGTGATCATTCATCCCTGGAGCTTAAAGCTCTTGACCATCTCCACCTTAGCATTATTGACGCAGACAGAAGCATGCCCTCCACTCTGCTTCCTGAAGTCAATGACTGGCTCCTTTATTTTGCTGATGTTGATGGAGAGATTGTTGTCTTTTCACCATGTTGCTTCGCACTCAATCCCTTTCTTGTATTTTGTCTTGTCATTATTTGAGATCTAACCTACAACTGTGGTGTCTTCAGCAAACCTGTAAATGGAATTGGTCTGGAATTTGCCCACACAGTTTTGAATGTATACAGAGGATAGTAGGGGACTGAACAAGCAGCCTTGCAGGGCACTAGTGTTGAGCATAATGGTGGAGGAGGTGTTGCCATTTAGTCTTACTAATTGTGGTCTATGGGTCAGAAAGCCAAGGATCCAATTGCAGGAGGGGAAGGGGAGCTGTCACCCAGATCTCAGAGTTCAGAGATGAGTTTGTTTGGAATTATGGTGGTGAAGGTGGAACTATAGTTAATAAGTAGGAGCCTGACTTGGGTATCCTTATTATCCAGATGTTCCAGGGATGACTGTAGGGCCAGGGAGATGGTGTCTGCTAGTGGACCTGATGCGGGTGAATTGCAAAGGATCAAGGCAATTTGGCCGGCTGGAATTTGATGTGAGCCATGACCAACCTCTCGAAGTGAATAACCTCACTCTGTAATTACGGAGATCAGAGCCATTGGACGGTGGTCATTGAGGCACGCTGCATGATCTTTCTTTGGCACCGGGATGATAGTGGGGACTTCAGATCATAGTAAGGAGTGTTTAAAGATGTTTGTAAATACTCCTGCCAGCTGGTCCACACAGTATCTGAGTGTACGGCCAGGAATTCCATCTGCGCCAATCGCCTTTTATGGGTTCATTCTCAAGAAGCCTGATCTAACATCTGCAGTGGTGACCATGGATAGGTGCATCCCAGGCTGTTGGGATAGGTGACTTTGTTTCACTGACCTTCTGTTCAAAGTGAGCATAGCATGCATGGAGTTCATCGTTTAGAGGTGTACTATTGCCTGCGCTTTGGAGCTTGTTATGTCAGGTAAGCCTTTCCACAGGCTGGCTGTGCAGCTGGTCTCGGTCTCAAGTTTAGTTTGGTATTGCCACTTGGTATCTCTGATGGCCTTACATATCTGGATTTCCTGTATAGGTCAGGGTGCCCAACTTGTATGCTTCAGGTCCCTGGACGTCAATAGGGATTGGATCCCCCAGGTCATCCATGGTTTCTGGTTGGGGAACATTTGGATTAACCTCTTTAGCATGCAGTCTTCTAGACTGTGACAGTAGTGGCACTCTCCTTAAGGTTGGCTGTTGAGTTCTTTAATACTGACCAGTCCACTGACTCTAAGTAATCTGGTACAAGCCCTTCTGTCACCTCAGACCCACACTGCGCTACTTTTGTACTGGATCCTCACACTTCAGTAACGCTTGTAAGCCGGGAGGAAGAGCACAGTGTTGTGATCTGATTTTCCAAAATGTGGACAGGGGATGGAATGGTAGACATCTTTGGTGGTTGTATAGCAATACTCAAAGATGTTTGGACCTCTGGTAGGACAGGAGACGTGTCGATGGTATTTTGGTAGCAGGCTCTTGAAGTTGGCCTGGTTGTCACCGGCTATGATGAACAAGGCCTCGGGGTATTCTGTCTCAAGACTATTTGTAGCATTGTACACTTCAACAAATGCACTCTACCACTTCTGCATGGGGTGGTTGAACACTGCTGTCAGGATAGTGGAGGTGAACCTTCGCAGCAGAAGAACAGAATGGGAGCAGGAAGGAAAATAACAGATGCATAGATTAAGGCTAAATCAGAAAGAGGAAGTGCAGCTAGGAACGACCAGAGTTTACAGACCTTGTAAGTCCTTTAATGTTTCAGTGAAAAGCCTCCAAAGAAGATAACAACAGTTTAATAACTGTGAAGTAATAGTGACTGCCCTTGACATCAAGACCATTCTTGACCAAATGTGGCATCAAAGATCTTTAGTATAACTAGTCTCAATGAGAATTGAGGAAAAGCTCTCCAACTGGTTGGGGTCAGACCTAGCACCAAGGAAAATGGTGTGGCTGTTGGAGCCTTGTCAGCTCCATTCCAGGAGATCTCTGCAGGAATTCCTCAGTGCAGTAGTGTTCATGAAATCAAAAATGGAGATGTTCATGAATGATTGAACAATGTTCAGCACCTTTCCCAACTCCTGAGATACTGAAGCAGTCCATATCTAAATGCAGCAAGACCTGGATAATATTCAGGCTTGGGCTGACAAGTAGCAAGTAACATTCATGCCACATAGTGCCAGGCATTGACCATCCTGACTATCTTTAACAAGAAGGTTTCTAACCATCACTCCTTGACATTCAATGACAGTACCATCGCTGACGTGCCTATTTTCAACATCCAATGGGTTACCATTGACTGGAAATTGAACTGGAGGAGTACTGTGGCTGCAAGAGCAGGTCAAATGCTAGAAATCCTGCAGTGAGTAACAGTGGGTAACTAAAGGAAATGACCATATCTAACAAGAGAGTCTAATCATTGCCTAGAGGCATTCAATGGCACTACTATCACTTAATCCCCAACTATCAACATCCAGGGGTCATCTGTAACCAGAAACCAAACCAGATCAGCTATATAAATATTATGGCTACAAGAAGAGGCCAGAGGCTAGGAATAATGCAGCGAGTAACTCAGATCCTGACTCCCCAAAGCCTGTCCTTTGAATACATGGAACAAGTCAAGGGTGTGATGGAATACTCCCCCTTGTCTGGATGAATGCAGCTCCAACAACACTCAAGAAGCTTGACACCATCGAACCTCTTGATTGGCATCATATTAACAGTTAGCCACCCAGTTGCAGCAATGTGTACTACCTACGAGATGCATGACAAAAATTCACCAAGGCTTCTTCAACAGCACCTCCCATATGAACATATGAACAAGGAGCAAGAGTTGGCCACTTGGCCCTATGAGCCTACTTTACCATTCAATAAAATTGTGGCTGATCTGATTTTTAGCCTCAACTACACACTCCTGTATATTCCCCCAATTATGTTTCACCCTCTAGAATCATAGAGGTATACAACATGGAAACAGACCCTTCGGTCAACTCATCCATGCTGACCAGATATCCTAAATTAATCTATTCCTATTTGCCAGCACTTGGCCCCCAGGACCAGAATTACATGGAGTATATCAAAAGTGGCCTAACCAATGTCCTATACAGTCACAACATGACCTCCCAACTCCTATACTCAATGCTCTGACCAATAAAGGCAAGCATACCAAATGCCGCCTTCACTATCCTATCTACCTTCGAATTCACTTTCAAGGAAATTGATAATCAAGAATCTATCTCCCTCTGACCGAAAAATTCTTAAAGGTTCTGCATCCACTGCCTTTTGTGGAAGGGAATTCCAAAGACTCTCAGCTCTCTAAGAGAGAGAAAAAAATCTTCATCTCTGTTTTAAATGGGTGCTCCCTTATTTTATAACTATCACTTCTAACTCTAGAATCTCCCATCAGTGAAAGCATCCTTTCAAAATCTACCTAGTCAAGTTTTAATTTAATCCTCTCTGACTCTTCTAAACTGCAGAGGATACAGGCCTATACTGTCTAGCCTTTCCTCATAAGGCAATCTGTCCATTCCAGGTATTAGTCTAGTAAACCTTCTCAGAACTGCTCCATTGTATTGACATAATTCTATAAGTACAGTGATCAGACCTGTACACAGTACCCTGGATGAGATCTCGCCAATACCTTGTATAACTGAAACATAACCTCCCTCCTCTTGCAATAAATTCCCCTCACTATCAACCATCATATTCTATTGGCCTTCCTGATTACTTGCTGTGCCTGCATATCTTCTGTGATTCACGCACTAAGACACACAGATCTCTCTGCATCTCAGAGGTCTGCAACCTCTCACCATTTAGTTAGCATTTTTTTTATTCTTTCTGCCAAAATATACAATTTTACAATTTCCTACATGATGCTTCATTTGCCAGATCTTTGCCTACTCTCTTAACTTCTCTATATCCCTTTGTAGGCTCATTATATTCTCTTCCCAACTCACTTTCCTATCTATCTTTGTGTCATCAACAAATTTAGTAACCAAACCTTCAAACCCTTAATTCAAGTCATTTATAGAAAGAGTTGAGGCCCCTGAACAAACCCCTGTGCCACACCATTGGTGACATTCTGTCAGCCTGAAAAATGCCTATTTAATTCTACTTTTTGCTTGCTTTTGACCAGCCAATATTCTATCCATGCCAATATGTTGACCGCTGCACCATGAGCTTTTAATTTTCACAATCATCTTTGATTTGGCACCATATCTAATGCCTTCTGGAAATTTAAATACAACAAATCCACTGGTTTCCCATTATCTATGGCTCAAGTTCCAAAAATTAGTGAAATATGATTTCCCTTTGACAAGATCATGTTGGCTTTGCCTGATCACCTTGAACTTATACAAGTGCTCTGTTATAATCTCTTTAATAGAAGTTTCTAACGTTTTACCTTTGACAGATATCAACTAACTGACTAGCAGTTTCCTGCTTTCAGCCGTCCTCTCTTTTTGAACAAAGGAAATGCATTAACAATTTTCTAATCAAAAGGAACCATCCCTGAATCTAACAAGTTTTGAAAAATTAAAGCAATGCAATAGCTATCTCTCTAGCTACTTCTTTTAAGACTCCTGGATGAAATCCATCAGAACTGGGGACTTGTCAACTTGCCAGGTAACATCATGAACTTTAATGTTTAAACGAACAGGGACAATAGAAACACTCACCATCCTGACTTGGAAATAGATCATTGTTCATTCATTTTCACTGAGTCAGGCGTACTGAATTCCCCTTCCCAAATAACACTGCGTACTACACCACATGGACTACAGTGATTCTAGAAGACAATTCGTCACCAGCAAATTCTCCAGGGCAATTGGACAATAAATACTGGCCCAGCCAGTGAGACCCACATTCTTTGAGGTTTTAAAAAATGCAACAGAAGCAACAGTTGACCATACTCAGAACTTGCTCCACCATTCAATAAGATTTTGACTGATCTTAAATCCACTCCAATTTTGCACTCTATCTCTGTATCTCTTAACTCACTTAAATTGAACTATTCCAGACAACAAAATATGTACAAAAGATAAAAGCAAATTACTGCAGATGCTGGAATCTGAAACCAAAAGAGAAAATGCTGGAAAATCTCAGCAGGTCTGGCAGCATCTGTAAGGAGAGAAAAGAGCTGACGTTTCAAGTATAACTGACCCTCAAAGGGTCAGTTAGACTCAAAGGGTCAGTTAGACTCAAAACGCCAGCTCTTTTCTCTCCTTACAGATGCTGCCAGACCTGCTGAGATTTTCCAGAATTTTCTCTTTTGGTAACAAAATATGTACATTTGTTAAAGTTAAATGTGTCAGTTTTCTCTAAGTATAGACATAATATTTGAGATATGAAACTTTCCGATGACTATTTCTGAAACAACAAAATCGCAATTGTTTCTCTGCGTGATCAGCTTAGTTACATGTATGTGTGGAAGTTATACTGATGTGGGTGATCTGACTGTTTGTTTATGTCCATATCTTGATGTAATTAACAATGTAGTCAGTTGTGGCAGTTGGTGTGGAAAGTGAAAGCCTATGCCAATATCACAAGTAGATAAAGGCAAGTACTTCCCACTCTCTAGGAGAGTATTTGCATTTAGCTTCTGAGGTGAATGGCCATTTGTCTCTTTCAATGTAGTTAGAAAACAGCTCCAATCCCACTACATGATGCATCGGTTGTGACTTGCATTTGTACATGTGGGTTGAATTGTGAGATGGCTGGTGCAGATGCATCTTCATTTTTTTAATGCGCCAATGCTGCATCTTTGTGCAGACACTTGTGAAGAGGCTGCACGATCACTGCGCTTTGGAATGAATTAGTGACAAAAGTTGGTGGTACAGAAGAACGATGCCAACCGTGTCTTGTTAAACAGGATTGGAAGTGACTGAATGCGTTTGATGTAGTTGTATAGGTTTTACTCCAGCTGCTGTCACTCTGTACACTGGAGTGTCAATCAGGACTGCCTCAAATGTGCATTTCTCTTTATTGAGAATCAAATTCTATTGAGTCAACTGAGTACAATTTGATAATCCATGAATAAAGACATCATCAAGTAGTTGAGTGTCTCCTCTACTTTTGACAAGTCTGTGAGCTCCGTTGTCATTTGGTAGGGTTCCAATATGACATTAGCTGTGTACAGCTTACAGCCACCTGCACCATAGCCTTACCATAATGGACAGTTTAACTAGAAACATACAATAGTTTCAATCTCAGTAGCATTGATAATCTCAAAATCCAAAGATCCCATGTGTTCAAATATGCAAAACACAAACTCTTCAAAGCAGTAACTACAGTGATTACCCTGTTTCTGTCCTATTAGTTCCTGCTGGAACATACTAAATTTGCTCTTTTTAAAAATGATGACTGAGTGATAAGAGAGACATAGGCAAGATACACCGATCTCAATGAAAAGAAAGAGATCTGTCAGAGAAGGGAGTGGGATTGGTGTTTGAAACACAGAAATCATTGGCAATAAACAACTGAAAATATCATGTTGAAGTGTGGGCCTTCTGCCTAACTGAAACTTACAGAAACTGTCCAGATTATCAGACAGAAATTTGAGAATTACTGTTTAGTAGAAGATGGTTAAAAGGCATGGCAGAATTACTGTCTTTGTGGGTGAAGAGTAAAGCAACTTAAATAAATGTCAAACACAAATGTTAGCAGTAAAAAGGAGAGTGTGAGGACTGCAGATGCTGGAGATCAGAGCCGAAAATGGGTTGGTTGGTCCGGGTGTCCCAGAGGTGCGGAACGTTTCAGAGGACACCTCTGGGACACCCGGACCAACCAACCCAACCACCCCGTGGTTCAAGACTTCAACTCCCCCTCCCACTCCACCAAGGACATACAGGTCCTTGGACTCCTCCATCACCAGACCATAGCAACACGACAGTTGGAGGAAGAGCGCCTCATCTTCCGCCTAGGAACCCTCCAACCACAAGGGATGAACTCAGATTTCTTGATTCTCCTGCTCCTTGGATGCTGCCTGACCTGCTGCGCTTTTCCAGCAACACATTTTCGGCAGTAAAAAGGAGTGTAATGCATAAAGTACAAAGTGCATTAAGGAAATTTGAATCACTTTTAGTCAATGTGCCAGGAGATTAATGAATTACAAATTAAAAGAAATTAGTTCGTCGCCACTACATAATCTAGATTCCTAAATATATGGTGCACCAATGAATTACTTGCCACTTAACACTTTAGCCATTTCATCTGGATATGTGATGGGTCTAATGAAGCAACTGTTTTAAATGGCAGTTATTCTGTACACAATACATGCAGCTCAGCACAAACACATAGTTGATTTTCAATATGTAGTTTCTTTGAACAAAAGGCACCAGTTTAGTTTTAAATTTGTAAGGCACTTAAAAAAATTAGTCGTCAATCTCCTGTGCTACTGCAACCCAAGTCTGAGGAAAAGATTTTTAGGGTTTCTCAATACAGGAGCATCTGCAACTCTTTCACTTGCATGGCTTTGGAATTGATTGCGTGTCTCTGTATTGTGTATTGTTGTCTTCATTTCTTTGTATTCACTCATGGGATGTTAGCATTGCTGATTAGGCTGGTATTTATTGCCCAATCCTAATTATCTAGAGGACAGTTAAGCGTCAGTTAAAAAGGCAGTGATGTGGGTCTGGCCTCACATACGCCGATCAGGTAAGGATGGCAATGTCCTTTCCTGAAGGACATCAGTGAACTGGATGGTTTGTCCAATAATTGACAATTACGTGGTCAACATTCAGCTTTTAAATCAAGATTTTGATTGAATTCAACTTCTATTACCGGCCTAGCGTGATTCGAACCTGAGTCCATGGAATATTACCTGGCTCTCTGGATTAATAGTCAGTGATAATGCCACCAGTCACCTTCCCTTATTTGTGCTTGGCCCTTCTTCTTTGCACTGTAAGGCACTAATGTGATAGATGTAATGGGGTGTGTGACACTTAAGCAGTTTCAGGAGGCCAAATAAACTGTGATCTTTCAGAAATATTCAGCTCATGCAATAATAAGAAGGATCCTAGTTTCCATCCAGCTCTTTAAATGTATGAGTAGAGGTTATTATAAGGCATGTTTTGCTTAGGGACATGAGATTGTAAAAGATAAGTTATGCAGAGCAAATGTTGAATTTCTCTTAAGTGATAGTTGAGGGAATGTATATAGATGCATCTTGCATGGGCATTCAAAGGCATGAGATATGTTTCACACAAGAGTCTAATTGAAATGAATGCAAGGAATTAGAGATAACCTCTTGGCATATATAACAAATGTGGTAGAGAACAGAGTTGGAACATATTGGAAAGGTGTGGCTAGTGATGCTCTCTGTGGTCTTTACTGGGACTTCAGCTTTTCATTACTTCTATAAATGATTCAATGAACAACTTTAGAATATCCAAGTTGGATTGCACATAGATATGAGCAGAAAATTCTAAAATGATAAAATGATGACAAGTTGAATGAATGAACACGGGCAGATAAGAGAGATCTGTGGCAGATAAAACTAAACATAGGGAGTTCAGACCTTTAAACTTGAGATAGAACATAGTTCTTATTAAGTGATGAGAAGCTTGGAAGTATGTATAAGCAGAAGGTGATTTAGAAATGAAAGTAGACAAAATATTAAATGCTCATGTACAAAATTTACAAGGCTGATGAAATTTTAATCTTTATCTGAAGGGTGCTAGAATAAAAATGGCTACAATTTATGTTGTAATTACATAGAACTCTGGTTCAATGACATCTAGTCTATTTAACTCTAGTATTACATCTGTGGACATATTAGTTATGGAGAAGATGACATGCAATTTCACTAAAATGATGCTTGGACTAAATTTAATGGACTGCTTGTATTGACGTTACCAGTATTCCCTTTCAGTTTGTAAGTCAAGTTTTAATGAGACTAACCTGTATTTTTAATATCCAGAAGTGCTTTTACAAGCAACTGAGCACTTTTTGTTTCCATCACCAAATCACCACCCATAATTTCTTTCCATATATTAGCTAGCATTATTAAATCACCCATGTTTCCAACTGATTAATTTACATGGAAAGCCTGTCATGTCAGATCAACAAAGGTGTGATGGAGGGGGCTTAATTAAAATGAAATTGGAAGGGGAGATAAAGTATTCTACTCCCTGTGATGCCCATCTCTCTCCCTCTCAATGCAGGGCTAACATTTTATTCTACATTTATCAATTAATTGAACTTAAATTCCGCCAACTGCCATGGCTATCTTTAAGCTCCGATTTTGAGTCAAACGGTCATACAGTACAGAAACAGACCCTTCGGTCCAGCCCGCCCATGCCAACCATAATCCCAACCTAAACTAGTTCCACCTGCCTGTGCTTGGTCCATATCCCTCCAATAATTTCTTCTTCATATACTTATCCGATTGTCTTTTAAATACCGTACCTGCATCCACCACTTCCTCTGAAAGTTCATTCAGCACACAAACCACACTCTAAAGAATTGCCCCCATGTCGTTTTAAAATCCTTCTCATCTCACCTTAAAAATATACCCCCAATGTTGAAATCCCCCACCCAAGGGGAAAAAAACACCGACTATTCACTCCATCTATACCCCTCATGATTTTATAAACCTTTATAAGGCAACCTCTTAATCTCCTGCACCCCAGTGAAAAAGTCCCAGCCTATCCAGCCTCTCCTTAGAGCCAAAACCCACCAAAGCTTTTGCCAAACATTCATTGTTCCCATAATTGATGTCCAAAGCTTATTTGTTATTTGTTGCTGATGTATTGATGTATGTTGTTGGTAAGGCCAGCATTCATTATTCACCCTAAATTGCCCTCGAGTAAGTTGTGGTGAGGCGACTAAAAACTGGCCTGTTGAGCCACTTCAGAGGATATCATAAGAGTCAACTATGTTGGTGTGATCTGGAGCCACATGTATCTAGACTGGGTGATAACAGCAGATTTCCTCCCCTGAAAAGCATTTGTGAACCAGGCAGCTTTTTGCAACAATTGGGTATGTTGTAAACACTACTAACTTTTCATTCTAAACTTATTAAACAATTCAGTTTAAATTCCTCCACCTGCCATGGTTGGGTTTGAGCTCAGATTTCCAAAGCATTTGTCAAAGATTGTCATTCCTATCATTAATGTCTACAGTTTACCCACAGCTCCTTAAGTTAATTTCATATCTATGTTTTGAAGATGGAAAAAACATTTCTATTTGCCAGTTCTCTAGCAATTGAAGACCTATCATTTAAAATGCGCTACCTTATCTTGTGTTTATATTAAGCAAATGGCGCGGAGACTTTTAAAAATCTGTATGGAGTAATGGAACCTTTAATGATAAAAGTATGCCGGGTATTTCAAACAGTTTAATCAGGAATTCCACTTTGTAAAATTGACACTACTATTTTAACATATTTTGTTACCCGTACTATCACTTCCCTAGTTTGGTTGAATATCGACAGGTGTTATCCGTCTGGAGCTGAGAGATTGTCCTTGAGTTAGTTTAGCTTTTCTATCATTCTTTTTTACTGTAATGTCTATCTTGATTTATTCTACCATTGTTATACCCTCTTTGTTGGCCATTGTATCTTGGCTTAGTCAGTTCACAGAGCAATGTAGGCTGAGACATCATGCATTCTTATTAAGCTTTTCCTACCAATAAAGTTTAAGGATTTCTATTACAAGCTAATGTAATGTTAACAATTAAATAATGCAATGTAATATTTATGTTAGTAAAATTTGGTGCTACTGCTTTTGATCTTTCAATACTTGAATGCCTTTGTTTTGTGTTTCATGATTTCTACTTCCTTCTGCTTCCACCATTGTTAAATTAACAAGCAAAGTGGCA
Source organism: Chiloscyllium plagiosum (assembly GCF_004010195.1). Lineage (NCBI taxonomy): Eukaryota > Metazoa > Chordata > Chondrichthyes > Orectolobiformes > Hemiscylliidae > Chiloscyllium > Chiloscyllium plagiosum. The sequence continues at coordinate 31,981,818 of NC_057737.1, forward strand.
GTATCACATCTGTTAAACTCCATCTCATTTGTTTACTCCAAAGAGCAACTTTAAGTGTTTAGAAAAAAAGCCTAGTAAATTACTTCACCTTCATCCACACAAGAGGGTGGTGTTCCTGTGGATACTTGAGGTATCATAGAGTCATAGAGATGTACAGCATGGAAACAGACTCTTTGGTCCAACTCGTCCATGCCGACCAGATATCCCAACCCAATCTTAGTCCCTTTGCCAGCACTTGGCCCATATCGCTCTCAACCCTTCCTATTCATATACCCATCCAGTTGCCTTTTAAATGTTGTAATTTTATCAGCCTCCACCACTTCCTCTGGCATACACCACCCTCTGAATTAAAATGTTGCCCCTTGGGTCCCTTTTAAATCTTGCCCCTCTTGTCTTAAACCTATGCCATCTAGTTCTGGGCTCCTCCACCTCAGGGAAAAGACCTTGTCTATTTACCTATCCATGCCCTTCATGATTTTATAAACCTCTAGAAGGTCACCCCTCAGCCGCCGATGCTCCAGGGAAAACAGTACCAACCTATTCTGCCTTTTCCTGTAGCTCAAACCCTCTAACCCTGGCAACATCCTTGTAAAGCCTTTCTGAACCCTTTCATGTTTCACAACGTCCTTTCTTTAGCAGGGAGACCAGAATTGAATGCAGTACTCCAATGTCCTGTACAGCTGCAACATGACCTCCCAACTCCAAGGTCTCTTTGTTCAGCAATATTCCATAGGACGATGCTAGATATAATGTGCTGTTGGATTAGAGTGTTTTGCAAAAGTAAGCTGACAATCATTTTTATTTTCTTTAGGAGCTGCAAGCATCACAATCTAAATACTGTCTGATGTGAAGCTCATGGAGTTGGCTGAGTGATAGAGTAGCCACTGTTGGAGGTCATGAATACTCAACACCAGACCAGCAGCATGGCTGCTGCACTGTGCCCAGAGTTGGTGGCCTGGTGGTTCCCAGCCTGGTCTCTCAGCGGCTCTCGGCCTGGTCTCTTGGCAGTGTGCCAGTTGGTCTCACGGTGGCTCTTGGCGATGTTTTGGCTCGGCGTGTGAGTGGACCCTGCCTAGGCGTACTCCCGGTGCACTGGGAAAGATCGGAGAGGTGGCAGTGTCGAGAACAGACAGCAAGGTGAGATAAGCAAAGGACTCATCAAAAAATGTTGATCTTTTAACTATTCCTTTATTTTCCAGATTTAAACTACAAAAGGCCTTAATGTAAACTATAACATGTTTCTTTACTTTCTAATATTGTATGAAATAATGCTTAACTTTTTAACTCTTGTTTCCCTGACTACTTTGTTCCTAAACTCTCTTTGTACCTAGGCACCTTGGTACCTAAGATGGCGCTGTTGTACACTTATCACTGCACTCCTGCAATTCTGTACTTGAGTACACCTGACATTAAAATCTAAAATCTAAAAAATCTAAAATCAGAATTGACACCATTTGTCTGTGGCTCGTAACCATGTAAATGACAAAGAAAAGATCAAGCAGAGAACTCCACCATTACACTGGAGGAGTTACTGTGAGGCACAGGGGCAGTGAGCTTTGTAGTATTAATGTCTCCAAAACAAAAATAGCAGACGAAAAGCTGCTCGGTATTAAATAGATCAGCTAAAAATGACAAATGTCTCTTAAGAAACAAAGCAAATGGTCAGTTTCAAATTAACCTACTGTGTGCACACTTCAGGACCTCAAAACTCTGAAGAAAGGGCACCATCTTCGGCAAAACAATTAAAATCTTTAATCAGTTTGAAGCTGATAGTGAAATAAAGCATTAGACATTTGCAAAAGGGCTCAAAATTGGAACAGCTTTAGGAAATGCCACCTGTTGGAGGGACTGAAGCATATAGAGCAGGCAGGTCCTAGAATGGATGATCCATTCTCAGTTAATTTCACTTCTAGCCAAATCAATGTTGAGGGTAATATAATCAGCCTAAGTGTATCCAGATTAATAAATTGAGTTTCTGCTAGATGGCACCCAGTAATTGAGGCTGGAAAGTCTGCTTTGCCTATGATTGGATAAGAAAAGGAAAATTGCATTCGTTTATTACTGCACAATTATAATATATATATTTTAAACAGGCAGTGAAGTACTTTTTGAGATGTAATCACTGCTGTAATATCAGAAATGAAGTAGACAATTTGCACATTGCAAACTTCCACAAATAGCAATGTGACAATGACTGGGTAATTTTATGATGTTGAGACATAAACATTGACCAAGGCACCAAGATTAATTCATTTGCTCTGAAAGAGTCTGTGGAATTCTGTATGTTCACTCTTCAAGCAAATGGAACCTCAACATCACATCTGAAAGACACTGCCTCCAATAACCATTTCTATAATCACGCTCTAGCCTTTGAGTTAAGGAATTTGAATCAAGAATCTTCTGATTCAGAGGCAACTGAGCCATGCCCAATGCTCTAAGATCAAAATTATATCAAGGTGTCCCAAGGAAGAGATGGTAGGTGTTAAATGAGATAAAAGTCATCACAATCACACCAGATACAGGACTGCTCTCTTATTAGAAAGAAAGGTGACTGGTGGTGGTTTAATCTGAGGGTCACTGCGCCTTAGGCGAGTGGCAAGGTAGAGAAGGAGAGTGACCTCCTGGTGACCTCAGCAGGTGCAGGAATTGAACCCATGGTGTTAATATTACTCTGCATCACAACCAGCTGTTCATTTCAATGTACTTTTCTCAGTGGTCCCACTACAGCTAATTGTTGATCTCGTTCTAAGAATTGGAAAATTCTACCACAAGCTTCTCCCTGGCCTTGGATCACCCAGTCTTTGCACTTACCTTCAGCTATAAGTGCTATCATGCACCTTCACTTGTCAGAATCTGGCTTCCTTTCTATTAAAGCTGCTTCTAATTTTAGTCCCTTTCTCTGGAGAATATAGATGAAGTATAGAGACTAACATTGCATACAGTATTCCAAATGTGGTCTCGCCAGTTGTAGAATGATGTCTTTATGTTTATATTCTGATGCTCTTGTAATAAAGGGCATCATGTTGAGCCTGAAGGGTAACTTTGTGTTCCTATTACAGGTACACCCAAGTCCCTCTGACCATAAACATTTACAAACTTCTCAGCTTTTTAAAACAAAAACCTGCTTTTCTGTTTGTGCAAAGTGGATACCTTACACTTCCCCACATTTATACTCTGTCAGTCATCTAGTTGCCTGTTCAAATTTTGACCTGTTTACCTCTGTCCTCCTCAGTTTACATTTCCATCCAGTTTTAGGTATATTTAAGGCTGACATAGATTTTGATCAGTAGGGCAATCAGGGGTCATGGGGAAAGGGCAGGAAAGTGGATGTGAGAAATGTCAGATCAGACATCATCCTAATGAATGGCAGAGCGGGCCCGAGGGGCTGAATGGCCTACTCCTGTTCCAATTTCTTAAGGTCTTATGGATTGATCTCCCAAATGAAAGAAATGCTAAAGGGCCAAACAATCTCCAAGATAAAACAGATTGATACAAGTCACCTACTTTTGGATGGCTTTACAAAAATAAAACTTGCAGAAATGAATTATTTGAGGTCCTAGAAGAGGAATATTTTGTTGTGATGGGGTGAGAGACACTGCTCCCCTTTTATTGACCCCCTCACGGCTGATTGCAACCAATGCATTTCCACGTTTCCCTCTTTAGCATGTAACTATGACACTTATTGTTAACACAGTAAAAATGAAACAATGCAATTGATGATGTCAAGAGAAAAACACCTGATTTTCCACTTAAGGTTTCAGCCACTAGATCAGAATTATGCTAGTAATTGGCAAGGAACTTTGATTGCCATTTATTTGCATATCATTAGCAAATTCTGACTCATTTCTATACAGCTCACAATTCTCCCAGGCATTTGTGAGAAAATAGATGATGCTAATTCCTGACTTGAAAGCCAGACATGATAGATGATGATCACTACTTGCCTCTCCAGGCCTCCATGTTCAGGTAATTTCACAACCCCATACCCCATGGGCATGGGCATGCCCATGACATACCCCATGGGCATTGACCAATTCACCATTTGTCCATTGAAGTCAGCACTGATGGAACACCAGCCTCACTACATCACTATGGCTAATCTTGGAAGAATCTAGAAGACATTTCAGCTCCTCAGTACAGGACTTTGGCGATCACATATTTACATGGCAATGCTCCTGCCAGGTAACTGCAACACACCAATCTTGTCTACTGGCACAGAGAGCACATGTCAGCTCATAGTTTGCTATCTTAGCCTTCACTAACTTTGCACTTTATTGGGACATTTAGAGCATCTCTGCCTTGCCTTGTTTCTTAGTGCACACACACAAAACCAGACTGCTTGTCATATTTGCCAGCACTGAACAATCAATGGGGTAGATGAGTTGCCATAAGAAACTGTGCCATGTAATGTCACACTGACGGCATCTGCCAGATTATGCTTCAACCCAATATCCATGTCTGAAAATGTAACCTTAGACAAATGAAGGGAACTGTGGTCAGTCAAGGGAAGCAATCACACTTGGTCAAGGTCATCATCTGGTCTCACACTTGAGAGTTGGCCACGGTCAGTCCAGGGGAATTGGGGAATAAACATCAGGTATCAGGGCCAATCCATTTGTTTTGGGAAAAGTGGGAAGTTTCAAGTGCAGATTGGAGCCATTACATGGGTCAGAGAAGGGATAATAACTTGAAAGAGAGCAACTCCAAATAGAAGGTGGGATAGCATGGGAGAGCCACGGTGCTGTGGGAGTGTCTCTTTTTTGTAAGTCACCAACAATCTAATAAAAGGAGGAATTGAGTGAAATGAAAATGGTTGGAAGAGCTGTTTGTGGTAATGATGGAACAGGAGAGATAGTGAAGTATCCAGTGAGTGTGTAGAGAGCATAGAGGGCAGGTAGGCTTAGTAATTTGGGAGAATGATGTAGTTGGGAACAATGTGGTGAAGAGCCATCATGAAATAATGAGAGTGGTGTTCAGCTTTGATGGGAGTGGTATGCGATGGCAGGTTTACAATGACTGTGAACTTGCAGACAGAAGAGTGACTGTGATGTTTAGCTTTTAACTTTGTTTCTTTTTTTCCTACTTTCTTCTTAAGTTTTTGTACCTAGGTTCTTGTACCAAAGATGGCACAGCGTGTGGCAACATTGAAAACCTTTCACTGTGCTTTTATACTTGGGAACCTGTGAGAATAAAGTTCTAAATCTAAGATGGTGGCACTTACCCCTGTCTACTGGTCATTTCTTCTCACCTGGGATACTGTGCTCACTCGGTTGGCTATCTAGGTCCAGTCTAGCATTGTCTGATGCTGTGGCCTCCTTTGGCTGTCCTCACCTCCACCCTATCCACCAGGACCTCAACCCTGTTCCTGAATTAGGGTGCATCTGTCCACTCCATTTTCCATCATTTCTGTCCCCTTCTGGGTACTATCAGCTCCAAACACATTAATTACCTCACCTCCCCTTTTAGTATTCTGAAGGGATCATTCCCTCAGCTGCTCAAAGTGTGTTGTCCTTTACAGGTGGGAGAATGGGTGACTGCTTTGCAGAAAACCTCTGTTCAGGTGGCTTTGGAATGGACTGACTGAAAGTGTGGTGGAGATAGGTTCAGTTGAGGCATTTAAGAGGGCATCGGATGATTGTTTCTATTTGAATAAAGTGCAAGGACATGAGGAAAAGGCAGGAGAATGGTGTTAAACCATGAAGCGCTTCTGGAGTGCTGGTGCAAGCAGGATGGACTGAATGGTCTCTGAAATATCTCTGTGAATTCCCGACTTTGCCCTTACTCTGGATTTTCTGTCCTCTGCTTCCTGCAGTGTTCCACTGAAATCTGAGGAAGGTACCTCAGCTTGTGATTGGGCAAATACAGCCTTCTAGACTCATGTGCTCTCTTAAACCATAACGGTAGCATCTGTACCCCTGGACTGGGATGGCCAGGTTCAAATTCCACCTACTCAAGAGGTGTGAAATGACATTACTGAACAGGTTGATTAGGGGGAAAAAAATAAGTTTGACTTCAACAGTGTCAGATGGTATATTCTGTCCCAATGTTTCATATTTTCTCAGCACACCTGCTCCTGGTGTATCTTTTCGTTATTCTGTTGCATTTCATGTCCCATCATCATTCCCCTTGGAACAAACAAAAATCAATGCTAGGGGAATACAGGGCAGCATGCATGGAGAGAGAGACAGATAGAAAGAGAGAGAGAAAACAGAGCCAAGAAACAGTAAACATTTTGCACACAGTATATATCACTAAATGTAAACTTAATTTATGTGACTGGAAGTTAAATCTCCTTCATGTATGGGTAGTGAAAACAATAGACAGCGCTCAGGATAACCAATTCCTCTCCAGTGTATTCCACAGAGGTGATGCCAACAGCGGGGGTTCAATTCCCACATTGGCTAAGGTTACCAGGAAGAACTCTCCTCTCAGTCTCTTGCCTTGCCTGAGATATGGTGACCCTCAGGTTAAACCACTACCAGAGCAGACCTATAATCTGGTTGATTATGGCAACCTTACTTTTTAAAAAATGTAAATTCCACTGAGTCAACTGTTACTTTATTTCTGAAACCTGGAGTTCAGAACGAGACAAAGAATCAAAGAGCTGGGTGGACTGGGGGCGGAGTGTGCTTCGAGAGCTGTGTTGGTTTGGAACTGTTAACACACCAGGACTCGGAGTCTGTGTAGGAGGCAGTGAAGTTAAGGGTTGGACAGTGTCCTCCTCCTTCACTATTTGAAGAGCTGTTGTTGTCCCTCCAGGTGGTTGGAGCTGACCATGGCGACGCTGAAAACTCAGTCTGTTCTCATTACTGGGGCAAACAAGGGAATCGGGCTTGAACTGGTTAAACAGCTGATCAACTCCCCCGTTCCACCAGCTCAGATCTTAGCAACTTTCTGGCAATCAAGTTCAACCCAGGTAAATGCAAGGGACAACTTTTGTCAGTAGTGGCGGAGGGAGAGAAAGGGACCATCCGTATCCGTTGGGCTGGGACAGTCATGAGAGGAAGCATTTGTCAGAGAGCTCAGATCAGAAAGGAGGGAGAGATTGGTTATTGGGGAGGTGTGTGTGTGTGTGTGTAAGTTTGACAAAGATGCATAACATATCTTAACTGAGAAAGTGAGGTCGAAGAATTATCAGAGGGGAATATCTGAGCATGGAAGAGCTGAAGTGGAAATGTCTTGGTAGAAAGGGTCAGAGACGGGCAAAGATGTGTCTAAGAGAGCCACATCTGTAACTAGCAGGACCCACACAGTTTCTGTCAACGTGATACCGAGACAGAGCTATTGGACAGAGGAAGGAAGAGATCTGTCCATGGTAAATTAGGTGGGAGCATTTTACATTTCTGCTAACAGGCCTTGCACCAATGAAGCTAGAAATTCAGTGAAGTATCCACAGAGATTGCCTCACAAGAAGAACTTGGTTCAAGTACTGAAAAAGCTTTGTCAAGAATGGAAATCACTGCTGGCTGTGTCAATTGAATATTACATCCCTTTTTCATAGTTCTTTCCAAACCTCTTCTTGACTTGTTGTTGCCCATTCTGACACTAATATGCTGTAATTTTAAGTTACCTGATTTCCTACTGGTTTTCCTCCTGTCCGGTTGGAGAGTCGGCTGCCGTTACGGTTGAGAAAATCACAACCGTATGACCTTTGCAGAACCATTAAGACAGTCAAGGACCAATACCGATCCAGACAGACACTCATTGACTATGGCAAGGACTGACTGACATCACAGGTTCTAAAAAGAGACAGCGCAAGATAGCAGATGATGACACATCCCTCCCAGATCGTCTTAATGTCTTCTATGCTTGCTTTGAGCAGAATTTCGGCAGAGAGGTAATACCTATTCTGACAGGTCCTGACGAACCTATCCCAACAGTCACTGCATCAGAGGTCAGATCAGTTTTCCTTCGTGTGAATCCAAGGAAAGTGATGGGACCAGGCGGAGTAGCAGGCTGTGCACTCAGAGCATATGCAGATTAACTGGCAGAGGTCTTCTCGGACATCTTCAACCTCTCCCTGTAGCAGGCCATTGTCCCTGCCTGTTTCAAGAGGCCAACATCATCCCTGTGCCTAAGAAGGCTCATGCAGCATGTCTCAATGACTACAGCCCAGTGGGCCTTAACTTCGGTGGTCATGAAGTGCTTTGAAAGACTGATCATGGCATTAATCAACTCCAGCCTCCCTACTACTCTTGACCCACTCCAATTTGCCCACTCCAATCTCCCTACTACTCTTGACCCACTCCAATCGGACCAACAGATCCACCTCAGATGCCATATCACTTGCTCTTCACTCCTTCCGAGAACATCTGGACACCAAGAACAGCTACGTAAGAATCCTACCCATTGACTCCAGTTCAGCCTTCAACACTATTATCCCCTCGACTCAGACGGAGCCGCACTCTCTGCAACTGGATCCTCAGTTTCCTGACCCACAGGCCACAATCAGTGAAGATTGGGGACAATATTTCATCCTCACTAACACTCAACACTGGAGCCCCCCAGGAGTGCGTACTCAGCCCCCTACAGTACTCACTGTATACCCATGACTGGGTCGCCAAATCCCAGAATAATACCATTTACAAGTTCACTGATGACACCACCATAGTTGGTCGAAACTCAGATGGCGACAAAACAAACTATAGACGGGAGGTGGAAGACCTGGAAAAATGGTGCACTGAGAACAACCTAGCTCTCAATGCCAGCAAAACCAAGGAACTCATTATTGACTTTCGGCGGGATGTTACTCATGCCCCCCTACACATTAACAGCACAGAGTTGGGACAAGTGAAGAGTGTCAAGCTCCTGGCAGTGATCATCCACAATAAGCTTTCTTAGTCTCTTCATGTGAACGCACTGGTTACAAAGGCCCAACAATGTTTCTTCTTCCTCAGACAGCTGAGGAAATTTGGCATGATGGTGAATACCCTTACCAACTTTTATAGTTGAGCCATTGGGCGCATTCTGCCTGGATGTATCACTGGATGTACCATTCAAGGTCGGAGACGGTTACAGAGAGTGGTGATCTCGGACAAGATAATCAGCAAGGCCAACCTCCCATCGAGAATCCATCTACTAGGCCTGCTGTCAAGGAAAGGCCACCAGCGTTCTTAAAGATCCATCCCACCCTGGCAATGTTTTTCTACAACCTCTACCATGAGGGAGGAGATACAGAAGCCTGAACACATGCATCAGCCAGTTTCGTAACAGTTTCTACCCTACTGTTGTTAGAATACTGAATGGACTCACAAACTCTTAACATTCGTCTGTACCTGTGTTTTTGTTTTTGCCACTGTTTATCTATTATTTACTATCTATGCTACTTAACTTTGTGATCTGCCGGAATTGCTCGCAAGACAAAGCTTTTCACTGTGCCTCAGTATACATGACAATAAATTCAATTCATAATTCATTCAACAGATTGCCTTCCTTCCCCGTCCTTTAGACTGGCTGTTGGCTAAACCTTTCTGCTATTTAGAAGTTTCCAAACAATGCTGCTGTTGGCAATTTCTCTAGAATGAGGAGAAAGTGAGGTCTGCAGATGCTGGAGATCAGAGCTGGAAATGTGTTGCTGGAAACACATCTCAGGCGACCGAATCAACACGGACATCTACTACAAACCGACCGACTCCCACAGCTACCTGGACTACACCTCCTCCCATCCTGCCCCCTGTAAAAACGCCATCCCATTCTCCCAATTCCTTCGTCTCCGCCGCATCTGCTCCCAGGAGGACCAGTTCCAAAAACACACATCCCAGATGGCCTCCTTCTTCAAGGACCGCAATTACCCCCCCCGACGTGGTCGACGGTGCCCTCCACCGCATCTCCTCCACTTCCCGCTCCTCCGCCCTTGAGCCCCGCCCCTCCAACCGCCACCAGGACAGAACCCCACTGGTCCTCACCTACCACCCCACCAATCTCCATGTACAGCGCATCACCCGCCGTCACTTCCGCCACCTCCAAACAGACCCCAGCACCAAGGATATATTCCCCTCCCCTCCCCTATCAGCCTGCCGTAGAGACCACTCCCACCGCGACTCCCTTGACAGACCCACATCCCCCACCGACCCAACCTCCACTCCCGGCACCTTCCCTTGCAACCGCAGGAGGTGCAACACTTGCGCCCACACCCCCCCCCTCACTTCTCACCAAGGCCCCAAAGGAAACTTCCATATCCGCCACAAATTCACCTGCACCTCCACCCACATTATCTACTGCATCCGCTGCAGCCGGTGTGGCCTCCTCTATATTGGGGAGACAGGCCGCCTACTTGCGGAGCGATTCAGAGAGCACCTCTGGGCCACCCGGACGAACCAACCCAACCACCCTGCAGCATCCGCTGCACCCGATGTGGCCTCCTATACATTGGGGAGACAGGCCGCCTATTTGCGGAGCGATTCAGAGAGCACCTCTGGGCCACCCGGACGAACCAACCCACCGCCCCCACCCCAGTCTGACCTATCACCCTCACCTTGACCTCTTTCCACCTATCACATTTCCGACGCCCCTCCCCCAAGTCCCTCCTCCCTACCTTTTATTTTAGCCCGCTGGACAAACTTTCCTCATTCCTGAAGAAGGGCTTATGCCCGAAACGTCGATTCTCCTTTTCCCTGGATGCTGCCTGACCTGCTGCGCTTTTCCAGCAACACATTTCCAGCAATTTCTCTAGAATGTATTACAATTAGAAAGCAACCTCTAGCAGCATCATTTTTCATTCCATTTTGTACAACTTCCACCTCAACACTGTCTCCATGACTTGTCCTACCTGCCTATCTTCCTTTCCACCTATCCACTCAACCCTTCTTTCTGACATTCATCCCCACCCCCATTCACCCATTGTACTCTTTGCTACCTTCTCCCACCCTCCTCCCTGAGCTATCACCTCCATCCCCACCCCCATTCACCTATTGTACTCTATGCTACTTTCTCCCCACCCCCACCCTCCTCTCATTTATCTCACCACCCTGCAGGCAGCCTGCCTCTATTCCTGATGAAGGGTTTTTGCCCGAAATGTCGAATTTCCTGCTTCTCGGATGCTGCCTGAACCAGCACCACTCTAATCTAATACCTTATTCCTGCATTGGTGAAGGTCCTGGGATTTCACTGACAGCAGGATTCACCTCCTGTCAAGTTGTATGTATGAAGATTGGCAGATTAGATTAGATTACTTACAGTGTGGAAACAGGCCCTTCGGCCCAACAAGTCCACACCGACCCGCCAAAATGCAACCCCTCCCAGACCCAGTCCCCTACATTTACCCCTTCACCTAAGACTACAGGCAATTTAGCATGGCCAATTCACCTAACCTGCACATTTTTGGACTGTGGGAAGAAACCGAAGCACCCGGAGGAAATCCACGCAGACACTGGAAGAATGTGCAAACTCCACACAGTCAGTTGGCTGAGGCGGGATTTGAACCCGGGTCTCTGGCTCTGTCAGGCAACAGTGCTAACCACTGTGCCACCGTGCCGCCCATGGTGCTTGACATGGATAATGACAATGTCATCCCTCTCCCTAAAGTTCCACAATGATGACAGAGTGGCAGGCTGGGTGCAGGTTTTTCCCTGGGGCTGATCCGCCCCTACTTGCTTCTTTTTTCTTTCGTTTTCTTTTGTTGTTCTGTCATGTGGCAGGTTAGTTGGCAGCATTGGTGCAGCAATGAGAATGGACTGTGCGCAGAGTGACGGCAGGCTCCTGGCAGATGGAGGAGGATGCGGCTTCTCCTGGCGATTTGAGGCGGCAGTGGCAACAAGGGCATCATCCTGGTGTTTGCAGCTGGCAACCGCAAAGCTCTTGCAGCAATTGGAGACTGTGGCAACAGCAGCGGCAGCAGGCTCTTCAGGATGGCGGCCCTGGCAAGGCGACATCTGCAGCCAAAATGGGACTCAGTGCTGTGGTGGCCTGACAGAGGCTCCTAGTTGCAATAGACCTAAAGCAAGGACTCCTGGCATTGGTGAGGCAGTGGCTGCAGTGGTGGCAGCATGATATACCCAAAGTGAGGACTCTTTGTGTCATCACAGCAGCAGCAGAGCCAGGGACTCCTGGTTGTAATAGGCCCGGAATGGGGACTTCTGCTTATGGGTGAGTCAGCGGCAGCATCAGAGCCGAGGAATCCAGCCGAGGAGTGAGTGTGGATTCAGCAATGGAACTTGGCAGCATTGGCATGGTGGGTTCAGCAGCGAAGAGGTGGTGCCTAAAGAGTGGTGACTCCTACATTGGTGGGTCCGGCACAGGCAGGGCTGAAGTGGTAGAGGACTCTCCTTCAGTTACAGGAGGCTAGGTGCCAACATGGACTGTCTTGGAGGACTGTTGTACTGAATTTTTTACATCTCTGTTTTTCTAATTTATTCCTATGATCTGTAATACAGGATCTTTTATTTCTTTATTTTTCTGTACTTTTCTCCTAAGAATCTGTACTTAAAAATCTGTCCCTAGGTACCTTTGTACCTCTGATGACACTGTAAGTGGCAACTTGTAAACTTTTCACATGTGTGTACATATAACAATAAAGCTAATTCAATTCAATTGAGTGGGACCACAAAATCCTGACCCACCACACTCCAACTGTGGAATGGAATCTTTACAATCCCACAGCCTAGAAACTGACTGAGCTATTATTAGCTGACTCGTAATCTCCTGGCACTCCTCTTTTTTGAATAGGGTACAGTAATTGCTGACTTGAAGTCCTTGGGCAAAATTCATTATCATGAAAAGGAGAACTAAGGCTACTCTATTTACCTGGGTCATTGTCACCTGCTGCAGAGCTGTTTTGTTCCAGTACAGTTTACAAACAGAGGCTCCAGATCCAGGGGGTGATTAGGTGGCAGTGAAAGAAGATCAAACAGAATGGCAATAAATGGGGGAGGGAGGAAAGCATTGTGTTTCTGGAGGGAGCGTGCTCAGTGTCTGTAAAGTAAGTATAGAGAGGTCTTATTGTCTGGAACATTGGTAAGGCAAATACAGAATGTAGGAGTGACTGTTGACGTGTAGGCATTTGATGAATTGAAAATCCAAATACTGCTTCATGTTTTTCTTTTTGGAGTATTAGTTAATTGTGTAGTACCATAGTGTTCAAGCTTGCCTTATATTAGCATAAAAAGCCAAACTTTCTTGATGTTTGCAATCAGACCTTCTAGAAATGCTTCACCAATTTTGATTCTTTGACATGTTGATTTTTCTAATTTGTGTACTTACATTTTTTGTTTTCTCCAATGCAAGTGAGGAATCTCACGTATCAAAAGGTACATCGTCCGCATAACTCAAACTCATTCCTGTAAGTAAGCAGTTATCAGCTTCTTGAGATTGGATCAGCTGTTAGTAATGTTCTTAGATTTCTTGCAGGCTGTATTTAGGTGGACAAGAATAACTTACAGTGATTTAAAAGTCCCTGCTCCGTGCCACCAAAATAGAAGTTGGATGCCATTTCCTCTTCATTAGATTAGTTTCCCCACAGTATAGAAACAGGCACTTCAGCCCAATATGTCCACATTGACCCTATGAAGAGTAACCCACCCAGATCCATTCCCCAACTACTTTATATTTACCCCTGACTAATGCACCTAACACTATGGGCAATTTAGCATGGCCAATTCACCTGACTTTTGGACTGTAGGAGAAAACCTACATGCTAAATTGGCCATGCTAAATTGGTGAAGGGGTAAACGTAGGGGAATGGGTCTGGGTGGGTTGCGCTTCGGTGGGTCGGTGTGGACTTGTTGGGCCGAAAGGCCTGTTTCCACACTGTAAGTAATCTAATCTATTCCTGCAGAAAATCCATGCAGACATGTGGAGAATGTGCAAATTCCACACAGACAGTCACCCGAGGCTGGAATCGAACCTGGGTCACTGGATCTGTCAGACAGCAGAGTTAACCACTGAGCCACCATGCCACCCTAATCAGACCTTCATTCCTCTCAGGTTAAACTGAATAATGGTATAAAATTGGGTTGATTGCCCTGATCTGATCAAGTAATACATCTTATTTGGTTCCTAACAGGAGCTGGAGGCTTTAGCAAATGAACATTCTTTTGTGAGGATGACAGAGCTAGGTAAGTGTCATCCTTATAACTATATACAGAAAATTCTAGAGAAAGTCAGCAGGCCTGGCAGCAAAAGTTGAGAGAGAGAAACAGAGTTGATGTTTCAAGTTCTGTATGACTATTCTCCACAACTAAAAGGAGCTGAGAAATGGTAATTTTTATGCTCTGGACAGAGGGGGCAAAGGAGCAAGCAAAATACAGAGGAAACTCGATTACCTGGCATTCGATTAATGGAATTTCGGATTATCTGGACAAGATGGCAAGATCCCGATGGTTGGCTAACCATGTTATCTGGCATTTGATTGACTGAACGAAATACTGTCCACCCGTGTCATGGTTATGTATTTTACCCAAAGTCACAGACAGATGTTGTTAGTGGTCGTGAGGGAGAAATAGATGTAAAATGGGTGTAAGGTGTGAAGGTAAGAAAATGGATCTGCTCTATTGAGATTAAAATCAGCAAGGCACAAACAAACCACAATTCTGTGTGTGTGTGTGCATGTGTGTTGAAGGGTGATGGGTTGGGATAAACGAAAAATGGAGGATACAGAAGTGCCTAAATAGAAAATGTGATATTGTTCCTCTGACTTGCATTGTGCATCATTGGAATACTGTAGCAGGCCCAGAATTGATATGTTTGCATGGGAACTTGGTGGTTTACTGAAATAGCAAGCGCCTGGAAAGTTTACATCAGTCCTACTCACAGAGAAGAGGTGTTCTTTAAAGCAGTAACTCAGTCTGCATTTGCATTCACCAATGAGATCACATTGAGCGGCGAATACAATAGATAAGATTGAAAGAAGTACAAGTAAAATGCTGCTTCTCCTTGCAGGTGTGTTTCAGGAAGTGAATGGGCAAGTGTTACACCTTCTGCAATTGCATGGGAAGGGCCCATGGGGGATTGAGGAAACAATAGGAGTGATGGAGTGGACCAGGGTGGCACACAAGGAGTGGACCTGCATAATGATGATAGTGGAAATGGAAGATGTGTTTAGTGGCGGTATCTTGCTGGAGATGGCAAAGGGATGATCCTTTGATTTCAGAGACCAGCGGGGTGGAAAATGAGAACAAGGGTGAGCCCATAATTGTGCTGAGTGGGAAGGGAAAGGGGTGAGGGTAGAAATGTAGGAGATGGATAGGCCATAGTTTAGAGCTCTGGATTAGTGGTGCTGGAAGAGCACAGCAGTTCAGGCAGCATTCCAAGGAGCAGCAAAATCGACATTTCAGGACGGGCTTTTGCCTGAAACGTCAATTTCGCTGCTCATTGGATGCTGCCTGAACTGCTGTGCTCTTCCAGCACCACTAATCCAGAATCTGGTTTCCAGCATCTGCCATCATTGTTTTTACCATAGTTTAGAGCTCTGTTGACCATGCCTTTCAACATTTTTACATCTTTAAAGACACAAAATATTGATGTACTTTGAGAAAGCTTTATCTGCCTGTACGTAGTAATAAGGAGATTACCTGACTTTGTTTTGCGATGAATGGTCATTAAGATGCCTGTAGGACCTTTTAAATTGTCTCCCCTCCAACCTTTTTTTAACTGGGATATTCTATGGATGCCATCTAGTATAAATGGCCATTTTTCAACTAGAACTACAACTGAGGCTGGTCTGTACCTAAAATTTCCAGATGGGGTCAGTGGTTGGCAAGCAGCTGTGGTTATGTTTTTTGCACCATGACGAATCCAGACCTAATGTGACAGAAGAACCAATACATCTTGGCTCATTCCCTGCCAATTTGTCACAAGTCCAGAGTTAAATTTGGGTCTTTTCTGCACATTCACAACTTGGAGTTGAAACCATCCATGACATCTTGTATGGAAGCTAGAAAATGCTTTGGTTGGCTTACCCCATCACGCATTACTATTTAGCTTTTCTGCTTATTCATACTGGGGAACAGAGGTTCACCATGTAAATGATGCGAGCACAAGGTGAGAGAGATTTTTCATTCGAATGTTGTCAAATTTTCAAAGAATTTGCCAGCTCAGGCAGACATTCGAAAGAGATCTTGATGAGTTAGTGATGGTGATAAAACTCAGAGTACAGAAAATATTGATCACTGAGATTTCTAGCAACTTGTTTCATTGTTTTTTGGGAGCTTGGAAGAGAATTTACCAGATTTTCTACTGGCCTAGTGTTATTTTCTGGCTTCTAGTCAATTGTGCTGTTATTTGTTGCGAGCATTTGAATGCTGTTGGGACTATATTGCATCATGACATTATGGAGCAGGCTTTTGGAACAGATGGTCTTTTCCTCTCTATCACATTTTCAAATGTTCACATGCTTTTAACATACATTCAGAGGAGTTAGTCAAAATCCACAGTGGAACAACTTGTAAACCATTGTTGGAAACATAGGCATGTGGTCCTAGGTGAAATCTTTCCAGGTGTGTCTACCCAACATGGAGATTTCAGGGAAGATGTTCTACAATGGGAAATTATAAAGGAAAATCTTGCCCACATGATGGTTGAGGGAAGTGCAAACTTGGCATGGTGATGACAAGTCTTGAAATTGTAAATATATTTCTTACTTTAAAACGGAAGGCTGGCTGTGACTCTGGATGGATTCAGTATTTAAAACTGTGGTGACTCTGTAACTCAAGCAGGGGGCGTGGCCACGTGACGTCCCCATCTTGAACTCGGAAGAGTGCGGGGCGTGGCTACGTGATGTCCCCGTCTCGCACCCGGAAGAGTGCGGACTGGTCACGTGACGTCCCGTCTCGCACCCGGAAAGTGCAGACTGGTCACGTGACATCTCGTTTCGCGCCCCGGAAAAGTGCGGACTGGTCACGTGATGTCCCGTTTCGCGCCCCGGAAGAGGGCGGGCGATCACGTGACGTCCCGTTTCGCGCCTCGGAAGTGGGTCGAGGAGGCCACTTGATGCCCCATTTCGCGGGCAAAAGAAGGTCACGTGGGGTCGGACAGCTAGGAATGCGAGGAGGTGGGGAATGGAGTCAGACTAACACCCAATCAGAAGATAATTCTACCTCAGTGTTTATATGACGTTTTTTATTGTATGTATGACGTTTTTTAGGA
>NC_057737.1:32006431-32018764 GCF_004010195.1 Chiloscyllium plagiosum
CACATGAAGGGAAAGAAAGGGTCAATATTAGTTAGAAGAAAGTGGACAAAAGAAGGCGGGGAGAAAGAAGAGAGGAGGATTCATCTGCACAACATGACATTAGCCTGTATGGCGGTAGAAACATTACAAAAGAGAGTAGGTGGTACCTTTACAACAGATTTGACAAAGGAGATAGAAAAGGCAGGACCATCTGCACCATTATATCCTAAGTTGCCTGTGGTACAATCACCGCCCCCATATCCTGTAATACAAATGCCACTTATGTATGTTCAAGAAGGGGTGTTAGACATGTGAGAAGTAGGAACAAGAGAGTACAAGAAACAAGAAAATACATGTTAGATGGTGGTGCATTCCTTGTCTTTTGGACTGTTACAGAAATTACAAATAGTAGAGCTTCTCCCCTTCATTCATCTTCCAACATTGAAAATTAGGGGAGGATCTTCGAGAGGATCATATTAAACTGGAAGTGCCAATTGGAGTTTGTCTAAATCAGTGAGAGACTGGGGCAAGTGTCAGATCGAGGCCATGACAGTAAAGGCCGACATGACACTTGATCCCCTGTCATTTTTAAATTATTTTCATGTGATTGTGACTAAAACCAGTTATAAACTGATTCTTTTACAAATGGCATAGGTAGAAGAATAGGGCCGCATGGTGGCTCAATTGTTAGCACTGCTACCTCACAGCAGCAAGGAACCAGGTTTGATTCCACTCTCAGGTGACTGTCTGTGTGGAGCTTGCACGTTCTCTTTGTGTCTGTGTGAGTTTCCTTCAGGTGCACAGGTTTCCTCCCACAGTCCAAAGATGTGCAGGTTAGATAGATTAGCTACGCTAAATTACCTCATTCGGCCCAGAGATGTGCAGGCTAGATTGGTTAGCCATGGGAAATGCAGGCTTACAGGGCCTGCAATGGCCCCCTTCCACGGTGTTGCTTGTTTGCGTAAATTGAAAATAAAATGTTAGTTTTGAAAAATATAGAATGAATGGGATTAAGGTAGCACTGAGTTTTGGAAAGAAGCCAAGGTGTGAACCTGAGCTCATTGTTTCTCAATGTAGAATAGACATTGAAAGCAATTTAACAAGCAAGTTGAATCATTGCTTTTGCTTCTTGCATACCCTCCCAGAAACAATAGCTTTTCAAGTTATTGTGTGCTCAGAACTGTTGAAGGACTCCAAATGGAGGCTGACTAACTCCTTGTAGAGCAACATTATCAGCTCAAACTCTGTTGTTTTGTCTTTTTGCCAACATAACCCACTTGGGATCTAATTCACTTTATTCTTTTTTTAAGATGTTACAGATTCGGCCAGCATCCGAGGAGCTGTAGAGAGAGTGGAAGCAATTCTTGGCAGTAGTGGACTCAACCTGCTCATCAACAATGCTGGAATAAACTCTCATGCAACTCTCGAAACTGTCACAGCTGAAGACATGATGGTGGTTTACCAAACAAATGTGGTTGGCCCCTTATTGGTGATCCAGGTAAATGAATTCTATGGTCTCAAGTTTATACATTTTGAATGCTATGAATAAGGAGCATTTTTTTAAATTTTTGTCTAACTTTCTCTGGTTTTCTTTACTTGTTCAGCCTTGAACACTCAATCATCCTGGTGATACCATTTCAAGTTTGATGGGAGATCTTTGAATCTTGGCCAAGTGGTTATATTTCATGTTTTAGCTGAAGTAGCAAGTGTTGGGTTGAATATTTTGACTATGGGGGCATCAGAAACAAGTCTGGTGAACTGCATCTGGAACACAAAATCTCCTGGGCTTTTAACATAATTGAAATTGTTATGTAGGCAAAGACTGGCTACTTGGGTGAAGAACGAGTGTGCCTATTGTGCTGTACTCCTGTGTAAGTTAGTACTTCCAGGAGAGTGGCTGCGGAATCTGGAAATCAAACAGATAGCTGGAAAAATCAAACCGTTCTCCATGCCGAACCCAACATATTCTAACACTTTTCCTCTCACTTAAAGCTCACATTTCCTATGTGACTGCACTGAGAGTATGGGTTTTTACAAGGAAACATGATAAAAATTCAGCAGCGCTTTCTCTGGGCAATTAGGTTAGTTCTACCAGTGATCGTAAGGATGAATTTTAAAAATTTCTTTATTTAGCTTAATGGTAATGGCCTTAATGATTTTATTTTGGGAATCAAGTATTCAGACATTTCTTGGGAAACCATACAAATGCTGAAAGAACAAAAGGAATAATGTGTCTGGAAGCAAACAAACACAGAGGTTTGAGCAGGGAGTTTAGAGTTGTGCTAGACAAGGTCAATCAATCCGAACTGGCGAATGAAAATAGTGCTGAAAATATTCCATGTGATAACTGTGTGCAGGCCTCCGTGTTGTGGACTGTTCCTACTTCTGTTAGTTGTCCTATCAGGGATAGCTTTCACTCTGCTAGTACCTGCTTGCACATTAGCCCTGAGGTTCTGACTGGAGCAGTCACATATACTTTCCTCATGTTAAAGGACTGGGACTTGTTCGCTTTGGCTCATGAACATTAAGAAAGGATAATTCCCAACTGTCGGGGATCGACTCTGCAGCAGGAGTTTGCCTCAGAGAAATGAGTGGACAAAAGGAGGGAACTGTTATTATTCTCACTTCAGGGCACTGTACTTCTGGGCTGCTATTACTCAGGCTAATCATCTCCAGCAAGTTTTATCTCCTTTTTCATTTTCAGTTCCAGTAGTTTTCTCGCTGCTTATTCTGTTCTATATTTTTTGTTGTCAGGCTTTTCTACCTCTCTTAAAGAAGGCAGCCCAGACCTTGGATATGGAAAAGATGAGCTGTAACAAGGCAGCAATTGTCAATATCACCTCGCTCCTGGGATCCATTACATTGAGTCAGAAGAATTTCAGACGCGCTCCAATGTATCCATACCGCCTCAGCAAGGTAGTTAATAGGAACATAAGACACAGGAACAGACCATTCAGCCCCTCAATGCTGTTTTGCTGGTCAGTTATATCATGGCTGCTGTATATTGTAATTTCTCCTACCCACCCTATGTTCTGTAATTGTTAACACTGTTACCAAACAAGTATTAGTTTTGAAATTTGCAATTGACCTAGCCTTAAACTTTCAGGAGAACTGAGATTCAATTTTGCATAACCCACAATGTGAAGTGATTTCTGGCACTGTACTTGAATAGCATGGTCTAATTGTAATGTTATCTCCTCTTGTTCTGAACTCTTTTAAAAACATAAAGATTAGAAGCAGGAGTAGAACTTTCAGCCCCTCAAACCTATTCCACCACTCACTGAGATCATGGCTGATCATCTACTGCCACTCCACCTTCTTGCATTTTCCCTGAATTCCTTTAGTATTCCAAGATGTAATGATCTTTGTTTTGAATTTGTGATGAGGCTGCTCCTTTAACAAGGTTATGTTGTCCTTGCGTTTGGCTTTTTTTTTCAGAGTGATCGTAAAAGACAGAAACTCTAAAAAGTCTGAGACTGAAGAGTTTTCAGGCCAATTTGATAATAGCCAGCAGACATTGCCTCAGACAGAAGGCTTTCAAGTTTAAAAAAAAAACTTGTACAATGAAAGGGAGTAGCCTGTTCTACCAGCTTGGCTTTTCTCTGGTTTGGTTTGGTTTTTAGCAATAATGGGAGAAAAGTTGCTGGACCCAAAGAAGCAGGTCCAGGCTGGTACTCTCGCTCTGACGTCTATCCTGTGAGACCCTGTATTTGAGTTTTACTTTTTGTGCTAAGGGGTGTTCATGGGGATAGTTGCAAGTATTTGGAACAACATCATTAAGTTGGGATGATCTGTTGGGTTTTCGGAGATGTTAAGTTATTCGATATTTTGGTTTCTGTTGTTTGTGTTTCATTCAGTAATCTTGTAAATAAGGCCTGTTTTGTTTAAAATGAAGTGGTTTGACCAGCAGTGTTTCTCCTGGAATACCCACTGTACACCTGCTTAAAACAACTAGCAAAGTTAGGGTCTGTGCTACCTTCTAGAAATGATTTGAGGGGTCTGGCCTGGTCCATAACAATTCACTCAACTACTGTTTGGCAGCGACCAATTATACTATGAGCCAACCCAATTCCATTTATCAGGAAAATGGTTCTCTTCCATTCCCCATTAATTCTTCAGTACAATTTGAACTTTCCATCCTTGGGTGACCCTATAAACATGAAACCAGTTCTCGTCCACGATGCTCTATGTACTGTTCCTCCTGATGAGTATTCTAGGTCTGCAGGTTTCGTAAGTTGAGCAAATAAGAAGAAAGGCTAATTATAAGGATCGTGATTGCTGAAATATTGGCTTTTCTGAAGGTAGTTGGTTTTGAATTCTATTTTTAACATTTTCAGGAGCATTCTGCACAATGAGCATGCTGAAGGAAATATATCCATTGTAGACCATTTGTGGGATAGTGGCAACAGTAGGGAAGGTCTGAATGAGGAAAGAGCTCAGACTGACAGTGTTGACTTGGCACAAGTATTGGGAGAAAGGAAATCTCTAAAATTAGACGCGTCAGTTCAAGTGATTATCGGACAGCTTTTTCTTTTGCAAAAAGAAATGAATATACAAAGAGATTGTTGGATGCCCATTCCTCTATGTAATACTCTGCGCAGATTTGATTTCTTCCCAAATTTTGGTGTGTATAATGTTTAATTTTTACTTAGAGTAGACTATAAAATTACATCTCACTTGATGAAGGAGAGAATTAACCTTAATTTAGAGAGGGAAGGTTTGATCAGGATAGTCAGCATGGCTTTGTCAGGGACAAGTCATGCCTCACAGATTTGATTGTATTTTTCAATGAGTTGACCAAGTGTGTCGATGATGATTGTGCAGTTGATGTAGTTTATATAGATTTCAGCAAGGCTTTTGACAAAGTCTCACATGGAAAGCTGATAAAGGATGTAAAAGCTCTTGTGACCCAGGGGAACTTGACAAGTTTGATCCAAAGCTGGTTTAGTTGGAGGAGACATAGTGTTGGAAGAAAGCTGTTTGTATGTGCAGGCCAGTGTCCTGTGGTTTCCACAGGGATCAATGCTGGGTCCCTTTCTTAATTCCGATAATCAGAAATGATGTAGATGAGAATTATGGAGGGGATAAGTAAATTTGACAAATCTTATCCCTCTTTGTACCAATATCATAGGTTCTAATGTGTACCAAGATCTCTGGTTATTCACACTACACCCCACTCCCAACCCCCACTTCAGAATATTCTGCCAATGCAAAGTAACATCCCTGCTCAGAGAGCTGGTAGGCAACATACCATCCTGGAATTACACCTTTAGCTGCAGCAACATCTATTGATTCTCCAAATTACCGAATCCCTGAACAACATTGCTTTTCTGACTTTCCTCTTCACTCTCCTGGTATAGCTGAGCACTGATAGAACCATCTGGACTCTCTAGAGGAACCATCATGTTCATTTGTATTCAAAAAGGAACACCTGACAGCAAAAGAAGACCCCATGTATATTTTGCTCTCTGTCTTCCTTGGCGTCCTTATCCATCCGGTAGATACCTATTCCCTCGCTGACTGCACATTCTTAAACTTACACAGTGACCCCCTCCAGGTGGGAAGGTTATGAGCAGTTGAACTAAAGAGGTCCAGCCATGGCCAGGTGAAAATTTGCTCTTCATAGCACCTCCTTCCCCTGAGACTGCTTTCACTGCTTGACAGGAGATTATCATCTTTGAAAACATTTGCACTTTGTAGCAAGACCCTCACCTTTAGTTGCACATCCCACTTGTCAGCTTTTTCCACTGTGTGGGAGCAGCATATGCAGCTCCTTCCTGAGGGCCAAGATAAGATATAGCAGGATCAGCAACACCAGCTGATACCTCCACACTCACTTGACTGTCCGAAGCACAGAGGTGACAGACACAGAGATCCAGTTGGAAATAGGCAAGACTCCCCAAAATAGGATCTGTTGTTAGTGGAACAGATCTCCTGATATGCCTCAGGAGATTCAGGGTTTTCACAATTCTGCTGGCATCGACATAAGAGGCTGACCAGAAGCTGGCAGTGTAATTTTTCCTGAGTTTTACAATTTATCTCTGTGAAGCGTAATGCTTTCACTCTCACTATTGTACCAAACGTGCCTCATTCCCTATGTACTGCAGTGCTATATCACCCTGTTTATCCTATTCTCCCACTCACTGAGGGTGGAAAAATCAATAGGTGAAATCATCACCAGTTATCTCACGGTCATGAGGGAGGCAGCCCTCTGGTCATCCAGGAATATGGCAACTTTACATTTCCTTTCAACATTTTCAAAATACTTAATCCAGTTTGTGAAGTGATGGTATTTTAATATTCTCTTCGGAACTGGGGAGGAGACAGAGTCAATACATTTCAAAATTCATTTAATCGCCATCTTGAAGTCTGAATTAAATATGTTGGAAATTAATTGTTTTTACTTTGAATTAGAGGTTATATGTATGCATAATTAATGAAGTGAATAAATACATCCTTTTTTCTAACTGTAACAATTTATGCTTTCTAGTCATGTCCAGAGATGTTCACAGTTTCTTTTGGGGAGGTTAGGGTGGTGAGAGAGAATGAGAATGCCCTCTGGGTTACTTGGGTCAAGTTGATGGTTTTTCTGAGTTATCATTCCAGCAGCTGAAGAGGCAAAAAGCAGTTCCAATTAAACTGAGAGTGAGTTGGGTGTTGGGAGTTTGGTCTCTCCATTTGAGCTCTCCACACTTAAACGGGGTGGTAGGGTGGTGAAAGAGGAGGAGTTGAATGTGCGAAGACTGAATGGGGAAAGAGAGCATAGTGGGTGAATGTGGAGTCCTGAATACGTGACAGAGAAGGGAGGATATAAATGATTGAGTGAATGTGAAGGGAATGAGGAGATGAGTGAGTGATTGAAGTATAGTTGAGATTGGGGGTCAGTCTTTGATTCCATCTTTAATTTCCCTTGAAAGTGTGGTGAATTAGTATTGGACCACTTTGGAAAATAGATGATGAAGTAAAGCCCGAGTCCTTTGCTTCCCTTTGCATGTATATAATCCAGCAGGGTGATGTTCAGTTGTTAGTATGACTTCATTCTGCATTGCATACACTAAATCCACTGAATGTCAAAATCACTTTTGGTAATTTTATGCAATTGCATCTTTACAGTCATGGAAGACAAGCAAAGGGAAAACTAAACCACTTGAAGATTAATAATTCCAACTACATGAAATACCCTGGATGAATTTGCATTTTATTACAGATTGTAAAATTCACAAAAAAACTTCATTTTTCTTAGGTCATTCTCATTCCTGCAAAAGGCTTTCTAGCTCTTGGTGAGCAGGGAAATGTTGGTGTGTCTCGAAGAAATATGGATAAAAGCCACATGGAAGTTCTCACAATCCCTCCCTTTTATTGCAAGAACAATGGCACCAGTGGAGATAAAGGCATTAAATGCGGGGGACAGGATGTGATTTAGTGCGTCAATAACTAACAAACTATCATGATGAATTTAAGGCAGAAAGTTACATAATTGATTTTGAGAGTCCAGTGATAAGTGCCTTTGCAAGTTTTCTTTGATCTTCAACTCAGATGCTCGGAAAATCAAATAGATTCATGGAATCTCAAGGGCTGTTAGGGACAGGCAATAAGTGCTGGCCAGCCAACAATATCCATGTCCCAAGAGTGAATAAGAAAAAAGTCATAGAATGGGAATAGCACAGTGGAAGCTGTTCAGTCTGCATTGCTCCGAATTGAACACGATATCTCAGATGAGGCTGAATCAGTGTTTGAGAAGGGTTCACTGTAACTTACTTGCTTTTCTACTCTATTTACAAGACACCGGGTCCCAAACACCCTGTGAGCCACTTTCTCATTCGACCCTGCCCGATTTATACACAAACATCTCCAGCTGCCTCTGCTTCTACACCCACATTTGAATTTTATCCCTAATTTTGTATTGCCATTCCTTTGTTCTTCCTACCAAAATGTATCACATCAACTCATCTGAATTGAATCTTCATCTGCTATTTGTCTGCACGCTCTGCCTGCTTCTTCCTTGAAGACTGTCACTATCTTTTTTACCTGGTGTTACCTGCAGAATTCAAAATTGTGCACAGTACACTAAGACCAGGCCGTTAATACAAATCAAGAAAAAGCAAGATGCTGATATGACTCACTAAATAACTGTTGACAACAATTCTGTTTCCTGTTACTCAGCCAACTTCCTATAATGCTGCCACTGACCCTTCCAATAGCTTCAGCTTTACTGACAAGCCGGTTATATAGTACTTCATCAGGCTCCTTTTTGAAATCCATGCATATGAAATGCATTGTCTCCTCATCCTGTTATATCACCAAAAGTCCTCAAAGTGGTTAAACATGATATTTCTGCACAAATCTATACTAGCTCCCCTTGATCAACATTTGTCCAAGTGACTCTTAATTTTGTCCCTGATTATAATCTCTGAAGGATTTGCAGCACCATTGTTAAACTGACTGGCCTCTAATGTTAGGGCTTATCCTTACACCCATTTTGAAAAGGGGTGTTAAGGTCTGCAATTTTCCAGTCCTCTGTACCATCCTTGTATCAAAGAGGACCTCAAATTATGGTCAGCTGCTTTGATATTTCCATCCTTATTTCCCATTGGTGCTGGTGAATGATCAACTTTAAAGTACAGCAAGATCTGACAGGGACAGGTCTCTCCAGAATTCTGCATATATTTTTAATACTTTCTCCTAATCAATATTTAGATCAATATATCAACAATTTGCTCTTTTACTAAGACCTTGCATCTATTTTTATCAAGGAAAGAGGTGATATCAAAGTAATCATTTATTACCCTGTTCCATATCCATAATTCCCCTAATTGGTCCCTAATTGATCATACTCTTCCTCTCACAACGTTTTCATTACTTCTCTGTCTGAAGAGGACTTTTGGATTCCCTTTGAGATTAGCTGCCATTTTCTTCTCACTTTTCTGCTGCTATTTCCTTTTCTCATCCCTGAGAACTTGCTGTCTTCATCCGAGTTCTCACTTCCAATGTCCACCTGTGACATTTGTCACACCCTTTTCATTGTACGGCCTATTCCTCACATCTAGAGGAACTCTGGTTTTGTTTGTCTTACCAACTCCCCCTTATGGGAATGCACTTTGACTGTACAGAAACTGTTTTATCTTCAAAGGCAGCCGATTGGTCAGTTACAGTTTTGTCTGCCAATCTTTGATTCCAATTTACCTGAGCCGGATCTGTCCCCATCGCATTGAAATTTTTACACTGGATTACTCCTTGTTTTTTTTCCACAATCAGCCTAAAACTATTTCCGCTGGTTGGGGGTTCTAGGACTAAGGGGCATCTTCTAAAAATTAGGGATTACCATTCAGGAGAGATGTTCAGAAGCACATCTGTACACAAAGGCTGGTAGATATTTAGAATTCCCTTCCACAAATGGCAGTGATTGCTGGATTGGTTGTTGATTTTAATACCTTTACTTCACAAAAATTCATCTCGTTCAGATTTAAGGGAAGTAGGCCAAAAACAGGCATATGGAATTAGGCCAGAGATCAGCCATGATTTCATTGAAAGGTGGAACAAGCTCAAGATAATGATTGACCTACTCCTGTTTGTTCCCGTGTTCCTATCACTGTTCCCTAAATGTTCCTCCAGTAATATGTAATTCATTTATCCCACTTCATTCCCCTGAAACCAAACACTACAACACTTTACAGAAAAGCAGAAATTGCTGGTAAAATCTCAATAGGCCTGCCAGCATTTGGAGAGACACCAAAAACTGCCTTCAGTTCTGAAGAAGGGTCATTGGACCTGAAACATTAACTCTGGTTTCTCTCCACATATGCTGCCAGAACTATTGTGATTTTCAGCAATTTCTGTTTTTGTTTCGAATTTCCAGCATCCGCAGTTCTTTTTCTTTCAATCAATACTTTCTTCTTCATGCAACTGGGAACATACTGATCAGGAAAATGGCTTTGTACACACAACAGAAACACTTGAGCCTCTCTGGCTTTTACACTATTACTATCTCAGTCTATAGTCAAATATTTAGTTCCCACATCATAAATACTTGATAGTTTTTGCATTGCTGTGTTTTTTGCAAGTTTGTTCCTTTATATCCTTTCCTTCAGATGGTGACCTATAGAGAACAGTTAATATTGCAATAACTCCTCCATTTCTCAATTCAAATCTAATAATATTGTCTTTGACTCTTTTCGGTGTCCATGTCTGTCTCTGTGTCAGTCTGTCTCTTCTTTTCTTTCTCTCTCTCCCTTTGTGTCTCTGTATGTGTCTTTCTTTCTTTTTCTCTCTCTCTGTCTATATCTGTGTGTGTCTTTCTATTTTTCTGTCTCTCTGTCACTCTGTGTGTCTCTCTCTCTATCTTTCTTTCTTTCTGTGTGTCTCTGTCTTTCAGAATGATCCACTCCACTACTCCCGATATGGATATCTGGATCAAATACCTGGATGTAAGATTATAGTTAATAAAACCAAAGAAACTCAGCAGATCTGGCAGTATCTGTGGAAAGAGAGTCTAAAATTATGTTACTTAATTGGCCTTAAGAAAGAACAATCTGTTTAATGATGTTGCCTGAGAGATAAATATTGTTGAAGGCAGCAGGGAGATCTCTGAAGCTACAATGCCCAGCTGTGCTCCATATCTTCAGTACTGCACTGAAATATAAAGATTTTTCCCAATCAACCGTAGAAGTGCCCTATAATTTCAATATGTAAGTAAATGTTTCAACTGCTCTCTCCCCATGTTTCAGGAATTCTGCACTATCCTACAGTGTGGACCATCATATCCCTGGTCAATCACAGCAGCACTTTGCCAGTAAAGAATTGATGCACGCTCTGCTAAGCCTTCCACTTCATTGAACCTCTGCCAATTAAATGAGTCTCCCGGAATCTTGGACCCATTTGTGTTGTAGCAAAGAGAAGACACTTACAATATCTTTGAAGGAACATCTATGTTTTTTTGTGTGGTGTACCTCATACCAGCTCCTGCTGCTATGTGCTCACTGTTCACACTCTCTTAATATTCAATAGCTGAATCTATCATGAAACATGGACCTTTAATGAACAAATATCTTTCATTCGTTTTACTTTTAGGTTGCATTAAACATGGCAAGTATGTGCCTTTCAGAGGATCTGAAGCAACATCAGATTCTTTCTGTTGCTGTCCATCCCGGCTGGGTTCGAACAGACATGGGAGGCGAGGAAGTAAGTAAAGTGGGTTAGTCCGATATCCTCCCTCCTCTTAATGTGTGCAAGTGCTGGTTGCTAGTTGTAATTCATCTGAGGCCGAATGATACAAGCATCTGTATAAGTGGAAAAGAACTGAAGGTTTCCATTTCAGAAGTATGTTTCCAGATCTTGGGCATTTCATTTACAGCCAAGTAAGTAAGAAAATTGAAACAGAAAATTTCAGACACTGTAGCCTTCTCCACCATTGAATAAGCCAATGCCTATAAGATCTGTACCTTCTCTTTATTTAGGCTATCTTGGTTTTGTAATTCTTAAACCCTCAGTCATGGAAGTCTATCAATTTTAGTTTTGAAATCGAACAGCTAACTCATTGCATTCCAACGACTTCAATTTTGAGCCTGAAATGTTGTCCTCATTGGTGTGGAGGTGGAAGGCAATCAGGTCAACGATCCTGACAGGTCAGCAGAAAGACTGGAGTTTTGATGCTGTTAGAGTGAGCATTCACATTAGTTAAGCTGCTGAAAGCTGAGGGCCAGTAATGGAAATTGTTCACATCCTGCTCGAGTCTCTAAAGGCTGAGTTTTTGTGGATAGACTGACTAGCTTTGAGAGAAGAAGGTTGAGAGTAAGTGAGAGGTCTTCGAAAATGTTTTGGATAACATAGAGATGCTATTGGTGAAAGGATCTAGAACCAGAGGAGATGGCCTTAAAATGACTGGCAAATGAAGAAAAAGCAGCTTGAATGGAGACTTTCTAATTCAGCAAGTGGCTATGATCTAGGATGCCTTTCAAAGAGGATGATATTGTACAGGAAAGGTGAAAGGGGAACAACCGGGGTCAGCAGCATTGGAAAGGTTTATCACATAGGCCACAGGCAGTATATTCCCTGGCCATTGTATGGCATTGAACCCACCTGGAGCTGGTGTCTCCTTGGCCCAGCCACTGCTGGACCACTATTTGGCAGCTACACAGTTGTGCACAGAAACATCCAAACATTAGGAATCCTCATTCAGGAGGCCAAAGGGGTCAGCACTACTCAATTCCTTGTGTATGTGTTATCCCCTCTGCTTGCTTGTAGCTTAGAGATAGGCTCGGAGAAAGTGAGGATTGCAGATGCTGGAGCTCAGAGTCGAGAGTGTGGTGCTGGAAAGACACAGCAGGTCAGGCAGCATCCAAGGAGGAGGAGAGTTGA
>NC_057737.1:32019129-32035191 GCF_004010195.1 Chiloscyllium plagiosum
GGGGATGGGGCGGGGGGCAAGGTGGCTGGGAATGCAATAGGTGGATGAGGTGGGGGGTGCTGGTGATAGGATGGAGAGGAGTGTGGCGTGGATTGGTGGGAAGGAAGATGGACAGGTAGGGCAGTTCGAGAGGGCGGTGCTGAGTTGGAGGGTTGGATTTGGGATAGGGTGGGGGAGCAGAGATAAGGAAACTGGTGAAATCAACATTGATTCCATTTGGTTGGAGGGTCCCAATACGGAAGATGAGGTGTTCTTCCTCCAGACGTCAGGTGGCTAGGATTTGGCAGTGGAGGAGGCCCAGGGCATACATGTCCTTGGTGGAGTGGGAGGGAGGGTTAAAGTGGTCAGCCACAGGGGTTGTTTTGCGCGTATGTCCCATGTTCCACAAGTTGGCGTCCGTTTCAGAGGACATCTCTGGGACACACTCACTAACAACCCCACCGCACTGTGGCTGATCATTTCAACTCCCCTTCCCACTCCGCCAAGGACACGAATATCCTGGGCTTCCTCCGCCACCAAATCCTAGCCACCCGCTGACTGAAGGAAGAACACCACCTTATACTTTGGGACCTTCCAACCACACGGATCAATGTTGATTTCATCAGTTTCCTCATTTCCCCTCCCCGCACCTTATCCCAGATCCAACTCTCCAACCTGGCAATGCACTCTTGGATTGTCCTACTTGTCCATCTTCCTTCCCACCTATCCGCTCCACCCTCCACTCCAACCTATCACCATCACTTTCCACCTCCCCTCACCCATGCACCTATCGCATTCCTAGTCACCTGAATTGCTTGGAGGACACTTAAGAGTAAATCACATTCCGCCCTCGGGTGACTCTCTGTGTGGAGTTTGCATGTTCTCCCCGTGTCTGTGTGGGTTTCCTCTGGGTGCTCTGGCTTCCTCCCACAGTCCAAAGGATGAGCAGATTAGCAGGATTGGCCATGCTAAGTTGCCCATAGGATTACAGGGATGGGTCTCGAATGCTCTTTGGAGGGTGGGTGTGGACTCAATGGCCCAAAAAGCCTGCTCCCCCACTATAAGGTTTCTATCATTGCTGTGGGTCTGGAGTCACATGTAGGCCAGACCAGGTAAGGATGACAGCTTCTTTCCCTAAAGGACATTTGTGAACCAGGTGGGATTTTTCCAACAATGGATTCATGGTCATCATTAGAGTCTTAATTCCAGACCATGGTGGGATTTCAATCCAAGTTGCCAGAACATTATCAGGGTCTCTGGATTACCAGTCCAGTGATAATACCACTAGGTCATCACCTCCCCCCAGTTCTTACAGACATAATCTTGGCATTTATCAGCTGCTGCCAGCTACTTCTGTGCTATGCCAACCAGTTGGATGTATTTCTGTCCAGGTTAAATACCTGATGAATCCCATTCTGGTTGAATCCAATTACTTTCCTTGTTTTTCAGGCACCCATGTCAGTTACTGACAGTGTCAGCAACTTAAGAAGCTGTTTGCCAGCCTGTCGCAATGTGATACTGGAAAATTCCTGGATTTGGAGGGAAGGGAACTTCCTTGGTAATGGCTCATCACCTTTGACCACCTGTGAGGATGGCAGCATCAGAACCAAGGGCAATGCCTCTTCATTTATAGACCCTGGACCACACTACACATTAGATTCCTTTCCAAGGTTGGTTAGACTCCAGTAAGGATGAGATCCTTGAATGATTAACACAACATGGGAACCAGGTTCCCTTTGTATTGACTTGATTGTAACCTAATATTCACAGAATTTTTTGCTTGTTATGATAACAATTGGAGATTTAAAAAAACTAAAGGATCAGAGATCTTAAAAACAAAGATTTCTGGTCATTGTTTGCAAATTATTTCAATGTTACTTGTTCATTTTCTAACAGTATATGTATATCTGTGTGGAGTATTTTCTACTGTCTTCATTAACATTTTGGCACTCAACACACAATACATTGAATATGAACTTTCAGATATTTACAACACCCCTCACTTTGCTGTCTTCCTTCATTTTTAGGTATTGCTTTTTGTACTACAGTAATATTTGTGCACAAGTTTTCTTCAACTGGCTATTGATGAACAGTGATGGAAATGTGTTGCTGGAAAAGCACAGCAGGTCAGGCAGCATCTAGGAAACAGGAGAATCGACGTTTCGGGCATTAGATTCTCCTGTTCCCTAGATGCTGCCTGACCTGCTGCGCTTTTCCAGCAACACATTTCCATCTCTGATCTCCAGCATCTGCAGACCTCACTTTCTCCTATTGATGAACAGTGCCACTTTGGCAGTAGAGTGTGTAACAGTCCTCTGTTGCTTCAGTGACTTTTGCTCTTTTAAATGCGATACTAAACTGAGGCACAAAATGAGGTGAAGTGAAATTGGTAGCCCAATCTCCACTCTTTTTGATTTAACTTCTCTATTTACTCAGACACATGGAACTCTGTATTAAGATCTATTTTTGCCACAAACTCATTTGAAAATAACATCTCTCAATAAAAGTCTATTTTTGTTTATTCATTATTGTTAAATATTAATAATGATATAAGCTACTGCTCTGACACCAGAAGAGCAGAAAGAAAGATGTTCGAGATCCAAAGAAGAACAGAAGAGAAACGAGCAGTATTCAGCATTGTGTACATCATTGTATAAAGAAAGGCTTTGTATAGGCTTGTTTGAGAATTACTCAAAGTTAAGGGACTCAGGGAAGTAACAGTCCAGCCTCTAAAATTATAGTATAGAAATCCAAAAATAATCCAGGGTATAATCATCATCATCACAGAGGACTGCTGTCTCATTACAGAGAGTGACTGGTCATGGTTTAACTTCAGGATCACTCTGTCTCTGGCAAGGCCTGATGTCGAGAAGGCAGGACTTTTATACTGATTGCAGCTGGTGTGGGAATTGAATGCATGCTGTTGGTGGTATTCTGCATTGCAAACCAGATATCCAGCCAACTGAAGTAATCCACTCCCCACTCTGGAGTGTTTGGAGTCAATGAAGGGACAACCATGAAGTTATGCGAGAAGTACAATCCATAAGTAAAACTGCACCAATCCAGGGCACAGTCACTGAAGAATTCTCTCAAAGCACAAATGGTAATAAAAGTTATAAATCAGCTGGTCTGGTCGACCAGGCAACCACTCAATCTTCATGCTCTACTATTGTAAAACCGCTGTTCATGAGATAATTACGTCAGACAACTATGGATTTTTTCTTTAGATCTATAACTAAATCTATACCGTTATAAATTAATTCAAAATTACAAAATTCTCAGAATAATTGATTCTGTTAATAATAATAAATATTTCATAGAATTTTCTTCATAGAATTTACATCCCTTTCTGGTTCTGCTCTGTTTCCAAGACAACTGAAGCTCCTATTTATAAATATTCCTTGTATTTGTGATGTACCCTATACGATTGCTCCTTACACACCCATGTGAAAGTGCCCATGTGTTTGCATCTGTATTGGTGTTCTTGTGAGTGGCATATGGATGTGTCTTGGTTGGTATGTGCTTGTATGTTGGCATGTGCAGTGCCTGTGTGTGAGAGAGAGAAATATAAAAATGGAATTGCTTTCATTCTTGTTGTCAGGAATTTTTTTCTCAAAGAGCACACCAAGCAATCATGCCATTGGGACATGTGTACAAAATGTGCAAGTGTTCTGATCCCAAGTCAGATCTCAGAGTAGAAAACAACATTATATTTTTGCAATTAGGTTACTATGGTGCCCAGTTAATAAATATATTTGCAGAAGGCTGACGATATACTTTAAAAAAACACATTGATTTTGAGAAAAAAACTATACACCTGTAAAATAATTCAGAAAGATATTAACATAAACAGCAAAAAGACAGATTGAACCCTTTTCACCGCAACATCCTTGACAGATATGCAAACCCAGTTATCTATCATTTCTATCTTACTTCTTTAATTTATGACTCAAGTTACACTTTTCAGATCTCTTCCTTGGACAGTTGAAGCAGCTTAGCACTGTTTTCCCAATGGCCTGCAGACTTCTACCAACTTTCTCAGCCTGAAGACATCAATAAAGTAAATTAAAGCTGTTCTTTTGATAGGTTGATAGGTGCCTTTTCTTCTGAACTCAAACTTTTCGTGGGTCTTGCCCGTTTCTTTCTGCATTGCAAAACGCAACTTTGTAAACATTCAGCAACGGAGAAAAACTGCAGGGAGCTCCAACACCAAGGGACTTGAGAGTACTTGTGCAGTTTTGGGTCTGTTAATGAAGGAGAGATGTAATTTCATTGAAAGCAGTTCAGAGAAGGTTTTCAAAGCTGATTCCTGGTGTGGAGAGATTATCTTATGAGCAAAAGCTAAACAGATTGGGACTCTAATCACTGGAGTTTTGAAGAATGAGAGATGATCTTATTGAAACATAAAGGATCCCTAAGCAGCTTAATAGGGTAAATGCTGAGAGAATGTTTCCCCTCATGAGAGAGTATTGGACCAAATGGATTAGTCTCAGAATAAAAGCACACCAATTTAAGATGGAGATGAGGAGGAATTTCTTCTTTTGGAGGGTTAATTGTCTTTGAAAATCCTGCCACAGAAAGCTGTGGGGGCAGAGTCCTTGTCTATGTTTAAGACTGAGATGTACAGGTTATAGGGAAAAGGCAGGAATGAGGATATGAGGAATGTCCGATCAGCCATGATCATATTGAATGATGGAGCAGGCTTAGGGGCTGAACAGTTCACTCCTGTTTCTATCTGTTATGTTCTTATGATCTTAATTAACTCCCCAGCCAGCTGACTGAGACAGTTAACTTATCCAGTTTCTTGGAAAACATCTTTAGTTCACTGCTCAAAATGACTTGCTGCTTTTTGTTTAAGTCACCTTGGCAAAACTGAAAAGTAACATCTTTGTTGCTGAAATCTTGAGCTCGAAAGATTAATCATTAAAGTGCAAACTGAAACTGTACACCCTTTAAATTCCCAGCACACATCCACATCCATTAGGCAAAACTGGGAACTGCAGATGCTGGAGATTGGAGTCAAGATTCCTGATGAAGGGCTTTTGCCCGAAATGTCACTTATCCTGCTCCTCGGATGCTGCCTGACCTGCTGTGCTTTTCCAGCACCACTCTGATCTCCATATCCATTAGGTCAGGCAAGGCTGTGCTTCAGAAATATAACTTGTGTAAAACATAGGCAAAAAGGAACAAATTCTCATGTTGGAGTCCAAAGCCAAGGGAGATTAGAGGGAATATTTTGCAGTTCTCCTGTTTTTTTGGCGATCTTATCATACTGTTGCTCACTGTGATTTAGCAGCTAGACAGTTGGACTCAAAGAGCCTTTGAGTACTGTTCCTTTCCACTGAAAGAAAAAAATAGTCAGAGAGAGAGAGATATATCTTCTTTTGCTGGTATTTTGGGGGTCTGAGTGCAATTGCTCTCTCCTCAGTTCTGTGACTAACTGCTGTAGGGAGGTGATGTTTTAACCCAAAGCCATCTGGTGCCAGCATGTCTCACAAAGCTATCGCTCCAGCTTTTACAAATGCTCTTGGTAACTCATAAGTGAACACCACACAGTTTGACTTTTCCTCAGTGTTGTTGGAAAGCTAATCATTTCATTCTCTGCAAAATAGCAACCTCCAAATGTCCATTTTCCAACTTATATTTCCAAAAGAATTTACAAAAGTTTATTGCAGAAAATAAGTGTGATGTTGAGAGGGTAAAATATTGCTGTGGGTAGAAGATTGGCTTGGCTAATTAACAGGAAACAGAACGTAGGCATAAAAGGGTCACTTTCATTTGCAAGAAGCAATATTTGTGTATCACAGAGATCAGTCCCAAGACCTTAAATGTTTACTTGAATGAAGGGATGGATGAGGTGGTTGCTAAATTTGACAATGATTCAAAGATAGGAAGGTCAGTGGCAAGGGGATGTAAGGGAGATGTCTTGTCCATTCATTGACTCCTCGCAGACTCAGGAAGGCAGTCAACAAGATCAAAGACCCCTCCCACCCTGGTTATACTCTCTTCCATCGGGCAGAAGATACAAAAGCTTAAACACACATATCAACAGGTACAAGAACAGCTTCTTCCTCACTTATTAGACTTCTGAATGGACCTCTCAGATTTCAAGTTTAATGTTGACCTCAGTCTCTGCACCTTCTCCGCAGCCATAACATTGAGTTCCTTGGTCTGTTCCATTACCCCGATATGGGGGTTTTTATGGTATGATCTGCCTGATTTGCATGCAAAACAAAACTTTTCACTGTACCTGGGTACATGTGACAATAATAAATCAAATCAAATCAAATCAAATCCAAATATAGATAGGTTAAGTGAATAGGAAGTGTAATGTAGGAACATGTAAAATTGTCCATTTTGACAGGAGGAATTAAAAAAGAAGCATTTTTAAAATTTGTTGAGAAATTGCAGAGCTCAGAGATGCAGAGGGATCTGGGTGTTCTAATGCATGTTTACAAAATGCCATTATGCACATAATGCAAATTATTGAAGAATCTATTAGAATGTATTGAATGGGGAATTATTGTACGGAGAATTGAATGCAAATGTATGGAAGTTATTTTTCAGTAATACAAGACATCTGTGAGACCGTATCTGGGCACTGTTTACGGTATTGGTCTCCCTATTTTAGGAAAGAGTTTAAATACATTGGAATCAGTTCAAAGAGAATTTATTAGATTAATACCTGGAATGGGTGGGTTGTGTTATGAGAACAAGTTGGACAGTCTGTCCTTACGTCCCCTGAAATTTGGAAATGAAAGAGGGGATTTGATTTAAACACATAAGGTCTTGAAAGGGCAGATGTGGAAACTGTTGGAGATACTAGAATGAAGGGATGAGGAAATGTTGTTTCTCGCAAAGCATTGTGAGTCTTTGGAACACTCTTCCTTCAAAGGGAGAGAAGGCACAATCTTTGAATATTTTTAAGGCAGAGGTAGAGAGGTTGTTGCTAAGCAGAAGGGTGTAAGCTTCTCAGAAATAGATGGGAATGTGGAGTAATCAGATCAGCTTTGATTGTATTGAATGGCAGAGCTCAAGTGGCCTACTTTTGCTCCTAATCCATATGGTTATGTGGATGCCCTGCTAAGGGAGTGTGTGGTGGAGAGTGTGGTGCTGGAAAAGCACAGCAGGTCAGGCAGCATCCAAGGTGCAGGAAGATCAACGTTCCAGGCAAAAGCCCTTCATCAGGAATTTGGGCTTTTACTCAAAACATCGATTCTCCCACTCCTCAGATGCTGCCAGACCTGCTGAGCTTTTCCAGCATCGCACTCTCGACTCTAATCTCCAGCATCTGCAGTCCTCACTTTCGCCTTGTGTCAAAAACAGCAAGTCCCATTGACCATGAGTTTTAATTGCAGAGTTGGCAGACTTAGGTGAATCTATTTTATTACAATTTACCATGTATGCAGCAGGTACTCATGTGACCCGACCAACATTATCTCATACACTGCAGGCAAGGATGCCCCGAGGTACGGTACATTGGCGAGACCAAACCGACACTACGACAATGGATGAATGGACACCGCTCAACAATCACCAGCCAGGAGTGTTCCCTCCCAATCGGTGAACACTTCAGCTGTCCAGGGCATCCGGCCTCGGACCTTTGGGTGACCATCCTCCAAGGCGGACTTCAGGATGCGCAACAATGCAGAGTGGCTGAGCAGAGGCTGATAACCAAGTTCGGTACCCTTGTGGATGGCCTCAGCCGGGTCCTTGGTTTCATGTCACACTGCAGGTGACCTCACTACACTGTACATTCTCTCACACACACGCACAAGCACACATACACACACTCTTACATACACACATACTCATGCAGACCCTCTCTCTTACACACACTTTCTCTCATACACACTCACACACCACCCCACCACACTCACCCATGTACACACCCTCTCACAGACTTATACTCCATCACACTCATGCACACACTCTGCCAAGCCCACACACACGCAAACACACACACTCTCTCTCTCTTTCCTTCTCTCTCCCTCACATGCACACACACACACACACACACATATAAGTCTATGGGGTGAATTTGCATTTTCAGAATTGTAATTGCAGATACATTCTATTTTGTTCAAAAAGCACACAATCTGCAGGCAGTCAATCCATGTGACATTTTATAAAGT
Organism: Chiloscyllium plagiosum; assembly: GCF_004010195.1. Classification (NCBI taxonomy): domain Eukaryota; kingdom Metazoa; phylum Chordata; class Chondrichthyes; order Orectolobiformes; family Hemiscylliidae; genus Chiloscyllium; species Chiloscyllium plagiosum. The sequence goes on from NC_057737.1 coordinate 32,027,244, forward strand.
CCTGCTTTGGAAATTGAATCAGCCCGGCTCAAGATTGGGATACAGACAGACTCTAACCTCACACTTTTAATGCATTGTGTGAGCTGTGATGTCACTTTTTAAAAATAAAACCTTTAGTTATCTCAGGAATTGACCGGAAAGAAGTTCTGGGATTTACATATCAATGAGCTGAAACCTGCAACCCATTCTAAAAAATGAAAGATTTAACAGCAATCTAGATCTGTTCAATATATCATATCAGTTGCATGACACTGAGATCCTTTGCAATAAATTCTGTGTCTTATGATCCTGCTCCACAGCTACCTGGTGAAGGAGCAGCACTCTGAAAGCTAGTGCTTCCAACTAAACTTGTTTGACTATAACCTGGTGTTGTGTGATTTTTAACTTTATTACAATTTGTTGAATGTTGGAGTGTATTTCTTTTGGGTCAGGGACAAATGCAAAGCCATAAAGGAATAGTTTCATTTGAATTTTAGTAACTCTAGTCAAAACACTTAATTGGTGAAAGAAAGATATAATTGTAGATTAAGTTAGCAAGGTTTGAGAAGATTTGTAGCTCAGGTTGAGGTTCTGGATGTAGGTTCACTTGCTGAGCTGGAAGGTTCATTTTCAGACATTTCGTCATTATACTAGGTAACATCATCCGGAGGCTCACTGAAGGTGTTACCTAGTATGGCGACGAAACATCTGAAAATGAACTTTCCAGCTCAGTGAGCAAACCTACATGTAGTAGATTGAGTGAAACAATTTTTAATGAGTTATTTGTGTTGCTGGAAGGATATATGTTTGTATCTGGGCCAGCAGAGGATTTTTATTCATCAATTGACCCATAATATTGTCTGCTTAGTAAATGGTCCCAGCATCCTGTACCTCAATGTCCAACTCCCTTACGTTTACATAGACAATTTGGAATTGGGGAACCATGTGTAGTATGTCAAAGTTTGTGGATAACACTAAGATGAGTGGTAGAGCAAAGAGTGCAGAGGACTGTGAAACTTTGCAAAGGGACATAGATAGTTTAAGTGAGTGCACAAAAGTCTGTCGGATGGAGTACAATGTTAATAAATGTGAAGTCATCCATTTTGGCAGGAATAACAGTAAAAAGGACTATTACTTGATTGGTAAGAAATTTCAGCACAGCAGGTCAGGCAGCATCCAAGGAACAGGAGAATCGACGTTTCGGGCATAAGCCCTTCTTCAGCAACACATTTTCAGCTCTGATCCCCAGCATCTGCAGTCCTCACTTTCTCCTCGAAGAAATTTCAGCACACTGCTGTGCAGAGGGATCTGGGTGTCTTTGTGCATGAATCACAGAAGGTTGGTCTTCAGGTGCAACAGATAATTAAGAAGACAAATGGAATTTTGTTTTTCATTGCTGAAGGGATTGAGTTTAAAAGCAGAGAGGTTATGTTGCAGCTGCAATGGGTGCTGGTGAGGCCACACCTGGAGCACTGCAGGCAGTTTTGGTCTCCTTATTTGAGAAAGGGGGTGCAGTTGAAGTTCACTCGGTTGATTCAGGAGTTGAGAGGATGGGCTTATGAGGAGAGACTGGGTAGACTGGGATTATATTCATTGGAATTTAGAAGAATGAGAGGGGATCTTATAGAAACTTTTAAAATTATGAAGGGATTTTATAAGAAAGAAGTAGAGAGGATGTTTCTACTGGCAGGTGAAATGAAGACAAGAGGGAATAGCTTCAAAATTAGGTGAATCTGTGGAATTCCATGCCCAGTGAAAGGGTTGAGGCTTCCTCAGTCAATGTTTTTAAAACTAAGATAATTTTTGAACAGTGAAGGAATTAAGGCTTATGGTGAGCTATGGCCATGAAAAGATTAGCCATGATCTTATTGAATGGTGGAACAGCCTCGAAGAGCCAGATGGTCTCCTCCTGCTCCTCTGTTCTCCTGTTGTTGCCAGAGATACCGCTCTCCTGCAGGTCTCTCCCTCTCCAACAGGGGGCACCGCTCTTTTGCAAATCTCTCTCTTGGCCTGAGGGCACCAGTCTTCTGCAGTTCCCTCCATCTCCACGGCGGGGGGGGTGATGGCCTTCCCGCAGTTTCCTCCATCTCCACCAGGGGGCACGGCTTTCTCGCAGTTCCTTCCATCTCCACCAGGGGGCACAGCTTTCCCGCAGTTCCCTTTCCCTCCGCTAGAGGACACCTCCCCCTGTTGCTGGGGTAACGGTCGCCGCTGCCTCCTGGTGAGTTCGTGTCCGCTTCAAGAGCCCGTGGGTCTGGGGCGTTTGGAGCCGGTTGAGCTGCCGCCGGGATAGGTCAGAAGGACAGGGGTCCGGTCTCGGCTGAGTAGACTAGGCGGCAGTAAATCACGCTGTCGGGGGCCCTGCACCGTGAGCCGGGAGCGTGGAGGGACCTACAGCCAGGCTCCTAATCCCCGTTATCCCCGCTCCAAGGGCGAGTGCAGTGACTCCCAGAGTCAGAGGGCGGCGCTGTTTCCATCTGGAGCTGCACCTGCCCCACTTGGCCAGTAGAGGGAGGCAGACCCCATTTCCTCCCTCACCTGAACTGAGAGGTCAGACCAGACCCAACAGTGACCATTAATCAACTCAAGTCAGAAAAAGAGGAGCTGTACTGGCCACTTATTCCTGCAATGGGAAAGAGAGAACCTACTAAAGAGCCTTATTCTGGCCACTCTAATAGACATTTTAATAATTCTCCAGGGAGGGAACACTGAACTCCTGTGGGTGTTATCCATTATTAACTTTTGTTAAAATATTATCCATTATTAGATTATTAACCTTTTCACTTTTGACCTCAGCTAAGGCCAGGTCATTTCTGCAGTCAGAGTTTGCGTGCTTGAACTTAAGAGTCCGTGTCCCCCACAAAGTTTATGCTGAGACTGAGGTTAAATAAAATCGCGGAGTGGACTCGATGGGCCGAATGGCCTTACTTCCGCTCCTATGTCTTATGGTCTTATGGTTCCAATATATTTAATCTTGCATCTAATGAAGGTGGAAGTGGGTTTGAGGGGGATTATAGACAGGTGAGTCAGAAACAGGAAACACAGCAGGAGCAAGGCACTGTTAAGTGAGACAATGTGTAGATGTGGATAAACATGAACCTGTAAAACTGATTACAGTTGACAATTCAAAGCTTGTGGAGGCTGAAGGAGGTCCCAGAGAAGGAGGAGAGTACACAACTGAACCAAGGGGGTTTTCTTGGATAACTTGCAACTAAATGAGTTGGGGGTGAGAGGCTGCAAGGTGCTTCTCATGGTGGACAGGCTGCATTACCGGCCTAGTTTAGGAACCGGTCAGTACGAGTGGAGCTTGGGTGTGAATGGGCAATTAAAATCAGGTGACTGCAGGTGAGAGACTTTGAAAAACTGCTGAGTTGAGAGCGCAGAAGACTCTTAAACTCAAAGAGAAGGATTGAAGTAACCTGAAGGCTCAGGTTGGTTTCTGGATAGTGCTGACTGACCTTATTTTCAATTTCCTGGTGCAGGCTTGTGAGAGAAACACAGTTGGACCGATATCTGCCCATGGATGCTGGAGACACATTATTGAGCGGCAGCCTCCTGGTGCTGTTCTGAATGGACATCCATTAAACAGGCATTTCACAGCAAACCGAGGGTGGCATGGCTATATAGACATTTGCTGGTGAACCCCTGACAGAATAGTCATCTATCATTGTACTTGTGAGAGAAGTATTCCTGAATGTGCATTTAATCATTATAATCTGCATGTTTCCTGGTAACTGTCCTGGGAGACACACAACAGCAAACTATCTCATAGCAACTGGCCAGAAACTGCAGTAACAACAGGCCACTCCTATGTACTTTCAGACCAGTGTTTGGCAACCTGGGGCGGTTTCTATTTCCTGATGAGAGTGGACTAAACCCAGCCTATTAACTGGCCTATGCTGTGTTATCAGGGTCTGTTGCAGCTACTCCTCATTATCCATGTCCTCCCGAAGATGGCAGTCCCAGAAATCCTCCCAATCGATTGGCAGCATCAACAACACGGTAAGAATGCACCTTCGTTCACCCGTCAGCCTCGGGCTTTGATTAAAACTCAGGCACCCTCCGTTTTCAGAAAAATTATTAGCACACTGGGTGCTGTACTGAGTCTTCAGAAGTTAAAGACACCGTGGGTTAATTTTTAAAACTCTCACCCATGTTTTCAAATCCCACCTTTGCCTTGCTCTCTCCCTCTGTCTCTCCCTGGCCTCCTTCTCTTTGATACTCAGAAATCCCTACACTCCTCTTCCTGTAACCTGGTACATCCCCCAATTCCATATCTGTCCCATCAGCAACTTCTGCTAATTCGGCTAATTTTCCCTCTCCGATCATTACACTGTCTCCTTGTAGTGTTTCTGAACTGGTTTTTTGACCAATGGTTTGACTTTTTGATGTGGTTCATATCAAGTTTGAAAAACTCTGCAGCGAAGCTCCTTGGGATAGTTTTCAATGTGAAAGGTGCTATATGAATGCAAGCTTTTATTTCTTCTTGGTACATGGTACTGAGCCACAGAGGCTGAAGCTTCTCTGATTGAATTCTTGTGAAATGTTACTTGTCCTGAGTTACTCTGTCTCAGCTGGAATAGACAGATAAGGGATTGGGTGCTGTAATTAGGATCAGTGCCCCCCCCCCCCCCCCACACAGGTTAGTTGGGACACTTTAATATATGGAGAGTGGATAAGATCACCATCTAACTCAACTATTTGTTAGCAAACATCCCAGTTTTGATCTTCTGATGGAGGAAAGGTTAATAATGATGCCGTGGAACGTGGTAAGGTCTAGGTTGTGTTCAGATCACCAGTTTGTGGTGTTTTTATGAGAAATCAAACTTGCTTTTGGAATAAGATGAGATAGAGTTGGACACTATGAGAGATTGACATGTTTAACGCCCAACTGCTCCACTTTCCTGATTCCTCTTGCTGTACCACGTCTGTGATGTTTGGTCTATCGAGTGAATTCACTGATAAATTGTGTACAAACCAAGATAAATGCAATGAGGGACAGGGCCGTGTCTGAAGGAATTGTAAGGGTACCATTTATTACTGTTTCAGTGCAAAATAGCTGCAGGTTTTGGGAGCGAGAGATCCCAAATTTGAGGAGCTAGATGAACAGTGCAGCGAATGTACAGTATTAATGCAATTATTCAAACTGTCAATGCTGTGAGATCGAACTGTGCCTTACGCCCATGAATGAATAATAATTAATCAAAATAAAAGTGATCACGTCAGACTGATTTCTGGATTGTATGAGCAGTGAGCTTTAAAAAAAAAAGTACCTGGGTGTGCGCATCATTCTTAACTTCCCTTGAAGAAACTCCCACAATGTTAGGGAGGAAATTCCAGGATTTTGACACAGTGATAATGAAAGAACAATAATATAGTTCCAGGGCTGAATTGTGTGATTTTCAGGGTTACATGAAGATGGAAGTGCTCCCATGCATCTACCTCCCCTGTTCTTCTCAGTAGTAGAGGTCACTGATTTAGGAAGGGTTGTTAAGCAAGCCTTGCTGAGTTATTGCATTGCATCTTCTGATGGTGCACTGTGTGATAGCGGTGGAAGGGGAGAATGTTTAAATTGTGAATTGAGTGCATTAATTGTTTGCTTTGGCCTGGATTGAGTGTTGTTGGTGCTGCAGTCATCTAGGTAATTGGAAAATATTCCATCTCACTCCTGACTTTGTGACCTGAGGAGTCAGGAGTAGAGTTATTCACCACTGTGCTTCCAATCTCAATACTATTCGTGTAGCCATGATATTTATGTGACCAGTTCTGTAAGTTTTCAGATCAGTGGAAATCCCAGGATGTTGACCGGTGTTTGTGGGGGGTAGAGGTGTTGGGGTTGCGGGGGAGGGGGGGGGCCGCAGACATGGCAGTGCCGGTAAATGTTTAGATGGTCAGAGTCTCCCTTCTTGGAAAGGTTATTGCCTGGTACTTGTATGCTCAATGTCACTTGTCACCTATTAACCCAGGCATCCATGTTGTGTAGACCTTGCTTCACAAAGGCAGTTGTGAAAGGAAATGAATATTGTATGATTATGAGCAAACATCCAAATTTCGATCTTCGATGGAGGGAAGGTTGCTAATGAAGCAGCTAAACATGGTTAGGTTTACGACACTGGCCTGAGGAACTGGAACTTTGTATGGTGCAGTGGTAGTGTCCCTACCTCTGGGCCAGGAAGACCATCAGTATGATTTTAAAAAATGTCTGGGGCACCTTGATGCTACCTTGGTGTCAAAGGCAGTCACTGACCCCTCACCTCTGGAATTCAACTCTTTTGTCCATATCGGACCAAGGCCATAAGGAGGTCAGGAGCTGAGTGGCCCGAGTGGAACCCGAACTCAGTGTCACTGAGCGGGTTCTTGCTGAGTAAGTGCCATTTGATAACACTGTTGGTGACACCTCCCATCACTTTGATGATTGAGAGTAAGCTGCTGGGGTGGGGCTCTTGTGGCTCAGTGGTAGTGTCCCTACGTCTAAGTCAAGAGGCCTGGTTTGAAGACCATCTGCTGCAGTGGTGTGCCTTGACATCTCCGAACAGTTTGATTAAGAGAAGAGTCAACTGCTGGGCAGTACTCGATCACATTGGAGTGAACCTGTGTTTTGTGTACAGTACGTAGCTGGGCAATTTTCCACATTGCTGGATAGATGCTGATGTTGAAACTGTATGGGGACACTTTGGCTAGTAGTATGGCTAGTTCTGGAGCACAACTATTGCCAGCCCGGCACCGCCTTCCTGACCTGCAGTCTTCTTCTTGACCTCTCCGCCTCCACCCTACTCCGACCTATCACCCTCACCATGGGGACACTTTGGCTAGTAGTATGGCTAGTTCTGGAGCACAACTCTTCAATACTATTGTCAGGGCCCATAGCCTTTGCAGTGCCCAGTATTTTCGGCTGTTTCTTGATATCGTACGGAGGGAACTGAATTGGTTGAGACCAGGCTTGTGTGTTGCTGGGGACCTCAGGAGGAGGCTCATCTAGTCAACACTTCTGGTCGAATGGTTGCAAACACTGATGCCCTGGGCTTCTCCAGCATTGAGGATGGGAAAATTTGTGGGCCCTGTTAGTTGTTTAATTGTTCTCCACCGTCCATGGCTTGGTGGTAGGACCTGCAGATCTTTAATCAACAATATTTATTGTGTCCTCAAGCTCCAATCGCTGAAAGTAAGTGTGCAGGTGCAGCAGGCAGTAAAGAAGGGAAACAGTAGTGTGCCTTCAGAAGGCCTTCATAGAGAGAGGATTCACGTGCAGGAGCAAGGGTTTGTTGCTGCAATTCTACAGGGTGTTGATGAGACCACACCTGCAAGACTGTGTGCAGTTTTGGTCTCCAAATCTGTGGAAGAGTGTTCTAGCTGTCGAGGGAGTGTTGTGAATTTACCAGACTGATTCCTGGGATATCAGGGTTGATGTACGAGGAGAGATCGAGTCAGTTAGGATTGTATTCACTGGAGTTTTGAAGAATGAAGGAGTAATCACATAGAAACCTGTAAAATTCCAACAATACTAGGAGGTTAGATAAATGAAGGATGTTCCTGATGGCGGGAGAGTACAGATGCAGGGGTCAGAGTCTAAGATGGAAGTGTAAATGTTTTAGAACTGAGACGAGAGATTTCTTCACCCAGAGAGTGGTGTATTCACTGCCACAGGAGACCAAAAGATTGTGTTTTCAAGAAGGAGGTATATTTAACTCATGTGGCTAAAGAGATCAAAGGCTGGGGGTGGGAGGCTGGGCTCTGGGGGGTTGGGGGGGGGGGGAAGTCGGGCTTTTGGGGGGTGGGTGGGGAGGTTGGTGTTAAGGTATTGAGCTTAATGATCAGCCATGATCGTATTGAATGGTGGAGCAGGCTTGAGGGGCCGATTGGCCTTCTCTGGCTCCTTTCTTCTATGTTTCTCTGTTTTTGGGATCACCAGGATCAGCCATAAGTTGCTTCTGGGGGTGTTTAACATATCGACACAGCTGTGTTGTAGCTT
>NC_057737.1:32035500-32054684 GCF_004010195.1 Chiloscyllium plagiosum
ACTCTGCAGGCACCTTGCCTCTATTCCTGATGAAGGGCTTTTGCCCGAAACATCTATTTTGCTGCTCCTCGGATGCTGCCTGACCTGCTGTGCTTTTCCAGCACCACTCTAATCTAGACTCTGGTTTCCAGCATCTGCAGTCCTTGTTTTTACCTTTAAGCAAGCTGTCCACACCCTGACCAGTCTAGTCTCAACCGGGGTATTTAGTTCAAAAGTAGTAGGCGACAGCAATGAAATAACTTGCATTGATAATAATGTACACAGCTTTACTTTGCAGACATTGTCCCCAATAAGAAAGGCACTCTCCAACCTGATCTGAAGATGCTTCCTGCCCTATAGTACTGTATAAGAATCATCATATACTCGAGTTTCAGCCAACATCGTCTCTGATGTTCATTCTGTAAAGGCTTTTATTTCCATAGCAACTTTTAAAAAGAGTATTCCACAAGTTGAGAACATATCTAATGTTTCTCATTTCTGACCTAGAGACAGAAAGCAAATTCTACGAGTAGCAAATGTCCCCTATTAGGAATGTTTGTTGTTCCACCACTGAGTGTGTGATGTTGGCCTCTTGATGGGGAATCGTCAGTGTCAATGACCACCGCAAGAATGTTTCATGCTTTTAAAAAAAGCAGTTTGAGATTTGAATTGACGACTTTTACTCTGAATTGTTAACTAACTGGTGAGATCTGTATGAAGCTGCATTGTGTGATGTGACATCTAAGAAATGTTTAACCAGTGTGGATTTGTAAAGGCTAGATTAACCCTTTGGACAGGTGACTAAATTAGTGGTCAGGTGAGTCCCAGCTCATTGAGGTACACAGCACGGAAACTGACCCTTCTGTTTGACTCGTCCTTGCTGACCAAATATCTTAAATAACTCTAGGCCCATTTGCCAGCACTTGGCCCATAACCCATTCCTATTCATATACCCATCCAGATGCCTTTTAAATGTTGTAATTGTACTAGCCTCCAGCACTTCCTCATGCAGCTCATTCCATACATGCACCACCCTCTGTGTGAAAAATTGCCCCTAATGTCCCTTTTAAATCTTACCCCTCTCGCCTTAAACTATGCCCTCTAGTTTTGGATTTCCCCATCCCAGTGAAAAGACCTTATCTATTTACTCTATCCATGCCCCTCATGATTTTATAAACCTTTGTAAGGTTACCCCTCAGCCTCTGATGCTCTGGGAAAACAGCCCTCGTCTATTCAGCCCCTCCCTAGTTTATGGATGTTGTGTATATGGGATTCTGAAGACATTTGATGCAGTTCCTTATACAAAACTAGCTGAGCCATCCAAGACAGAGAGTAGGGATAATGAACAGGAGCCCAATTATCAGGATGTGACTCATGGTATTTCATGATAAAGAACTGTGTTAAGGTTCCAACTGTTCAATGTTTATTAATGACGGATGTTGGGATGTAAAGAAAGATATGCAAATTTGCTGATGATCAATGGCATTATTTCACAGATGGAATGTACAAAGAGAAAAAGATGAAGTGAATGTGCAAAACTGTGGCAAATGGATTATGTTGTCACCAAATGTGAATTCATCCACTTTGGATCAAAAGGGTTTTTCTTTTAATAAAAAAGATACTTTTTAAATGGTGAAAAACAAGGAAGAGTAGAGTTCCAAAAGCTAGATTGAGTTCCGGGTCTACAAATCATTTGGACGCCATTAATAGGTGTGTAAAATTCAAGAGCATCTGGTGTGATGCCAGTCTTCAGTATGAGAGTGATAGCATGGAAGTGGATAGAAGTCATGATGTTACTAACCACAGGCCAGGTTAATCTACTCTAGAGTAAGAGGAGCAGTCCACACACCACTTTAGAACATAGAACATAGAAAAGTACAGCACAGAACAGGCCCTTCGGCTCACGATGTTGTGCTGAGGATTATTCCTAATCTAAAATACAGTAACATAACCTATGCACCCCTTAATTCACTGCTTTCCATGTCCAGCAATCGCTTAAATTTCCCTAATGACTCTGCTTCCACCACCATCACCACTGGCAACGATTTTTATGCATTCACAACTCTCCTCGTAAAGAACCTACCTCTGACGTCCCTCTATACCTTCCACCTACTATCTTAAAACTATGACCCCTTGTCCCTATCAATCCCACCCTGGGGAAAAGTCTCTGGCTATTGACTCTAACCATGCCTCTCATTACCTTGTATACCTCAATCCGGTCACCTTCTCTCCAGAGAGAAAAGTCCAAGCTTAGTTAACCTCTCTTGATAAGGCAAGCCCTCCAGTCCAGGTAGCATCCTGGTAAACCTTCTTTACACTCTTCCAAAGCCTTTGTATCTTTCCTGTAGTAGGCAACCAGAATTGGACACAATATTCCAAGTGTAGAGCTGCAGCAAAACCTCACGGCTCTTAAACTCGATCCCCCTGTTAATGAAAGCCAAAACACCATATGCTTTCTGAACAACCCTTTCCACTTGGGTGGCAACTTTGAGGGATTTATGCACTTGAACACCAAGACCCCTCTGTTCCTCCACATTGTCAAGAATCCTGTCTTTAATCTTATATTCAGCATTCATGTTTGACCTTTCAAAATGCATCACTTTGAATTTATCCAGGTTGAACTCCATCTGCCATTTCTCAGCCCAGCTCTGCATCCTGTCTATATCGTGCTGCATCCTGCAATAGCTCTTGATACTATCAACGGCATCTTCAACCTTCGTGTCATCGGCAAATTTATTAAGCCACCCCTCAACCTCCTCATCCAAGTCATTTATAAAAACTACAAAGAGCAGAGGCCCAAGAACACAGCCCTGCGGGACACCACTCACCATCGACCTCCAGGCAGAATACTTACCATCTGCAACCACTCTCTGTCTTCTGTCAGCCAACCAATTCTGAATCCAGATGGTCAAATCTCCCTGTATCCCTTATCTCCTGACTTTATAAATGAGCCTACCATGGAGAACCTTACCAAATGCCTTGCTGAAGTCCATATACACCACATCCACTGCTCGACCTTCGTTGACCTGTCTCATCATCTTAGAGAACTCAATAAGATTTGTAAGGCATAACCTGCTCCTCACAAAACCATGCTGACTGCCTTTAATCATGCTATGCTTTATTGAGTTCCGGGTCTACAAATCATTTGGACGCCATTAATAGGTGTGTAAAATTCAAGAGCATCTGGTGTGATGCCAGTCTTCAGTATGAGAGTGATAGCATGGAAGTGGATAGAAGTCATGATGTTACTAACCACAGGCCAGGTTAATCTACTCTAGAGTAAGAGGAGCAGTCCACACACCACTTTAGAACATAGAACATAGAAAAGTACAGCACAGAACAGGCCCTTCGGCTCACGATGTTGTGCTGAGGATTATTCCTAATCTAAAATACAGTAACATAACCTATGCACCCCTTAATTCACTGCTTTCCATGTCCAGCAATCGCTTAAATTTCCCTAATGACTCTGCTTCCACCACCATCACCACTGGCAACGATTTTTATGCATTCACAACTCTCCTCGTAAAGAACCTACCTCTGACGTCCCTCTATACCTTCCACCTACTATCTTAAAACTATGACCCCTTGTCCTCATCAATCCCACCCTGGGGAAAAGTCTCTGGCTATTGATTCTAACCATGCCTCTCATTACCTTGTATACCTCAATCAGATCACCTTCTCTCCAGAGAGAAAAGTCCAAGCTTAGTTAACCTCTCTTGATAAGGCAAGCCCTCCAGTCCAGGCAGCATCCTGGTAAACCTTCTTTACACTCTTCCAAAGCCTTTGTATCTTTCCTGTAGTAGGCAACCAGAATTGGACACAATATTCCAAGTGTGGTCTCATCAGGGACTTGTAGAGCTGCAGCAAAACCTCACGGCTCTTAAACTTGATCCCCCTGTTAATGAAAGCCAAAACACCATATGCTTTCTGAACAACCCTTTCCACTTGGGTGGCAACTTTGAGGGATTTATGCACTTGAACACCAAGTTCCTCCACATTGTCAAGAATCCTGTCTTTAATCTTATATTCAGCATTCCAGTTTGACCTTTCAAAATGCATCATTTTGAATTTATCCAGGTTGAACTCCATCTGCCATTTCTCAGCCCAGCTCTGCATCCTGTCTATGTCGTGCTGCATCCTGCAATAGCTCTCGATACTATCAACGGCATCTTCAACCTTTGTGTCATCGGCAAATTTATTAAGCCACCCCTCAACCTCCTCATCCAAGTCATTTATAAAAACTACAAAGAGCAGAGGCCCAAGTACACAGCCCTGCGGGACACCACTCACCACCGACCTCCAGGCAGAATACTTACCATCTGCAACCACTCTCTGTCTTCTGTCAGCCAACCAATTCTGAATCCAGATGGTCAAATCTCCCTGTATCCCTTATCTCCTGACTTTATAAATGAGCCTACCATGGAGAACCTTATCAAATGCCTTGCTGAAGTCCATACACACCACATCCACTGCTCGACCTTCGTCGACCTGTCTCATCATCTTAGAGAACTCAATAAGATTTGTAAGGCATAACCTGCTCCTCACAAAACCATGCTGACTGCCTTTAATCATGCTATGCTTTTCGAAATAGTCATAAATCCTATCCCTCAGAATTCTTTCCAAACCCTTGCTGACCACACACGTAAGACTGACTGGTCTGTAATTGCCAGGGATTTCCCTATTCCCCTTCATGAAAAGAGGAACAACATTCGCCTCCTTCCAATCCTCCGGTACGACTCCCGTGGAGAATGAGGAAGCAAAGATTTTCACCAGCAGCTTAGCAACCTCCTTTCTAGCTTCCCGGAGCAACCTGTGATAAATCTGGTCTGGCCCAGGGGACTTATCAATCTTAATGTGTGCAAAGATTTCCAGCACATCAACTTAATCAATCTTGATCTGTTCAAGCCTGTATCCCAGCTCCTCAAAGTTTTCATTCACAACAAAGTCCCTTTCCTTGGTGAAAACTGAAGCAAAAAAAAAAACTCATTTAGGGCTTCCCCTATCTGCTCAGACTCCACGCACAAGTTCCCTCCGCTATCCCTGATCGGCCCTACCTTCTCCATGATCATTCTCTTATTTCTCACATATGAGTAAAATGCCCTTTGGGTTCTTCCTAATCCTTCCTGCCAAGCCTTTTTTGTGCTCTCTCCTGGCTCTTCTCAGTCCATTTATGAGCTCATTTCTAATAAGCCTGTAATCCTCTAAAGCTGTGCCAGATCCTTGTTTCCTCCACCTTATGTAAGCTACCTCCTTCCTTTTGATGAGAAGCTTCTCTGTTCTCACCATCCAAGACTCCTTAGTCTTACCGCTTCTTACCTGTTTCAGAGGGACAACTTTGTGCATCACTCACAACAACTGCTCCTTAAATAGTCTGTTGTGCCCTTTCTGTGGAACACTTGCTCCCAATCTCTACTTCCCAACTCCTGTTTGATAGCGTCATAATATCCTTTTCCCTAGTTAAATACCTTCCCTTGGTAACTGATCCTTTCCCTCTCCAAGGCTATGGTAAATGTGAGGCAGTTGTGATCTCTGTCACCAAAGTGTTCTCCCACCGCAAGATCTGACATCTGTCCTGGCTCATTGCCGAGCACCAAATCCCAAAAGGGCCTCTCCCCTTGTCGGCCTGTCTACATACTGAGAAAGGAAACCCTCCTGAACACACCTGACAAACACGGCTCCAATCCAAACCTTCTGCACTAAGGAGGTTCCAGTCAATGTTGGGAAAGTTGAAGTCACCCATAACAACAACCCTGCTACATCTGCATTTTTCCAAAATCTGCCGGCCTATGAGTTCTTCAGTCTCCCTACTGCTATTAGGGGGTCTGTAGAAACCCCCCAATGAGGGTGGCTGCTCCTAACTTCCACCCATACTGACTCAGTAGACAAACCTTCTTCAACAACCTTCATTTCTGTAGCTGTGATGGACTCTCTGATTAGCAATGCTACACCCCCTCCTCTTTTTCCACCCTCTCTGTTCTTTTTAAATGTTCTAAACCCTGGAACATCTCGCAACCGTTCCTGCCCCTGTGAAACCCACGTCTCCGTTATGGCCACAACATCACAGTCTCAAGTACTGATCCATGCTGTAAGTTCATCACTCTTATTTTGGACACTTCTTGTGTTAAAGCAGCCATACTTTAACTGATCCCTTTGTTTCATCACGTGAAAAACTTTCCTGATAAATTCACTACATCCTGTCACTGCCCCATCTGTAACTACCCCCCTCTCAGATATGTAGCTCTGGTTCCCACCCCCTTGTCAAACTAGTTTAAACCCTCCCAAACCACACAAACAAATCTTCCACCCAGGACACTTGTGCCCCTCCAGTTCAGGTGCAACCCGTCCTTCAAGTACAGGTTCCACCTTCCCCAGAAGGTATCCCAATGGTCTAGGTATCTGAAGCCCTCCCTCCTGCACCAGCCTCGCAGCCATTTGTTAAGCTGCATTCGCTGCCTGTTCCTCATCTCACTATCTCATGGCACTGGTAGCAAACCTGAGATCACTACTCTACTCGTCCTGCTCTTCAGCTTCTAACCTAGCTCTCTATAGTTACTTTTCAAATCCTCAATCTCTTTCCTGGCTATATCTTTGGTGCCGAGATGTACCACGATTCCTGGCTGCTCACTCTCCCCCTTCAGAATCCTGTAAGCCCGATCAGCGACATCCCGGACCCTGGCACCGGGGTGGCAACGTACCTTCCGGGAGCCCCGTTCCTGACCACAAAATCTCCTGTCAATCCGTCTAACTATTGAGTCCCCTACCACTAGCGCTTTTCTATTTTTCCCCCCTTCCCTTCTGAGCTGCAGTGCCAGATCAGCAATAATCATAATGAATGGTGGTGCTGGCTTGAAGGGCAAAATGGCCTACTCCTGCACCTATTGTCTATTGACCTGCCAACTATGGTTTTCCCCTGGTAGGCCGTCCCCACCAGCACTATCCAAAATGGATAAGAAGGATATATTTACTTTGGAGGGCGTGCACTGTCGATTTACTAACATGGTATCTAGACACAAGGGCTGAGTGACAAGAGAAAGTTAAGAAGAAAGCTATAACATTCTATAGGGCCTTTCATGGCTACCAGACATCAAAACGTCAGTGACGTAATGGTGTACATGGCAGTGTATCAGGACATAGCAAGGTACCACAAACAGTGGTATGCTTATGAGCAAATCGTTTGTTCTTGTAATCTTGATTGAGCATTGTACAGGACTTCTGAGGCACTTGCCTCCCTCTGCTCTGCAATGGTGCCATGTACTGTAATCGTTTCTATTCACCTGAAAAGGCAGGAAGGCAGTTTAACTTCTCATCTGAAGGATGGCATCTCCAATCATGTGGCAGCCTTGAATTGTATCTCCAAACCTGTGGGTGGGACTTGAACTCAGAAGATGGTGATTCAGACGCTACCAACTGAGCTGGAACTAACATACACTACATATACACACACAACACACACACAAATTTATCTCTATCTCTGAAACTGAGATAGAGATAAATTTATCAGCCAAGAGCATTAAAGAATTTGGAAAATATGTGTTCAGGGAAATCTGGAATGATTGGTGGACCCTTAGCATTCAAGTTGACACCAAAAACATCACTTTATGGAAGTTACAACATGAGAACCAATTTAACTAAACGGTGCTAAAACATGAGGAGCAGCTTGTTGAGTGCCTGAAAGTTTGGTATCTTGTTGGACAATTTCCAGTTCTCACACCAGCCCTGTGTTGCTGTGCTGCTGCTTGACATTTATAGCTTGTGGGACCATCTGTTTAATCCAGTTGCTTATGAATGTTCTCATGTTTAGACAACTGTCAGTTCACAGTAAGCTTGTAACTTTTTCGCTGGAGTCAATCCCCTTTCTGATTATAGGGTGGGAACTGCAGAGCTGATGATCCATACTTACTGCAACTTCAGGGTGGATCCTGTTTGAGACAGCTCAGATGGAACATCATTAATTCCAGCTGGGCTCTTGCTTTAAATAGCAAGGGATAATTAACAGTATTTTTGTATATCAGAAAATGACATTGATGCTAACTTCAGAGTTTCAATTTGTCTATTTTGGGTACAGCCCTCAATATTTGAGTGTTTGCATTGCATTTAGTCCATAATTTGTTTCAGAGTGCCTTTTGTTCAATATGGAGTTGGGTTAGACTCCGTTATTTTATTTCAGTGACCTGAGTATGGATCCAGTCCAGACTGATCGGCAGAAGATCTCCCATTACTGCCTGTGAGCTGAATGTATTTGGGGCTGTTCCAAGTCTGGTGTTCTGTGGTTGGTGGTGGAGTTGCCAACACACAACTATTCTGAAGTTATCAATCTCAAGCACATGAATGTTGGTGGGAATGTAGAGCTGGCATATGCATTTCTGAAATTGATGCTGAGGTACAAAGTTGGAGAAGTGTAGAGAAAACATTGTTCAGTTTTTATGAAGTGTGCTGTTCCTGAACAATGCTGCCTCTTCTCTTTACCACTGTGTCTCATTTGATGATTCAAAGGAAAGTCATGCAAAGAATGGATGACTGAGAGATCTGCCAGAGAGATCAGAGAAATACCGAAACAGACTGTCTCCAATATTCTGGTAAGGTGCAGGACGAAACCTGTGATTCAGCCACTTGACAAATGTAGTCTGCCTTGAATTGACTCAGACAGACCCTAAAGAAGCATTGAAAACAAATGCTACAGATGCTGGAAATCTGAAATAAATACAGAAAGTGCTGGAGAAAGTCAGCAGGTCTTGCACCATCTTTGTTCTGGAGAAATCATTGGAGTAGAAGCACTAGTTGTGTTTCTGATGCTGCCAGATTCACTGAGTTTCTTCCGAACTTTGTTTTTATCTATGAATAAAGAAGTAGTGATTGATGATAATTAAATTGCTATATCCTCAATGTTTGATGGCAGTGTTTTATTATTTGCTCTTGTCTCTTGTTCCTGCACCAACTTCAGCTCATTGTTTTTAGATTAAAGCTCGTCTTACACCAGTATATTATACTCCATGAGTCAATGCAGGCAATGCTCATTTTGAATTGTGTTTTATTAGAACTTATCAAATGTATTTTTATTGGAACCCATATGTACGAGGTAACATGAGCATTGATGGATGCTATCAGTGGATTATCAGGAGAAATTTATCAAAATGATTTGGCATCTCAACATTTTGACTTAATGACTTTGTATCATCATTAGGCCTTCAGAGTAGGGGGGAAAGTGTCTAACAAATAATGAGGCTATAGGAAAATTTGAAGGGTAGAGATGACAGAGTAGGGGGTAAGCAGTCATCTAGAATCGGAGGGGACCAGGGAATAGACAATAATGGGTTGACTACATTGAAAGATTCTGACTCCGGATGACCCATTATTTACAGTGTTTTGAGAGTATGCAGAATAGCTACCCACAATGAATGGATTAGTAGGGAAAGGGAATAAGCAGTAATTTGGAGTGAGAGGCAGAGAAATAAAGGGAATGAATTGAAATGAATGATTGAAAAGGATTTCCAAATTTATGGAGTAAGTGAAGAGTTGTTTTTTTGATAAAATCAGGAACTGGACTTGGGCAACATTCTGGAGCACTGGGCACCAGTGGCAGTCAGTGCGATGTGATGGAGACCTGTGAGGGAAGGCTGTCAGACCACATTGTTCTGAATGAGATCAAGTTTGTAAAGGGGAGGTCAGGGGGTGAGAAATGAATCTTCAAGATTAGGACAAGAATAAGAATTCCAGTAGCATAAGGTGATAGTGTTATTGGGCAGAGTTCCAGAGGGTGTTTCTGTTGGACCAGATATAGGCTTTGAAGCATGTCAGGATTAGATGTAATGTGTAAGTTTCATATCTGTACTGTCGTTGGCATCTGGAAATTGGCACGATGTGTCAATATTGATTTGTAAGATACTTTGTGTTGGGATTTAATGCTGAGAAGTTGTTGGATCCTTTGAAGTGATTAGGAAATTCATCTCTTGCTTGAGATAATGGCATTGAAGTGTGGAATGTTGGTTATGGATTAGAGAGGCTGAGAACAGAGCACTGGGCACACCAGAATTGCCAGTGCAGGTATAGGCGATGCTATCCTTGGTGATGCTGTAGGATGATTTCTGGAAGTAAACAGTGGTGAAAGCAGATGGTTAATGTAGTTACTGGCATAACAAAGAATTGTTAATCTTTCAACAATGACTTTTACATGATTCAGCCCGAATGATTTATTCAGCAACAGGTTTTAACGTGTATTGTCTAGACAACTGTGCAATATATCAGTCTTTGCATTAAATGACAAAGAAGAAATACAAGCAAATAATTAAACTTGGCTCCTCAAACCCAGACCGATCGGACCTAATTACCCTGAATTCTAACTTGCAAAGGGCAAAATCTATCTCGCTTAGTTTCCAACTGCATTTGGTTATAAATACTCATAACCTACTGTTATGGTCCAGATGTAAATTGGCTCATAATCCTATCTCTGCATTAGCAGATTAAGGGATGATAATTGTCTCTTTCTCATATCTTGTCTGTATCCTTCATGATTGCAAAGGCCGATACTATCAAAGTATAGCAACAAGCCAGAGCAGTTAGCAATGTTGAGTGTATGGATTTCCTAGCAACCCACTTTCTTATCAGTAAAAAGTCACTTTTAGATCTGTGAGTAACAGCTAAATGGAACATGAGCATTCTCCATCTCTAAGCTCCCTTTGTTCACAGTCATCAAGAACAAGATTAATTCGTTGAACACTTGCTCCACTCTGTGGTAATGCACCTCCTGCTGGGGTATTTGACCTGTTAAACCACTTACAGATATCTAACATTCACTAAGCTTGGGCATGGGTGAGACCATTCTGTTGTTCATTTTTAGGCAGGTATTTTCACTTCACCCCTTAACTTTCTTGCCTTTTCTCAGAACTAAAAATCACAGAACACCAGATTATAGTCCAATAGGTTTATTTGGAAGCACTAGCTTTCGGAGCGCTGCTCCTTCATCACGTAGCTGTGGAGCAGGATCATAAGACACAGAATTTCTCAGAGCATCATGGTTATCTGATGGCTGACGTTATCTTTCTGTTAGCACAAGGGATAAAAATTACTACAACATAATCTTTTTGATTGTACGTCATTTGTTAATAAATATCAGTAAGCTGCCCTGTAAACTATAGGGAGCGTTTTCTGCAGACCTGCTCCTTTGTGTTTTTAAAGATTTTCTAAGTTTTGCATAGATTGCAATTAGTCTAAGTTTTGATCTATTTATTATCATGTGTATTTGTTACAAATACAGTGAGAACAGTTATTTAGTGTCACCACTCTATCGCCATCTTAAAATACAGAAAAGAAACCAAAACATAGAATATAAAACCAGCAAAATAAAACAATAAAGTTCATCTTATAGCCTTATCTCAGTAAAGTGGTCTTTGGAACAGCTCCCACTTCGAGCTCAGGCAAGGACCTAGATCCAGACCTCTCTGCCCTGATGCCTCGGGTTCCTGCTGCTAAACCGATGACACTGCTGTAACCGCGCTTCACCACGCAGCCACTGCTGGAACAAAGAGTCGCCGCTCTTGTCTCCACCCAGTGCCACCACCATGAGTTCACACTGGGCCAACCTCACCAATGCAGCCGTTGGCAGTGCCGCAGGGATCTGCACTGGGCCCAAACTTGCTGCCTTTGCCACCTCCACAGTCAGCTGCCTGGGGCCTAGTCATGGACCCAGAGCCTCAGCTCAGCCTGCGAGCCTGGACCAGGGACCTGTTCCACTCTCGCCGGGAGACCTGGAGCTGGGGTGGAGGCACTTCAGCCCTGTCGTGGTGTTGCTGCCACCAGATGCTTCCTCCTTCAACATTTCATTGGCCTTGCTGCTCCCCAGGCCAGTGCCTCCACTTTGTCCACCATTCCACATGGGGCCTGCACTCGCTGATGCCCTTTTTTTATTTGGTCAATATTACAGACACAGAAAATTATAAGTGATAATGTAATATACTGTAGCTTCATTTATAAAAGAATTATGACTTAAAACATTCTTCAATCCTTGCCAACTTTTATTCCTCTGCAGTTCTCTCTTTTTGTCCAATTTCCAGTACTGCATGCTTGAATTTTCTAAATCCTGAATTCTATGTCTCTGTACTTTAATCTCAGGTAACAGTGTATTTAACATTATTTTAATTAAGAAGTATTTTTCTATGTGGTATGATTGAGTGCATTGATTAAAAATTTTCCCACTCCTGCATTGTGATGTAATTTAACGTCACTGAGGCACATTTCTTTCAATGTGTCTTTATCCTGCATTATGTTGCCTCACAAGCAACAAATCACTTTTAAATGCAGACCTACCTCTCACCCTCTTGCACACACATCAAAAAATCATTGACGTCTCTGGATATCATTGTTTATCTGGCTGGTCCAGTTATCTCAAAAATGCCATTTCTTATTGTACTGTGTAAGCAAAGACTGAGTTGTCTTCAAGAGAAAGCTTATTTTTTCTTTTCTGCACTTTCTTGATTTTTGCTAGAATATACACTAATGAAATTAATTCCCCTTCCTTTCACCTTGCTTTCTGGTCCAAATGTTCCAGCAAAATCTGCTCGAATAATTTATCTCTCAAACTATTTTCATCTAAGCGCGGCACAGTGGCTCAGTGGTTAGCACTACTGCCTCACAGCATGAGGGTCCTGGGTTCGATTCCCGCCTGTCTGTGTGGAGTTTGTACATTCTCCCTGTGTCTGCGTGGGTTTCCTCCGGGTGCTCCGGTTTCTTCCCACAATCCAAAAGATGTGCAGGTCAGGTGAATTGGCCATTCTAAATTGCCCACAGTGGTAGGTGTATTATTCAGGAGTAAATATAGGGTAGGGGAATGGGTTTGTGTGGGTTTCTCTTCGAAGGGGCAGTGTGGACTAGTTGGGCTGAAGGGCCAGTTTCCACATTGTAAAGAATCTAATCTAAGAAGTGCAAATATGACAGAATGACGCAAAGATTGAGCCATATCAAAATGGTGAAGACAAACAGCACTAACAACTTTATCAACAATTGAGGAGGACAAGAAGTTCAGGGAACAGTAGACACAGGGATACTGGATATTAGTTATGACCGGTTCAAGATTGGTCATAAAGTGAATTGAGGACTCAGTGTGCAATGGGAGGAATTAGCATGTACAGTAGTTGAGTGGCAGCATGTTCAAAGTTATTTAGTTTGAGAAAATACATAAATCTAAAGTTGTAATGAAAGGTCATTGACCTGAAACATTAACTCTGTTTCCTGCACCACAGATTCTGCTGAGTGTTTATAGCATGCTCTGTTTTAGTTCACATTTCCAGCATTTACAATTATTCACTTTGTTAGAATTGTAGGTTTGCTCTCTAATACGTGGCTGGTAATAATTTTTAAAGGAATGTGGTCAATGCGGAAGAAATGGAGTGGTAGATAGTATCAGAAAATAGCAAGTGGTAGTGAGACTTAGTAGAAGAAAATACAAATTTACTGAATTGAAAAGCTCTATTTTTCCTGCTAAGCAACATTTTCCTGATGAAATATCACCACTTGAGGTGGAGGTGAAACTGCAAGTTGAAATGTTTAGACTGTCTCACAGATTGCCCTCCTTTGTTACTGGATGTCACTGTGAGGACAGCTTAAATCAAATCTGCTTTGTGCTAAATCTGAAAACTGCTCAAGACATTAACTTGCTAGCTGGTCTTTTCATGTTGAGTATGCTCTGATTTGCATTTTAATTGTTTTTGAATAAACATAAAATCTATCCTAGCATCAGTGTGCAGAAGCAAAATTCCTGCAAAATCCAATCGGGGATTGTTGTGCATGCCATGTTGAACGGAGATAAATGCAGAACAGAAATGGCTGTGTAGTCAGGAGTTTATTTTTATCAATGAGACATTCAGGAGAGGCAAGATTTTTTAGCTTGGGAATTGAGTACATGAGCAGGAATACATTATTGTATTAATAGAGTTGAGGAAGCAAATGTCCTCTGTCACCTTGATATGAGCTGCCAGGAATAAGTATCTTGCAGAGATGGGATTATTAATAGGAACCGGGAACTGAAGGAGACCCTGAAGTGCCTAATCCCTGCCATACTGATCAGAGGCCTGCGATCCTTTGGGAATGTCAGCCCTGCTGTGGCAGCTGCTGATGCTGTGACAAGAATACTAACTCCTATTAGTCTAATTATCACACATACATGAGCTGCTAGCCAAATCCAACTGTTAATCACCAGACAGTTTCTTTGTGGATAATAGGACTTCCCTAAAATCCTTTTCACTGATTGTTTCCGACTTCTTGCTGCCTGCTGGGTGAGTGCTGTCCATTCAGGGTAGTGGCTGTATTTATACAAAACAAAGCTGGCATGTGGTTGACACATTCTTGTGGTGTGTGGCTCTCAAAGAAGCTCTTTCTACAACATCTCCTCCTGCACTCGATATCTCTGTTCAGCTAAGGATTTTGGCACAATGTGAATAACCAGAGAGATAATTGTGGTGGTACAAATCACGCACACGTGAAGCAATATAATATGTGAATGAAATTTTGTTGGACTTTCTCCAGAAATTCAGAAGTACTCGCAGTGTTTAA
Organism: Chiloscyllium plagiosum; assembly: GCF_004010195.1. NCBI lineage: Eukaryota > Metazoa > Chordata > Chondrichthyes > Orectolobiformes > Hemiscylliidae > Chiloscyllium > Chiloscyllium plagiosum. The sequence goes on from NC_057737.1 coordinate 32,050,021, forward strand.
GTATGGATCATGAAAGTGTTTAAACCAAGATTTAGATCAGACTTGTCATGGTGTTTGTATCCAAATCCTGATGGTGTTCATACTCCGATCCTGATGGTGTTTGGAGTAGATTGGTGTGATGTTGCAGCCCTGAATCTGATAATGGTCTTTATTCTCCTGTCAAAATAATGGTGAGGCAAACAATGTCTATTTTGTTTTCATATCCCTCTTGGTGCAACATTTAGTTCCCTCTCCATTTCACTTTCTCAACTCGATTTGCCATGGAAATTGCATGCTCTGATTTATACACACTTCTCGTTTCTGTGCTGTTGACCTATCAGTCCTTTAACTGAACTGTATAAGAAAAGATCTTTATGGCCCCAAGTGCCTCAGTTCCACTAATTGCATGTCATCAATTTGTAATTTTAGTCACTTGCCATAGTAAAAAATGTATAAACTTAAATGTATGTAATTTACAAATCAAATTAAGAGAAGATTTTGTTTGATGTTCTGCTACCACTGAATCTGGGTCAACATTTCGATCTGAACTGAGGCCATCTCTGACCTGGATGGTGACTGTTTAAGTTTGATTGTGACTATGTTTCGACCTACATTCTCAGTATTCAAATCTAAATTCTAGCAATATCCAGAATACTTAAATATTTGTATAGAAACTACAACAGGAAAAGAAAAGCAGGCTGCTCCCCACAGTTGTTCCATTTGATGGTTCATGCTCCATTTTAGCAGTTGTTAGAATCACATTGGCCCACTTAGTTTCCATATTCCTTTACTTTTTTTTTGTTGGGTCCCCATGTTGTGTGCTATTGGACACTAATATTGTCTCCACTTCAAGTACTAATTTTGAATTCCATCTGTCACTTTTTCTCACTGATTCTACCATCTTAGCATATTCTATTTCAATGACTCTTTCTCCTCAGAATTATTTGCTATGTCTTGCATTTGATGTCATCCACAAAGTTATACACCATTCTCTCTCATTCCTGATGTAAATCATATCTGTACACAGTGAACAGAAACTGTCCCAGCATAGATACATATAGTACACTATTAATTCCAGCCATCAAGAGAAACCATCCTTAATCCATACTCTGTTTACTCCTTTCTGACCAGTTTTCAATAATGTTTCCTGTCTTTGCTCAACCTGTTGAAGTGATTGTGAAAATCCAAGAATATCATATCCATTGCAATTCCCACACCTACAATGTGCAAACTCCTCCTCAAAGAAATGTCAGCATTGTCAAGCAGGATCTGCCTTTTTGAGAACTGTGTCTGTTTTTAATTTATTTTTTCCTCTTCTAGAAAGTTAGTAATTTTATCTTTAATTAAAGATTTCAATGTCCCTACTTCAGATGTTAAACTAACTGGCTTATAATTAGCTGGGTCTGCCCTTCTCACCTCCAGTGTATCTCCACCCTGAAATAATCTTTCCTTTAACTAAATTAATATGCCTAATCATCATCTTTCCTATCTTGTCTCTCCAATTTTGCTTTTAACCATATCAGGATTTAATTACTTCCCCATTTCTTTCTCTTTTTGGTAAATATTGATACGAATTATTAGCTATGTATCCTTGAAAGTTTCTGTTTATCCTCTTCACCGTCCTCCTAATTCTGTAGTTCCCACTCACATTTAACGATTCTTCTGTAACTAATATACTTGTAGAATACTTAGTTCTTTTCCATGATATTGGAGGTATTTTCCTCATCTTTCTGTTTTCCATATTCCACTGAGCCTGTTACCTCTTTTGAGTTGTCTTTTCACATATTGATTATGATAGGCTTGATATACTGTTTTTGAATTTTACTTCACTTTGTCATCTTTTTCCCTTTCACTTTGAGCCTTAAATCTTTTTGTTCATTAATTTATGGGATGTGAGCATTTCAGGTCAAGTCAGCATTTATTACATGTCCCTAACTACCCTTGAAAACGGGATGATGAGCTATTTTCTTGAACCGCCGCAGTCCTGGGATGGAAATGCACCTATGTTGTTGTTCAGAAGGGAGTTTGAGGTTTTTGATCCAGCAGCAGTGAAGGATCAGTGATATATTTCCAAATTCAGGATTATGTGTAGCTTGCCAGGGGTCCTTTCTGGTGCTGCTATTCTTGTGCACCCTGTCCTTTTAGGTAGGAGAGGTTGCATGTTTGTCAGGTATTGCTGGAATAGCCTTGGCGAGTTACTTCTGTGCGTCTTGTAAGTAGTGCGCACTGCTGCTTCTGTGTGTTGATATGGGGAGAGTGGGTGTTAATGGTGATGGATTGAGTGCAAATAAAATTGACTATTTTATCCTAGATGATGTCAAGCTTCAACCTCCGACCTCCCAAAGAGCAGACCCTTAGGACTCATGTGCCTGAACTATTTTGCTACAACTAGATTTAGTGATGCCGGTGTCTTTGAGACATTGAAAAATGCTGCTTGAACTCCCAATCATCAAGGTCTGTGGGGAGGCCTTGGAGAATGTTGACCACTTCCAATACCTGAAAAATGTCCTGTTGGCCAAAGCAGCTATTGATGAAGAGATTCAGCACCACCTCCAAGTGGTGCCTTTGGCTGTCTGAGGAAAAGGGTGTTCAAGGTCAACAACACCAGATACAAAACCAAGCTCAAAGTATACAGAGCTGTGGTGACTCCCAAATGGTTCCGAGATGTGGCTGTCTACAGCAGACACCTCAAGGCATTGGAGCAGTACCACTAACGCTACATTTTCATGATCCTGTCAATCCCCTGGGAAAAGAAAAATGTACCAACATTAGCGTCCTCGACCAAGCCACCATCTCCAGCATTGAAGCACTGACCACCTTTGAGCAACTGTGATGGGCTGGGCACTTGCTCCGCATGACCAACATGAGACTCCCCAAGCAGGTGCTCCACTCCCAATTCTGGAATGGCAGGTGAGTCCAAGGTGGATAGAGGAGGTGTTCCAGTGAGGCCTTGAGGGGATCACTGAATAAGTGGCCTAAGACCATCTAAAGGAGGAGCTTCCAAAAAGGAGTCGAACACCTTCAGACTTATGTTCGAAGAAAGTGGAAACCAGGCAAAAACAGTGTAAAAAGCATGCTGCCACACCAACATCCCATCCATCCCTTCCCACAGCCACCTTATGCCTCAAGTGTAGCAGTGTCTGTGGAAGTCGCATCAGTCTGTACAGCCACCTATGGACTCCCCCTGAGAGTGGAAGAGAGTCATCCTCACTTGCAAGGGAGCACCGTGAGTGAGTGTTCTGTCATGGGCTAGAGCACAGTACCATGCCACTTTGAAGTCCAAACCTGAATTTTTCCAGGACTTGCTCCAATAATGTGTACTGCTTCAGTATCTGGGGAGTTGTGAATGGTGCTGAACATTGTGCAATTGAAGATCTACGTCCCCTCAAGAGGGGCCTCTTGGTTCGAGACTGGTCAAAGGAATCGACAAATGTGGTCTATTCAAAAAGCAAGGTTCATTAGTTTATTGAATTAAGGTACCTTGATGTAATTCTATCCAGCAACACAGAGATTGAAGCTTCTGTGTTCCATGATGAAGTTGCGCAATTACATTTGAAAATTACACATTATTTATATGTTTTTTAAGAAATAGTACAGCCTTAATTACACGAAAGACCAATCCCATATAATAAGGTGACATGATTTACAGCAAGTTTATCCAATGATATTTTCTTGAAGAAGGATATCTAATTTACATAAATTGTCATGCCACGTATTAGTTCAAGGTTAGTTCAAATGGTCAATTAATGTGTCAGTATTCATCTTATGAAAACTTTGTTGTTTTCTTATCTTTGAACTGCAAGTTACTTCTGCAAATCAGCAGTATGGTTCACAGGCCATTTTGTAGTATTCTTTTAAATCGAGAAACCATTTTGTTGAAATAAAAATCTACATATTTTGTTGCCTAAATTCCAATTTTAGATCCTTACAATCATCAGTGAACATTCCCACGTCTGACTTTATGGAGGAAAGATCACTGATGAAGCAGCTGAAGATAGTTGAGCCTAGGACACTATTCTGTGGAACTCCAGCAATGAATATCCTGAAGAAAAGATGGTAAAATTGTTTCAGGCATTCCATCTTAGGCTAATATATATTCCAATCATGGGCTGAAGGATGTCCGTTTATTTATAAAATTGCACCATTTTTAACTTATGTCAAATGATTTTACTGTGCTAAATATTAAACATTACTGCATTAAATGTTAATTGTTATACCTTCCAAGTCCCCACTAATTGCTTAGCTATTTCCAGTAATAACTATCTCAACAGGCAAGGCAACACAGCTAAGTATTAAATGGATTCTGGATTAGTGGTGCTGGAAGAGCACAGCAGTTCAGGCAGCATCCAAGGAGCAGCGAAATCGACATTTCGGGCAAAAGCCCTTCATCAGGAATAAAGGCAGAGAGCCTGAAGTTTGGAGAGATAAGCTAGAGGAGGGTGGGGTGGGGAGAAAGTAGCATAGAGTACAATAGGTGAGTGGGGGAGGGGATGAAGGTGATAGGTCAGGGAGGAGAGGGTGAAGTGGATAGGTGAAAAAGGAGATAGGCAGGTAGGACAAGTCCGGACAAGTCATGGGGACAGTGCTGAGCTGGAAGTTTGGAACTAGGGTGAAGTGGGGGAAGGGGAAGTGAGGAAACTGTTGAAGTCCACATTGATGCCCTGGGGTTGAAGTGTTCCGAGGCG
>NC_057737.1:32056174-32057700 GCF_004010195.1 Chiloscyllium plagiosum
GACTACCACTGCGCCCCCTTTATCTGCTGGCTTAATGGTGAGGTTGGGATTAGAGCAGAGGGATTGGATGGCTGCGTGTTGTGAGGGTGAGAGGTTGGAGTGGGGGAGGGGGGTCGACAGGTTGAGGCGGTTAATGTCCCGGCGGCAGTTGGAAATGAAGAGGTTGAGGGCAGGTAACAGGCCAGCGCGGGGTGTCCAGGCAGATGCAGTGTGTTGGAGGTAGGCGAAGGGGTCCTCAGAAGGTGGGCGGGAGTCCTGATTGTGAAAGTAAGCTCGGAGGCGGAGGTGACGGAAGAATTGTTCGACGTCACGGCGTGTATTAAATTCATTGATGCGTGGACGGAGGGGGACGAAGGTTAGTCCTTTGCTGAGGACTGATCGTTCGTCCTCAGTGTGGGGTCGAGGATGAACGATCTGTCCTCAGCAAAGGACTCACCTTCATCCCCCTCCGTCCACGCATCAATGAATTTAATACACGCCATGACGTCGAACACTTCTTCCGTCACCTCCGCCTCCGAGCTTACATTCACAATCAGGACTCCCGCCCACCTTCTGAGGACCCCTTCGCCCACCTCCAACACACTGCATCCACCTGGACACCCCGCGCTGGCCTGTTACCTGCCCTCGACCTCTTCATTTCCAACTAACAGGCCAGCGCGGGGTGTCCAGGTGGATGCAGTGTGTTGGAGGTGGGCGAAGGGGTCCTTAGAAGGTGGGCGGGAGTCCTGATTGTGAAAGTAAGCTCGGAGGCGGAGGTGACGGAAGAAGTCTTCGAAGTCATGGCGTGTATTAAATTCATTAATGCGTGGACGGAGGGGGATGAAGGTGAGTCCTTTGCTGAGGACTGATCGTTCATCCTCGACCCCACACTGAGGACTGCCCGGTTCTACCTCCTTCCCAAGATCCACAAGCCTGACCACCCTGGCCGACCCATTGTCTCAGCATGCTCCTGCCCCACTGAACTCATCTCTACCTACCTCGACACTGTCCTATACCCCCTAGTCCAGGAACTCCCCACATACGTTCCACCTCCTCCAAGACTTCCATTTCCCCGGCCCCCAACGCCTCATCTTCACCATGGATATCCAATCCCTCTACACCTCCATCCGCCATGACCAGGGCCTCCAAGCCATCCGTTATTTCCTCTCCAGACGTCCCCAACGGTACCCTTCCACCGACACACTCATTCGTTTGGCCGAACTGGTCCCCACCCTTAACAATTTCTCCTTTGAATCCTCCCACTCCCTCCAGACCAAAGGGGTAGCCATGGGCACACGTATGGGCCCCAGCTATGCCTGTCTCTTTGTTGGCTACGTAGAGCAGTTGATCTTCCGTAATTACACCGGCACCACTCCCCACCCCTTCCTCCGCTACATTGATGACTGCATTGGCGCCACCTCGTGCTCCCGCGAGGAGGTTGAGCAATTCATCAACTTCACCAACACATTCCACCCTGACCTTAAATTTACCTGGACCATCTCTGACACCTCCCTCCCCCTCCTGGACCTCCCCATCTCCATCAGTGA
>NC_057737.1:32058508-32122793 GCF_004010195.1 Chiloscyllium plagiosum
TCTCTCCACGCTTCAGGCTCTCTGCCTTTATTCCTGATGAAGGGCTTTTGCCCGAAATGTCGATTTCGTTGCTCCTTGGATGCTGCCTGAACTGCTGTGCTCTTCCAGCACCACTAATCCAGAATCTGGTTTCCAGCATCTGCAGTCATTGTTTTTACATTTAAGTATTAAATGGAGCTGAGCAGTACTCTGGTGTACCAACACTGCATGTCCTTAAACAGAATGGTGTCATTTAATATTAATCTTCTATATGCTGTTAATTAGCAGTTTGTTCATTCACGCTTCTTCACAGGTACTTGTAAAACTGGGTTTGAACTTTTACAAAACTACCTGATCAGAGAGATGTCCGTGTCTTGTCCATGTTTATACTGGCATGGAATGCAGTGGGGTTGACATTTCACGTACTGAAAACTCAAATAACTGTTAGATCTCCAGAATTTTATATTTGTTAAAAACAAAATGGGTTTATATTATTCATTTAAGAAAAACATTTCTGTCTAAGGTGTGGGGTCTCAAGACAATATTCAGAATTTGACCTCCAGATATTGCTTTAGTCTTGTTTGGGTAAACAGAACAAGTAAAGTGGAAAATTCTATGGCTGTGGAATTGTCAACCACTAGAAGATTGATGACAATACGATTGATAGTGATCAAACATTTGGACCATAACAGAGATCTATCAATCCAAGTCCGTTTGTGGGGTTGGGTAAATGTTAGGGGTCACGACAAATTGGACTAATTGTGGAGGAGGATGCTATGGAGGCATTGGATTATGAGTATTTTATATGTTGAATTCAAGGGAAAAAAGTTATAATGATACAAATTGTGAGCTTACTGAGATAAAGTTATTGGGCCCAGGTCATAAAGATATACAGCACAGAAACAGATCCTTCAGTTCAACTGTTCCATGCCCACCAGATATCCTGAATAATTCTACTCCCATTTGACAGCACTTGGCCCATATCCCACTAAACCCTTCCTATTCATATACCCATCCAGATACCTTTTAAATGTTGTAATTGTCTCAGCCTCCATCACTTCCTCTGGCTGCTCATTCCATACACGCACCACCCTCTGCGTGAATAAGTTGACCCTTAGGTCCCTTTTAAATCTTTCTCCTCTCACCTTAAACCTATGCCGTCAATTTCTGGACTCCCCAACCACGGGGAAAAGACCTTGTCTAGTTACCCTATCCTTGCCCCTCATGATTTTATCAACCTCTGTAAGGTCACCCCTCAACCTTCTAGCGAAATTATCCCCAGCCTATTCAGCCTCTCCCTACAGCTCAAACCCTTCAACCATGACAACTTCTTTGTAAACCTTTTCTGAATCCTTTCAAGTTTCACAACATCCTTCCTCTAGTAGGGAGAACCAGAATTGTGCACGATATCCTAAAAATGGCCTAACCAATGCCCTGTAAGCCGCAACATGACCACCCAATTCCTATATACTCAATACACTGACCAATAAAGGCAAGCATGCCAAATACCTTCTTCCCTATCCTATCTACCTGCAACTCCATTTGCAAAGAACTGTGAACCTATGCTCCAAGGTCTCTTTGTTCAGCAACACTCCCTAGGACTTTTATCGTTCTGTGTATATGTCCTGCCCTGATTTGCTTTTCCAAAATGCAGCATTTCACAGTTATCTAAAATAAACTCCCACACCTCGGCCCAATTTGATCAAGATCTCATTGCACTCTGAGGTAACCCTATTCGCTGTCCATTACACCTCCAATTTTGGTGTTATTTGCAAACTTACTAACTGTACCTCCTATGTTCACATCCAAATCATTTACGTAAATGACAAAAAGCTGTGGACTCAGCACCGATCCTTGTAATGCACCACTCGTCACATGCTTCCAGTCTGAAAACCAAACCCCAACACCTGTCTTCTATCTTTGAGCCAATTCTGTATCCAAATAGCTAGTTCTCCCTCTATTCTGTATGATCTAACCTTGCTAACCAGTCAACCATGAGGAACCTTGTTGAGCACTTTACTGAAATCCATATAGATCACATATACCACTTTGCTCTCACCAATCCTCTCTGTTACCTCTTCGAAAAACTCAATCAAGTTTGTGAGACATGATTTCCCATGTGCAAAGCCATGTTGATGATCCCTAATCTTTGCCTTTCCAAATACATATAAATCTTGTCCCTCAGGATTCCCTCCAACAATGTGTCCACCACCGATGTCAGGCTCATTGGGTTATAGTTCCCTGGATTTGTCTGACATAATAATAAAAGGAAAGTGGTACAGATACTGGATATCTTAAATAAAAAGAATGTTGGAGAGACTCAGCAAGTCTGGCACCTTCCGTGGAGAGAGAAATGGAATTAACATTTCGAGTCCAATCCAATGAAGAATCATCATTAGCTCTTTGTTTCTCTCTCCACAGATGCTACTGAATTACCCCAGCATTTTCTGTTTTTATTCTTGACATCACAATGTTGCACATGGGTATATATCAATCTGAGACCTATGATTTGGGTACTTGTTATATAATTGATGGTAGAGGTCTGTGTTTCTGATGTAAAACTAGCAAAAATGTTTCCTGGAGGCTGTATCTTATAACATTGAGACCAGTCCCATTTGCGGAGGCCCTTTTTATTATGTTTGTCTAAGTGGCATATCATATAACATTACAGCGCAGTACAGGCCCTTCGGCCCTTGATGTTGCGCTGAGCTGTGGAACCAATTTGAAGCCCATCTAACCTACACTGTTCAATTTTTATCCATACGTTTATCCAATGACCATTTAAATTGGAATTTCCTCCTCAGCATAATTTGCTACATTATGTAAAGAGAAACATTGAAGGCAGCAAAACACAGACTGAAATTGGCTGAACTTTTGGTGTTAGCAATACTGAGCACAACATATCTACATAATTTCTATTGCTGTGTATTAAAAATGCAGGAAACGAGTAAATTCCTGAATGCGGTACACTCCAGCGCTTTAGGATAACATCTCTTAGATTAGAGAAATAGGTTAACTCTTTGTATGTGCGTATGTGTACTGAACCGGGTACTTTTTAACACTTTTCCTTCTGTGTGTTCACAGGAAAGAATGTTGTCACAACAAGATGAATTGGGTTGAGTGTTTGGTAGATAAGTTGCCTCCAACAGTATTCAGAAATATTTGACATGATACAAAGCAAGCATGTATCTGTAAAAAACAAAAGCTCCATTGTGACGTGAAACAACCATATTCAGCAAATGAGGCAAGGCACAGTATCAAACTAAAAGAAACTACCTACGCAAATGCAACAAATTAGAAATCCAGAGTGTTAGAAACAAGGAACAAAGGGATACAGAGCAAGTTTGAAGGGATCACAAAGGAAAAGAAACAATAAAAAAATTAAACAACGCTTTCATCACAGAAAGAGGTCGTGGTGGGGTCTGGGACTAGAGGGGATAGGTTTAGGGTGAGAGGGGAAAGATATGCAAGAGTCCTAAGGGGCAGCTTTGTCACGCAGAGGGTGGTATGTGTATGGAATGAGTTGCTAGAGGAAGTGATGGAGGCTGGTACAATTACAACATTTAAGAGGCATCTGGATGGGTATATAAATAGGAAGGGTTTGGAGGTATATGGATGAGTTGGACCGAAGGGCCTGTTTCCATGGTGTACATCTCTATGACTCTATGTCCACTCTTTCTGAAAGAGAAACTCTGCTGGCCCCAATGCCCTGCCTATTCCCTGTGGTAGGCAAATATGAAAAGTAAGTTTGACAGGGCATGTCGCAACATTTTTGTTGATTATATTCAGAGGAAGAGGTGGAAAACACAGGCCCATTAAAGGCAGGATATTGAGGGCTACAATGGATCAATAACAGATGTAAGATCCCATGCCCATGTGCTTGTCAGGTAGCCTTGTGAAGAAGGTTGTGATGGCAGGGATGTGGTGGTAAGTAGCTGTCTGAAATAACCCACAAGGTCACCACACAGCTCAGAAATTAACTTGAGGCAAAGAGTGTCACAGTCACTTTCAGTCCACTCCCGGTTCAGGAGATGAGACAGCAACACAGCGCGTGCAAGCTCCCACCCCCGTCCATCCCATGCCCCCCCAGTCAGCCCCCATTCCTGCGCCTCTCCGGGGCAGCCAGACTACACACCAACACTAAGACTGTTGCTGCCTTTGGGGTGTGAGTTTCCAAATAGCACGTGCGCACCACACACACACACACACACACACACACACACACAACGTTTTACTGCAACCTTTTGTTAAGTTCCACCTTTGTCCTGTACAGAACAATGTTAGAGAGATTATCTGGGGAAGGGGAGGTTTAGGGTAGACCCCTGTGTAGAACTCCAGGGAAAGTGTGGGGAGAGGGTAGGAGATAAGTCATTTGGAGACGGTGCCTGGGCTCCCATCGATGTCCAGGACTGTTCTTGGCACCATTTCAGTAAGCCGCGTTCGTTTTTAATCACTGTAAACAAAAGGCGCAATCAATGTTGGAAACACCACTTTGATGTAATATTTCTGTCGGGATCTCAAGATCTCCTTCGGATAATCTGATATTTGGATAATCGCGGTTCCTCTGTACATAGTTCTTGGCAGGCCTAAGGTTTCTGCCATCGATAACTGGTTACTTTTGCATAGACCAATGAACAGCTGGATGCCAGCAAAAGCTTCCTGTTGACTCGAAATCATCTGGAAATCAAACTTCATTACTGCTTGATTAAACAGTTGTATCTGGTGCTTGTTATGGGTGTCAGATTACTTGCATTTCAAAGCTTCAACCACTCTTTCGAGCATTGATTTAAAAATAGAAACAAAAACAGGAATTGTTGGCAACATTCAGCAGGCAAGGCAGCATCTGAAATCAGAAAAATCAGAGTTAGTATTTCGGGTCCAGTGACCCTTCTTCAGAACTGATTTTAGTACCTAGTTCTGAAAACACAAAAATAAAACAACATGGTCCTTTCAGCATGGGCCATGCGGGCTGAATGGTTTATTTTTGTATTGTAACTAGAACATAGTTTGAGAGCAACACTTCTGTATGGTGCAGGGAGCATATGTCTTTCTCAAAGACATTGTGCTATTGCTGTCCGAGCTGTAATTTGCCACCATTATCACATGGATTGACTCCTGCAGTGTCAGCATACACATTTGAATGTCAACGTGCCTCCAGAACTTTTCAACCAATAGAAATATTCATTTTCAAAGCAGAATAGAATTCAATGTAGCTAAAATCCTAACAGTTTGTCACAAATATCATACCTTGAAGCAGCTCTATAACAGTTTCTGTACAGAAAGTACCACAGCTTAGATACAAAAGACAGAACTGGACCAGATCCCAGTGCTTGTTATCAGTACAGTACTTACACACCATCTGATGCTGTTTCATTGAGCGCTTACTGTCTGTTCAGATGTTTGGAACAATCCCAGTGATTAAAAAGATTTAGCAGGAGCATTTCTTTGTGAGTTTCTTTTCCAATGATTTGACAACTGTGAAAATTAGTATCTAAATATGATCACTTTGTGCTTACAGTCACCGTGTGTGTCACACCTTTTGCGATCAATGCCTGTTGTGCTTGGCATCAATATTTCATCAGTGTCATTTGTGCTTCCTTTAGTGTTTAATGCAGTTGATGTTTTTGGTTCTGTTTAAAGCCATTATGTACTTTCCTACATTTCCATGCTTCTGTGACAATGTCGTGTCCATACAGGATGTCAAAATCAGTTGAGTGGACATTGCAGCTTCATTGCAATTTTCTTTTCACGTTAACCTTGCCTTTTTGAGTTCACACTTTGAGGGGAATCTTATTAATCTTGGAGTGACATGGGCTATGGCGGATGCATGGTAGAATCGGGTGAGATGTTTAGCAAACCCCATCTCAGTGGTAAAATCATCTCACCATATCTTGTCTGCTTTTCTCAAGCAGTGTGGTGCGATTCTCACCAGGCAGCAGCAGGTTCTCAAATTAATGCTGTAAACATCTTTGTTTACAGCCCAACTCACCACGATTGTGGTCTTGCCAAAATCACAAGATAAACTAGCTGTCAGAAAAAACTTGATACGGAGCCTGAAGCAGGTTTGACTTGCCTCTTGCTCCAAAAGGCTGCCATATTGGGCATTGGGTACCACCCATTAACCTCAGTGTTGTGGCCTCCACTGCTTATCCTGGGGGAAGAGGAAGTCCCATCTGCACACCAACATGGCCACCAGGAACTCCAGAACCCCATTCTCAAAACAGGGCACAGATTTTCTGCTCTTTCTTGTCAGGGAAAAATGTCAAGGATTGTGCAGGGAAACTATGGACTGACAGTGTCTGTCTGAGTGCGCTATGGAATTTTAAATATGGTACTAGTGCCAAGGGTGCAGTCAATTCTGGGATCTCTGGAAGTGCAAGTTGTTTCAAGAAGGGCATGTGGTAAGATGAGGGGGAAATTGGACGCTATTCTCACTGGAAGGAGTCAACGCCGAGTAATGAATCAATTAAGTGTGTTTGGTAAGAGAGGAAGATAAAATGTGCTTTGCCTCACACAGAGAATCATGCCACCTATCTGGTTGTAATTTGTACTTTGTGAAAAAAACATAAGATTCAGTCTTTTGTTCTGAAAGTTTATCTGCTTATACACAATGGAGTAATTTAGTCCAAATGGTCCATCCTGATCCTTACACTGCACAAACTCCTCCCAATTTAATTCCTCTAACCCTACCAGCATATTCTTCTGTTTCTTTCTCTGCCATTTATTGGATTACGTTTTTTTCATGGCTTTATGAACCTGTACCCTGACTGTTAATGATTTTAAAATATGTACTCCCAGGTTCTTTTGCCCATCCACCTATTTCAACTTCCTTTCCAAGCAATGTGTGGTTTCTTTATTCTTACTTCACAAATCCACTCCTCACAAATGCTCATAGTGAAATGAAATTGTCAATTTTATGCACATTCATTATTTATTAATATCTACTCTTTCACATAATTTTTCTCAGTATTACTTACAACACCACCCCTTTCTATTTTGGATGTCATCTGTATGGGATTGTGTTCAAATAATGACCAAAATTGGGGAGGGGTGAAAATAGCTGCTTTTATTCGGCAATCACAGCACAAGCTCGAGGCAGCAATAGAATCTCGAAATACAGTTCTTACTCTGGCCAATTTATACACTGTTCTTTCGTACGTTAAACTGCCATTACATTGTTTTATCTATAGTACACAAATGTTTGAGGGGCTTCAGTCCTGGGAGATATGAGATCGGTTAAACCACATGGTAAGTGCAGGCTGCTACTTCTGTTGGGATTTAGAGTATGTGTCCAGTCTGCTTGCATAATTAAGAGGCGTTAGTCTTTTTGTCTTTTAAGTTAGTAGATATTAGTAAAAATACTAGACCTATTTGCTCTAAATAAGTTGAAATTGTACCTGTATTTGATAAAAGAATAAAGGATATTAAACCAATTACTGCAGCTGAGTTGTGAGATCTATTTACAGTTTGCCAGTATGAGTTTCATTCATCCATGCAATTTCACTTAATAGCTGTTTTGATAGTTTCTTAAAGGAATAATGGCCAAGTTAAAAGGTTTTTAACAGGTGTTTACTAATTGGGGAATCTATTCAGATCCAGGAGATGGTTGGTAAGGGCTGATTAATATAATGGTTTGTGGAAACTTGATGGGGATGGTGTTGTTCTGTATGCAACACCTATTCAGAGGTAAACACTGATTGTAGCAAGGGCTGATGAAGTGTGAAAATGCAGTAAAATACAGCAAGTTGGTGAGTGAGTTAATAAAGATAACCTATAACACAATATCTCATAAGACAATATCTCACATCTGCAAATTATAGAAATTTTCTTCTGATTCCAGGCTATTCATGTAGATTGTGAAGATTGTGGTCTCTACACCAACCATGAACAAAAGAAATGGCCTGGAAATTTGTGGTATTGCTGGGACAACTGCTTCTGTCGCAAGGCGATCAGAAAGCAATTGACTTGATTTCTGTGATGTGTTCCCCCCGCCAGAGCTCCTCTTCCCAAACACACGCTCACACTAACTGCCTTCTCAAAGTACATGCCTTCCAGAAAGAAAACAGGTCATGCAGAAGAATTGGAGACAAATGAGTACAGAGCATATATGTGGAAGTCAACAGAAATCAAAATAGAGAGAAAACCAAAAGGAGTAGATTCAGTGCAACAAAGATTGCTTAATGAATAATTTTAAAAAATCAATAACCACCTTTGACGGAAATGAATTTATAATAAAAAAAAAGTCTGGCACAAATTTAACTGGATTTTTAGACCATTTCTGAATGAATATTCAGTAACCTCACCTTATTAATCCATGTGTGAATATCATTTTATGTCAGTGTCACAGAGAACAGTCCAAGGTCTTCCTATTAAAACTATAAAAAGCATCCTAATTAAATTGATATTCATTAAAAGTAACATGGAGTACCCTCAGGGCCCTGTTTTCCAGCTTCATCGTCTAAACACCTAAGTTTTGCAATAATTTTTAATCATAGAAATGTTAGCGTGTAAGAAGATATTTTGGCTTACTTTATCTGTATCAGTATGACCTACATCAGAGCTGCTAAAACATATCAAATTTCCTGCTTTTCTTGGTCACATCTGTTGATACCTTTTGTCTTCACATGTTTAATTTCTTCTTAAACATGATCACTGACTCAGTTCAAAGGCCATTCTTATTGATGTTTTTCTATTTTAGTTACCCTTTGTGGAGAACCCATTTATTCTGATCTCTTCCTTTTTGACATAACTTTATGGACAAAATTATTTTCAAAATAAAAGTAATACTGGATTGTGGAGTTGGTTAGAAGGCTGACGTTTATTGCCAGTTATTATTCACCTGAGTAGGTGCGACAAGTGTCATCTTCACCATATGGTGAAGATTCTTACACTCTGCAGTTAGAGCGTTACTAGATTTTAATAAAGAAACAGCATTGTGTGACCAAGTGGAAATGGGAGTGCATCACTTTGGAATGAGTGGTGCAGGGATATTGTAGGTGATGTTATTTCTATGCCATTATCCTTATTGTTAGAGCTTGCAGGCTTGGGAGATGCTGTTGACGAAGCCTCGGTAAATTGCGACAATGTATACATAAGAACAATGCGCTGGTGGTGGAGCAAGTGGATGTTTACTAGACAGGTTGCTAATTAAATATGTATTGTCTGGAATGGTGTTGTGTTGAGCTTGTGTGTTGGACTGCACCCAAACAAGTGACAGCATTCAGCCACACAGCTTCCTTGTTTCTTATAGTTGGCAAACAGCACTCAGGAAACTGGTAAACAAGCCGTCATCACAGAATAGCTGTACCTAGCTGCTGACATGCTTGGTAGCAATTGTATTTATGTGGTTAATCCAAACTTAAAGAGTAAGAGGCAGAAATAAGAGGCACCGTGGGCGGCACGGTGGCACAGTGGTTAGCACTGCTGCCTCAGAGTACCAGAGACCTGGGTTCAATTCCCACCTCAGGCGACTGACTGTGTTGAGTTTGCACGTTCTCCCTGTGTCTGCGTGGGTTTCCTCCCACAGTCCAAAGATGTGCAGGTCAGGTGAATTGGCCATGCTAAATTGCCGGTAGTGTTAGGTAAGGGGTAAATGTAGGGGTATGGGTGGGTTGCGCTTCGGCGGGGCGGTGTGGACTTTTTGGGCCGAAGGGCCTGTTTCCACACTGTATGTAATGTAATCTAATCTAAAATTTGTATGAAGTATCTCTCTTTGACTTTTAATGATCTGCAAACTTGATATGTTTCAATGCAGTGGATTGTACCAAAAATCTTTATAAGATCAAATTTTACACTTTTAGTTTATAACTTTAGGAATTAATAAGCCAGAATCCATACAATGAGATATGTTCTTGTTCTAATCTCTTGTTCTTACTGGGCCTACTGTGTAGTTAGTGCAAGTACAGAGCATGCCTTGAAATGTGGATGAGGTGAATAACTACTCTCCGAGATTGTAAATCATACATGGGTGATCATATAGTCTTGCTTGACCCTGGTCTGGATTTTAAAGGCATGTGTTTTAATATTCCCACTCAAAGCAGATGCAATCCTATCATCACAAAGAAATTATAAGCATTTAATGAAAACTAAACAGTTAAGACTGAATGTTGGGCTTTAATGGGAAAATTTGGTTTATTGAAAGATTAGCTTTGTTACATAAGTTAGGGCATAAGAGTTGAGTATTGAATAATTAAGTTACTTTCCTCTTATTCTCAGCTTTTCTGATATGGATTTTCCATTAAACATGTTATTTTGGGGGTGGGGGCCAAAGTGATCAGAATTTACCATGTTATTTCATGGGTGATTTGACTAATGTGTTTTGTTATGACCAGACACCAGCTGAGGTTCTCCAGTTTGATCTGGTTTTAGATGGGATACCCTAAATGCTAAGCTTCTGGGTGAGGTGGAATGAACTGGCTCCCTTTCTTCACTTGCTTCTTCAGATACTAATAAACAAGGTTAAATTTTAAAAAAATCCCCTTCCCTTCTTTCAGATCCAAATAAAGTTATAATTTAAAAGGAGCCAATTTAAGCAGGTTTTTTGAATTAACAAACAGAGTGAAATTATTATTACAACATTAAAAATGAGTTGAGTTCAAAAAGATAATTTTTAAAAAAAACTATACACTTGAGAACATAAGTACTCGGAGCCAGAGTAGGCAATTCTGCCCCTTGAGCCGTCTCCACCATTTAATACAATCATGGCTCATTTCATTTTGACATCAACGTCACTTTCCTGTCCACTGTCCATAAACCTTCAACCCATTGAGTAAACTTAAGGACAGATTTTTAATTAGTAATGTCCCAGCATCCACTACACTCTGGGGTTGTGAATTCCACAGATTCATGACCCTTTAAGAGCAGTAATATCTCCTCGGCTCTGTTTTAAATCTGCTACCCCTTGCCTTAAAACTTTGACCTTTCATTCTAGATTTCTTCACATGAGGAAACATCCATTCTGCGTCTATTTTGTTAATCCTGTTTAGCATCTTCTCTACCTCAATTAGATCTCCACTCATCCTTCTAAACTCCAGAGAGCAGAGGATGAAGCTGCTCAGTCTCTCTGTAGAAAATAAACCCCACATGTTTGGAATCAAAGTAGTGAATCATGTGGGCGGCACGGTGGCACAGTGGTTAGCACTGCTGCCTCGCAGCGCCAGAGACCCGGGTTCAATTCCCGACTCAGGCGACTGACTGTGTGGAGTTTGCACGTTCTCCCCGTGTCTGCGTGGGTTTCCTCCGGGTGCTCCGGTTTCCTCCCACAGTCCAAAGATGTGCAGGTCAGGTGAATTGGCCATGCTAAATTGCCCGTAGTGTTAGGTATAGGGGTAAATGTAGGGGTGTGGGTGGGTTGCGCTTCGGCGGGTCGGTGTGGACTTGTTGGGCCGAAGGGCCTGTTTCCATACTGTAATGTAATGTAATGTAATGTAAACCTCTGAACTGTCTGCAATGCAACTTCAAATAAGGAAACAAAATTTGTGCAGTTTGTACAGACCAGCTCTGAATTGTTCACAAAGAATGGTTAATTGAACATAATGGCAATCAAGTGGAAGTTACTGGTTGCATCAACTTTGGTAGTTGAACAGCCAGTTTCATGATCTCTAGTTTTGTAAAGCTGTTGAGATCCTGTAATTCTGGTTCCTTTCAGATGTGATTGAATTCCAACATTCAGTATGAGAGTGTCCTTTTGCAGTCCTGTTTTCTTTTCAATTGGTTTACAGCACTCTGAGTGAGAGAGTCTTTACCTGCAACACAGGGTAACTATGGGATAGTTCTTTGACAGCATACTTGAATGCAGGCTGGTAAGCATGAGAACATTCAGGCCTACAATAAACTCTAGTAGAGTTGAAACTGGCTTTCTAACTCCTGTTATTGATCAGATGGCGACTGGCCCGAGTGATGGCAGATTCAGTTTAATTTAGATAAATATGAGTTGCTGCATTTTAGCAAGGCAAATAAGTACAAGACCTACTCTCTTAATAGTAAGGTCCTGGAGAGTGTGGCTGAAAGAGAGAAAAAAAGCACAAAATGTCTCTCGAGTTTGGGACATAACCCACAGGAGGTAGCTTGCTATTGAGCAGGTGGTAATCAGCTCCTTGTTATCTTTGTAGTCACAACAGATCATGGCCCGGTACAAATTGACTTGCATCTTTCTCCCTTTTGTTTGAAGTTCCCTTCTTATCAGTAGGGGTGAAAGTTTGTAGGTTTCTCCCTCTGGAGCACTCTGTTTGTCTAGTATCATTTTTATAAGTTCAATAATAAATTACAATTACATTTTTTTAAAAGGAAAATTATAGCCTCCTCTTGCTTTGACAACCAAACATTTCTGAGAAGTGGAAAAAAGAGATTTACAAGCTGTTGTTAATTTACAATTCCTTAAACATTAGCCATTAGCTTCTCATTGACTATTGACTTGAGGATGAGGCATTAAGAACAAATGCGCACAAAGCAAATTTTGTAGCCTTAAACAGAGTTTGACTTTAGCTTCTCTCAAGACAGATGATTTGAACCATAGACTCTCTGCAGTGTGGAAGCAGGCCATTCAGCCCATCGGGTCCACACTGACCATTTGAAGAGCATCCCACCCAGATCCACCATCCCTGTAACCCTACATTTCCCATGGCTAACCCACCTAGTCTGAACGTCCCTGGACACCATGGAACAATTTAGCATGGCCAATCCACCTGACCTGCACATCTTCGGACTGTCGAAGGAAACCGGAGCACCCAGAGGAAGCCTACGCAGAAAGATACAGATGATGCTCAGAGGAGAGTAAACATCTTCATCATGACTCCAATTGGCAGCACACACCTATTCTTACACCAACGTATTGAGTGGGTGCAGTGATATCATCTTTTTGAGAGCTGAACGTTCATTGTAACATTTAAATCAGGCTTCTGGTCTGATTGGGAACTGTTAAATAGTCACCCTGGCTTAGGGAACATAGGAATTAAATGGAGATGACTGCAATTGAATCCAGCAGCTACCTTGGTGAAGCACACCATGTATGTTGGGAGGCACAGGAATATAACTCTAATCCGTCGAGGAAACTCACATGTTGTGATTTATCCTTTCTGCCGTGTTTAACCGACGTACTCTGCATCCGACCCTGTAAATTAGAATTAGAATTCCTACAGAGTGGAAACAGGCCCTTCAGCCCAACCAGTCCACACCAACCTTCTGAAGAGTAACCCACCCAAACCCATTCCCTCTACCCTATATTTACCCCTGACTAATAATCTACACGATGAGCAATTTTAGCATGGCCAATTCTCCTAGTCTGCACATCTTTGGATTCATAGTTCAGGTACTGAACAAAGAAAGTCAAAGAAGACAGATGCTGGAAATCAGAAACACAAACAGAAATTTCTGGAAAAAACTCTGGCAGCATCTGTGGAGGAAAAGCAAGGTGAAAGTGAACAATAGTGGGCGGCACGGTGGCACAGTGGTTAGCACTGCTGCCTCACAGCGCCAGAGACCCGCAGAAACACAAACAGAAATTTCTGGAAAAAACTCTGGCAGCATCTGTGGAGGAAAAGCAAGGTGAAAGTGAACAATCCAAGGCTTCGGTGAACTCTGCTTCACAGTGATAGCAAGAGCCAACACTGACTGAAGGAGCAAAAAGCCACTTGTGCCGCCACAAGCCAGTCACCCCTGTGGCAACTTTCTGACATCTTTCCCTTAAAGCCCGAAAGGGCAGAAAGATCATAAGGCCCTGCTTTCATGGCTTGGGCTTGGACTGGGACTGAAAATCAACATCAGGTGAGCTTTTACCCTGCTGCGCCACGGCAAGTTTCTGTCATCCCCCAGCTTGCCTTAGGACACCTACAAGATGGTGTGACACTCTGCCCTGTCTCCACACCTGCTGAGCTTTCCCAGCAGTTTTTATCCATCTCCTATTTGGATGTTGCGCTTGTGGCCCTGTCCCAGGCCCGGTTGGAGACCCTTTCTTGGTCCCTGTGACACTCTGCGCGGCCTATACCTGTGAATGTTACCTCCCTCCCAATTGCCTCTGAGCATCCCCAGAGTTTCGAGAGTGTGGTACTGGAAAAGCACAGCAGGTCAGACTTTTCCAGCACTACACTTGAGACTCTAATCTCCAGCATCTGCAGTTCTCACTATCCCCAGAATTTCCCCCTTTCTTTTGCTAAGTGCTGGGAAATGTCCCCAACACTCTCTGGCTGCAGAATTCTATATCACTGGCTTCTCGTCCATTAACTGGTGAATCTATCAGGAAGGCTCTTCTCAAGCCTGGGATTTCTGCCTTTTCCTCCCCTCCCCCTCCTTCCTACAAATGTACTGCCTGTTCCCATAAATATTAAGGGTCTTTTTAAATCTGTTAAGAAAGGGCTAACCAGGTGTAACCACTGTCCTGATAATACATAATATTTTATTATAGTATGGTGTCGCAATATTATTGTCAGAAAGCAGTATATTCTTTGACTCGCCGTGATAAACACCACAGGAGATCTGTTGGTTGATTTAAAATATCAGTGGATTGAAGCATGTCACAGTTGCACGCAATTAAACAGCATTGTAAACTCTGCCACCCCTGCTGATAATGTTCTCATCATGACAATTCTGTTGAGAATCCATGAATATTACAATCATTGGGCAGCGGATATATTTTGTTGAAGCAATCTTCCGAGAAGTTTCAATTAAAACAAAGAGAGTTAATGCAAGATCTGATTGAAAATGTTGTTAACTGTTTCTGTTGAATCGGTCATGGGACAAGAGAAGTCTGTTTTATCAGTCAGTTACATCGTAGTTGATCCCTATCTGAACCCCACTTAACTTTCCTTATCTCCATTTCCCTGAAAGCCTTAAATTAGAAAAACTGAACAAACTCAGTCTTGAAAGTTCCAACATGCTGATAGGAACTAGAAGATGATGCAATACATTTTAAGTTAAAGAGAATTGGCACATTGGGTCAGATCAGTAGTGACCCTGATATAGGTATCTCAAGCCTGTTGTGGGTGTGATGCAAAGATTTGGGGCTTAGAGAAAATCTGCAACAAACACTGAGTAGATTAGCATTATAACCATGTGAAATGTCTTTGGCTTTATTGCCTAATGTGTCATGGGAACTTTTGCAGTATTCAAGGTGCTATGTCAACTCATGTTTGGTTGTTGCAATGATAAAATAACAAAAGTAGACAGGACATACGCTGATTAATATACATGGTACTAAAAGGTGTTAATCATATTGATTATTTTGGTAGGATGCAGCACAGGATCAACTATTAAGTATTTATCTTGTCTCATACAAAGTCACAATTCTACTCCTCTTTGCATCTAACTGCCATTTTATTTCTACGTAGCAGGAATTATAAAGCTACATATTGAATTGTCACAGTACGTTGGGGTTGTTCAACGTGGTATGTTTTGCCTCCTTATTGGAATTAAATACTTCGTAAAGAGCAGCTTGGTACTGTGTTACATGGAAACAATTTCACACTTGGTTACAGTCATTTACTGACTCCATTTCATGAAATAATCATTTTGTTTTCACTCAGCTACCCATTTGTAATAGCAAATGACGCCCTTTAGTTACAGCAATTTTCTGGTTCAACTGATTATTTCATTGGTCTCCTTTTTTTAAAAGAATCAAACAAACAGTTTTCTTGTAAACATTGCAATCCTAATAACAAATGAAGATATTTAAAATATAGCAGTAGTCTCCTAGACAGAAATTTCCATCCTTTAGGACCTACTGGTTTCCAAGGAGTATTTGGAATGACATTAATAGTTTTTGAATTGATGCACAGCTGACAATGTCAATTGGGCCTTGAGCCTCTGAGGGGTTTCCATATTTCTGGGTGTGAGAAGATGTGTGCGACCTCAGCGCTGAGATGCTCTATCTTTTAAGTAGTGTGCACAACGGCTTCCACAATCTAAAGCAAAAGCAACTTACAGCAGGAGTAAGATCACACGACTATGGAAAGCCAGTCTGTACATGATTAACAACAGCATTTCTCCAAACTTCCCACTTTCAAAAAAAAATTAAAAACTACCCACCTCTACCATTTGTAACTGCAAAATGCCAGTGTTACCCAGTACACATGGTCAACAAACAAATTTATCATGTATCAGCAAAATTGTATGTTAATTCTAGTTGGTTCATTTTGACCAGTCCCTGAACATACATTGCGTACCTAAGCTTTAAAATCATGCAGCACCTCCAAGTGTATCTTTGGCTGTTAGTTTGGTGTCTGCTCTTTCCCAGAGTAATGTTCCTTCTATGGGGTATATTGTTTTCATGGTGAGTGCTTCATCAAAGCAAAGTGCTTTCTTTTCAGAATCAATGTTTCTTCTGGGCTGACGTCTTCCAGAACATATCAAGCTGTTGTTGCTAGTTTTCTGATTTTAGTGAAAGCTGCTTGTGTATCCCAGTACTCTTACATATTTTTGGCAGTGAGCTTGCATTAATGTTTGCATTCTCATGATAAATTAGGCAAGAATTGAACTAAATAGTTCATGAAGCCAACATTTTGCGACATTGTTTTCAAGTTAGTTGGATGCTGCATCTCTTCTACACAGCAGCTTTCATTTTGTTGGGATCTGGGTGAAGTCCTTTTTTTGTCAGTTCATGATCAATGTATTTGACTTCGGACACCATCAATAGCTTTTTCTTTGTTCATTTTTTTTTGTTTCTTATGTTGTTGTGTGATGATTGCCTCTCTTTTTTTTGTTTGCTTCCAATTAGCTGCCAACTCCTCAAAGAATGATTTTTTTAAGACTTCTTGGGTCAGTGATTTCACTGCCTTGTTTTTCAGGCGATATTTGAGGGCAGCCAGAATTCTCCTTGACTGATGGTGAGTTGGCCTCCCTGCAGCAATATGAGAGAGGCCTTGAGACACTCCCTCGGCTGCCCTGTGGAAACATTCACAAAACTCTCCAAATCAGTGACCTGCCTGCCAGATCTATTTGTTTGATAAAAAAGGTAGGAGTGAGGACTTGTTATTTCCGGGCACCTTCTCGCTCTGAATTTCTGTTCTCAAATTAAGAGCAGAGCCAGGAAAATTCTCCTCTCTGTGAATCCAACTCCAGAAAAATGCCGCAAATTCTGATTTTCATTGTGAAAATTGGATCTTACTGAAGCATATGCACTTTAATATGTGCTGTTGGCCCTGTGAATCATGTATGTGCAAATTATAATCCATCCCCATCCTTCTCTCTTGGGAAACTGGTGGTATTGTTGTTCACAGTGGGACTTCTGAAATCAGACCTCCAAGTCACACTGGCTAAGCTAGACACCCTGCCCATTGCTACAAAAATGCAGCCTTTAGCCACAATGATATCCTGTTGTTGCTTCATTCGAACTTGAGCTCCAACAGGCTGCCTGTGATTGGATAGTGAGCCTGTCCTCTGGCCTATAATTGGCACATTTGGGATAATCACAGGTGACCTATGGCCGTCACACAATTCAGATTTCAGACTCCCTTTTAAAGCTGACAGAGGGGTTTAAAGCCTAAAAGAAAGAACTTGATGCTGAAGTATTGTATAATGCTGAGTCAGCATGGGGCTCTATGTGAGATTCATTGCAGTTCTACACAAACTTAAAGAGACTTTAATGGTGAAGCTTTATGTGTGGCCTCATAGAAATCTCTGTTTCTCAGCAAAAGACACGTTCTGGTAATCAGTCATGTCTAATGGTAAAATATTAGCTGCTCAAGTTTGTACAACAACACAAAACAGAATGATAATGTGCCTCAGTGAAGTTCGGACTGAGTCTGAATTTTCTGACACATGAGACAACAGTGTATATGCTTGATCTGTCAACAAACTTATGCCACGTCAACTGCTTGTGCAGTGGGAGAGATTACATTTGTGAGTTGCTTGATTATCTATGGGACTTAACTCAGGCCTAATTCAACATTAAATGGAAATATTGTCAAAGATGTAGGACTTTGCAAAGTTACAGACTAACCAGGTGGTAAACCAAAAATCTACCTCCCTGTGAGTTTTGGTTATGATCTTCAAGAGCTCCACAAAATAGTGCTCAGCTGAGGTCTAGCACATTATTTGCGTTCCCCGATTTGAAAGATGAATGAATCTTAAAATATCCTTAGAATATTGTTAAAATTCATAGAAACCATCAAGAGTACTCCTCATGGTTTTACCAGTAATAGATCTTGCCTCAAGACGACTGGAAGTGAAAACCGTACTTAAAAACGAAAGGATTTTGACTTATATTAATACCTTTCATGCCCATTGGATGTCTTGAAGTGCTTTTCAGGCAATGCAATACTTTTGTTTACAAGTATAAGCATTGTTGTAATGTAGCAAACACAGCCACTAATGTGTGCTCAGCAAACTCTCCAAACAAATTTGATCTTGACGAAATAATTTTTTTTGTTATGTTCATTAAGGGACAAATAGTGTCATACAGTCTTGCACACAGAAACAGGCACTTTCGCCCACCATGTTTTTGCATAGTAGGGGAATTAAGGGTTATGGGGATAATGCAGGTAGGGGGAGCTGAGACGATGGATAGATCAGCCATGAATGGCAGAGCAGGCTTGATGGGCCAACTTGCCTACTCCTGCTTCTAATACTATGAAACTATGAATGTCTATACCGACCAACAAACACTAAACAACACTAATCCCACTTACCAGCACTTGGTCTATAGCTTCTATGCCCTGTGCTCATCCAGATGCTTCTTAAATCTTGCAAGAGTACCTGCCTCCACTCCCCTCTCAAACAGGACTTTCCATATTATTGACATGCTCTGGTGGTGGTGAGGATACTGGAGATAATTCCCTTGCTCATCTTTGAAGTAGTGTCATTGGAATTTTACATCCATCTGAGCAGAGAGATGGGCTTCATTTTCATGTTTCGTCCAAAAGCCAGCACTTCCAACAATGTCACTCTGTCTGAGGCCTGCATTGTTAGAGGTGTTATCTTTGAAAGTGAACTTATCTTTTTCCTTCTCTGTTTCACTTTTTTATCTACCTCTATAAAATCAGCTGTCATACACATCTTTTCAAAGTTTGAAAGCCCAAATCTCTCCAATCTTTCCTCCACATTATAACCCTAACATGAGACATCAGCCTTGAGAATTTCTCCTTTGCTTCCAATGCTTGAGATTTGCTTTATGTTTTATTGACCAGAAGTTTCCTCCAAAGCACATATCATCCTGTTTCAACTGCCCACATCCTGGGAATATAAAAAATAGAACTGAACACTGTACTCAAGGAATGATCAGATTTGATCGAAGCATTGTGCAGTTTGATCATGATGAACTGACCTGTAATCTGCTGGCTTTTTCTACTCAGTTTGAACTTTCTGTTGATATTATTATCTCTAACTCTGCAACGGTTGGATAAGCTGTAAAGCAAATTTGATTGGACTCCAAGGTCGGTTTTGACTTCATCCATGGTTATTTTAACACCAGTCGTGGAGCACGGCCACTGCCGAATTTTACTTTTATCATTTACTGTTTGGGTTAAATTTTGTCTGCTAATTTTCAGTGCCTTGACTGGCATATTTTCCAGTGCATTCTATATGAACAGCCCTTTCTGACTTATGGGTACAGCATGCTTAGCTTATGGCCAGGGATAATAATCCAAAGGTTATGATTTGAAATTAAATTCAATAAATGTAGCAAAGGTGACCATAAGTACTGCTGAATTGTTATCAAAAACTGTACATGTTCATGAATAATCTTCAAGAAAGAGAAATTGTCATTGACAGCAGCCCCATTCTATGTGACGACTCTTATTGCCCTTAGCTGGCTGCCTTGAGGGGTGTTAAGTTCTCTCTTGCCTTCAACCAAAAAAACAAATGGAACAATTCAGCTGCTGGGTGTGCTAAGGGGAGAAAGCTGCTTATGTAAAGGAGGACAGAGATGTTGTGTTATTGGAGAAAGAGGCTGTTTATGTGATCACACTGAAAGTAGGATTGTTACTGTAAAGAGAGAAGGAAAAGGGTTTTTGGTAAAAGTGGTGAGAGTGTGTAGGGTTTGTTCCTGAAGCTAGTGTGAGGAGGGGGAAGTGGGAGAAGAGTGGTAAGTGCAAGTGCAAGCTACAGAGACAGGACTGTTAATATATCGTGCACATAGAAAAGTAGCCAAAGCTGAATGATTTCAAAAAAACTTGACAGCACAAAACAAGATGATGTGTGAACACCTGCATTGTGTGTCAAATGCAACACAACATTTCTCCACTTATATCAGACAGGAAACACAAGCACATGAAAGCCTGAATAAGAATAATATCAATATGATAGAATTGTTAGAATTGTACCCTGGGAAATGTTGAATCTTTACATCAAAAATAGTCCAACAGGTTTATTTGGAAGCACTAGCTTTCAGAGTGCTGCTCCTTCATCAGGTGGAGGAGCAGTGCTCTGAAAGCTAGTGCTTCCAATTAAACCTGTTGGACTATAACCTGGTGTTGTGTGATTTTTAACTTTGTACACCCCAGTCCAACACCGGAACCTCCAAATCATACACTAAAAATAACATTCAGATTCACTTCATGTACTTTTACACTTGACAATTAATAGATTTTTAGTGAAAAGAAAGAACAAAATGACATTTAGATATTCAGCAAGCAAACTAGGCCATCACTCTGCATCATTCTACTCCCAGCTCCTCATTTTACAAAGGCACTTTACGTCTTCTGGAATAAGCTTATCAAGACCTAGGTTGGAATTTCTCACTTCACTGCCATTATTTCTGGCCAATTCTGTAGCAATAGCTGTAGCGGCTATTAAGAATTACTCAGCTGTTGATTTCCATTCAACTTTCACCCTTTCACAGGAAGGCACTTTTCCTTAACCATCCTCAGTCATGCTGTCATTTCTGCTTGTTAAAGCAACCCATGACTCATTTCAACCTCTGTTTTCAACAGCTACCAAATTACTTCCAAATTTTCTACATCCAATCCTTCACCTCTCCCCCTCCAGGATTTGTTGCATTCTTGCTACCAAATTTGTACTCCACTTCACGACGGGACTCTTTACTTATCTATTGCCACCTCAAATAAATCTATCAATTTTTGCACCTTCCTCTATCAAAGCAGTACTTGCAATGTTTCTCTCTTTTATTTTGCCTTCCATCTTTCACTTATCACTGACTGAAATCTATTCTGCCTGTTCATTCCCCAATCATTTTCCACTTGCAATGCATTGTTTCCTTCCCTCAGCAAATAATTCTGTCCAAATAAATCCCCATCTCCTCTTCTCAAAAGTAGCCCTTGTCGTCTCATTTCAACAAAAAAATCCCTCTCACTTACTGACTACGACCATCAACCCATCACTTTGGCAACTACCCCTTCTGTATGCTCAACAAACATACCCCACCCTCTCCTTGATAAAAAAGACCCTTATTCTCTCCTTCACAACCATGCTCAATGTCTTATCCTCAAAAACCACTCCCCTGTCCTACTCTTGCTAATTATTCACTCTCCATTTTAGGTTATTTTCCCCAAACCTTCTCCACTCCTCTTCTCCAGTCACCAAGAATCAGCAGATGAGTGAATGCAGCAGAAATGTTTACCAAGCACTTGTGTTCACAGCTCATGCAAGACTGGCTGGATTCTGAGTTGACAGTCAGTGCAGAATGTTATAAGGGAAAGTGGGAATCTGTTCATATGAGGGGAGAATCTGAAGCTGCTTGTGTTAATGGAGTGGTGGAAAGGGTACTGAAAGACTTTGGTGAAATTCTATGGTGAAATAGAACCTTTGTAGACAGTTTTGTTAAATAAGCAATAACAACACATCACTGTATTTAACACAACTTTGAGAAGATTACTGTGTGACAGGAGGTGCATTGTCTCACACAATCAGTATTAAAAGCAGCAAGTGTTCTCTGAATGCACTGGCTTCTGTGCTAATTGTTTCATATTTAACAATAAATGCCATTTAATCAGAGTGTGAATAACAGCTAAAATCTCTGGAGAGCAACGAGATCAGTGTTTGCAGCAACCTTCTGTTGTTCACTTGTCAGTTGTGAGCGTTGATAGAAAAGCCAGCATTTACTGTCCTTCTCTAATTTCCCTTGTGACAGTGGTGTTGAGCCATCTTCTTGAATCACTATGGCCAGTGATGGAGGAAGTCAACCTTTAAGGTATTAAATGGTGCATCAGGTTGCTTTGTCCTGGATATTGTCTAGCTTCTCGAGTGTTATTGGAACTGCATTTGTGCAGGCAAAATGGGAGTATTCCATCATATTTCAATTAGTGGACTAAAAATGGAGTGGCAATAAGCTGATCATTTTCATGAGTTCTGCAGGGTATTGTGCTAAGTGTGCCATCTTCGGCTGTTTCATTTATGACCTTCATGAATACTCTTGTTTGATATCATTTGCAACTGCTTGAATACTAGATCAGTTAATGCCTACATGGAACAAGACCTTGACAGCATTCAGGCTTGTATCAAGTAGTATTTGCAGCTCACAATTTTCAGGGACAGAACAACTCTTAACATGAGAGAATCCAACCCTCTGATCTAGATGTTCATTAGCATTACTATTGCTGAATACACCACCACTTACAACCTGAGGTTACTATTGACAAGCATTAATTGCACTTGTTACGGATCAGATTAGACCCCCTCAAAATATGAACGCTTACCTTTTATTCTTTTAAAGGTAAATGTAAAGTGCTGTGTGCCAGATGCAATTCAATTGATCAAACTACTCAACTTCAAGAAAAACAGAATTTATTCAACCACTATAGCAAAAATGCAACAAAAGAAAGAGGAACTTGGAATAACTGTATTGGAAAACTTAACAAAATAAAGTAGATTACTACTAAACAGTAACTGTTCCAATGTTGCACCATCCCATAAACACACCAGTGAAAAAAAGGCAAGGTTAGAAAAACAGATTGTTTCACATGCAATCCAATCAGCAAGAAAGAGATACATGCAGCAGCTCCCCAGAGAGAAACAGTGTAGCAGCCAGGAGAGATTAACTGCTTTCTAACCCTGCTAAGACCCAGCAGCAACTACTGAAAGCTAAGTAACATTCTTCCATCTGTGAGAGTTTGACCACACCTTCTCAAGCTACTTCTTCTGTTCCAATGTTTAAAAAAAAAGCAAGGCCTCACAAGTTATTTATATTCTTACACACTGCTCGGTACCTGTTTCCCAACCTGTCTCTCAAAGAAGCTGGGACAAAACACACCTCTTAAAGCCATAGCTTCATCACACACTAGCTGATATAGACACTGGGAGAGTGGATTCTTAGAAATTGTCTGGTGAGGAACTTTCAGCCTCTCTCGCCAGAGCCTGTTCACCATCTACAAGACACAAGTCAGGAGTATGAAAGAATACTCCTTTCAACGACACTCAAAATGTTCAATACTATTTTGGACAACACAGCATATATGTTGCATGTCATCTACCTCATTCCCTCTTTCCATTACTGAAAGGACAGAATTATGAGAAATGGCTTAAACTTGCATTATATTCTCTAGTAATATATTCAGGTCATTGAGTCATAGAGTCATAGAGATGTACAGCATGGAAACAGACCCTTCTGCCCAACCTGTCCATGGCGACCAGATATCCCAACCTAATCTAGTCCCACCTGCCAGCACCCGGCCCATATCCCTCCAAACCTTTCCCATTCATATACCCATCCAAATGCCTCTTAAATGTTGCAATTGTACCAGCCTCCACCATTTCCTCTGGCAGCTCATTCCATACATGCACCACCCTCTGCGTGAAAAAGTTGCCCCTTAGGTCTCTTTTACATCTTTCCCCTCTCACCCTAAACCTATGCCCTCTAGTTCTGGACTCCCTCACCCCAGGGAAAACACTTTGTCTATTTATCCTATCCATGCCCATCATAATTTTGTAAACCTCTATAAGGTCACCCCTCAGCTTCTGACGCTCCAGGGAAAACAGCCCCAGCCTGTTCAGCCTCTCCCTATAGCTCAAATCCTCCAATCCTGGCAACATCCTTGTAAATCTTTACTGAAGCCTTTCAAGTTTCACAACATCTTTCTGATAGGAAGCAGACCAGAATTACACGCAATATTCCAACACTGGCCTAACCAATGGCCTGTACAGCCGCAACATGACCTCTCAACTCCTGTACTCAATACTCTGACCAATAAAGGAAAGCATACCAAATGCCTTCTTCACTATCCTATCTACCTGCGACTCCACTTTCAAGGAGCTATGAACCTGCACTCCAAGGTCTCTTTGTTCAGCAACACTCCCTAGGACCTTACCATTAAGTGTATAAATCCTGCTAAGATTTGTTTTCCCAAAATGCAGCGCCTCGCATTTATCTGAACTAATCTCCATCTGCCACTTCTCAGCCAGTTAGCCCATCTGGTCAAGATCCTGTTGTAATCTGAGGTAACCCTCTTCGTTGAGAAAGTGAGGTCTGCAGATGCTGGAGATCAAAGTTGAAACTTTATTGCTGGAACAGCACAGCAGGTCAGGCAGCATCCAGGGAACAGGAGATTCGACGTTTCGGGCACAGGCCCTTCTTCAGGCCTGTGCCCGAAACGTCGAATCTCCTGTTCCCTGGATGCTGCCTGACCTGCTGTGCTGTTCCAGCAATAAAGTTTCAACCCTCTTCGTTGTCCACTACACCTCCAATTTTGGTGTCATCTGCAAACTTACTAACTGTACTTCTTATGCTCGCATCCAAATCATTTATGTAAATGACAATAAGTAGAGGACCCAGCACCAATCCTTGTGGCACTCCACTGGTCACAGGCCTCCAGTCTGAAAAACAACCCTCCAGGTGATCAAATCCATTGTGTTTAGCCCTGCTAAGTAATGCATTCTTCAACCATGAGCTCCAATCTTTTCCCTGGTTACGTATGTTTGAAGACACCTAGGTCCTAAACTCTTTAATTCTTCCTGTAACTTGTTTTCCTTTTTTAATCCACTTCTTAATACCGACCCCATTGACTGAGCTTTTGGCCATCTTCTTGTGTATCTTATTGTCATAGTCTGTTTGAGAAAACCTCCATTTAAGAACTTTGGGCAATTTATTATGCCAAAGGCATTGTGTAATTACAAGTAATTGTTGAATTGCATTCTTTATAATCAAGGTGACCTACCTGTCACCTAACACATCTCCTGAACCATATATCTCCATCAGTCAGACTGCCAACTTCTCTAACATTGTCCTGCCCCATGTCTGCCTCATTTTATCTGTTGTTGAAGCCCTTCTCCATGTTATCGATTCCTTCAAAAGTGATCATTCCAGTGCCCTCTTGACCATCACCTATCTTACATCTGCTATAAACATAAGCTTATCAAAATAATATTCTGGTCAATCATCACTTTTGCACTCACTGATTTAGATTAGATTAGATTAGATTCCCCACAGTGTGGAAACAGGCCCTTCAGCCCAACAAGTCCGCACCGACCCTCTGAAGAGTAACCTACCCAGACCCATTTCCCTCTGACTAATGCACCAAACACTATGGGCAATTCAGCATGGCCAATAAACCTGACCGGCACATCTTTGGACTGTGGGAGGAAATCGGAGCACCCGGAGAAAACCCATGCAGACACGGGGAGAATGTGCAAACTCCACACAGACAGTCCCCGAGGCTGGAATCAAACCTGGGACCCTGGCACTGTGAGGCAGCAGTGCTGATCACTGTGCCACCGTGCCGCCCATACGTTGACTGTCAGGCAATTTAAAACATTTTCATTCTTTGTTTCTATTGTTTCCTGAGATCCCGCCTTTCACTTTCTCTGTAATTTCTTCCAACCTGACAATGGTTTTATAATCTACCTGCTGCCTCAATACTAGCATTTGTGTGTTCATAATTTTTGCTACTGCATGGTTCATGACATACCTTCAGCTGCCTAGGCCCTACATTCTTGAATTTCCTCCTTAACCACTTAGCCTCTCCATACTCTTCTTTTCATGATGCTGTTTAAAGCCTGCATCTTTTACCAAGCTTATGGTCACTTATTCAATATCCTTATGCAGCTTTGTCAAACACAAAGGACACAGAAATATGTACTGGATTGGATTGGATTTAATACCACAAGGCATAGGAGCAACAATAGAGCTTTCAGTCTGTTGAGTCATTCAGTGAAATCCTGGCTGATCTGATCATTCTCAACTCCACTTTCCTGTCTTTTCTCCAATACCCTTGATACAAGTAGTTGTCCTATAATGCCGTGACTGCATTCCAGTGAAAAATTGCTTAATAGAAATAATGGGGCCTATGAGAAAAGTGGGGTTTAGGCAAACTTGCAAAAAATAACACTCACGGTCGCTCAAAAACCACGTAAAACCTAAAACAAAGTATAGCACAGCCTGAATGAAGCTTTAAACCATATTCACTAATGAAACAAAAGTAAATTTCACACATTTCATTGAAAAAATATTATTAATGCAAGGACAGAGTCATCATCCTCCCCACCTTCAGGTGCAGTTGTGGTTGCAGAAGTGGATGGCAGTGGTTGATTGTCTTTTGACTGTTTCTTGTGGATTGGTTTGGATTGTGTGATATGCAGGTACAAGAGTAAATTAGAAAGGCAAGTGGTATGTAATGGAGTAATGCAGTCCTGTACGAAATATACAAGGCTTATATTCTTGTCTCAAAGGGAGAGCAATGAATGTGTATTTGTTTAGTTCTTGAGATGAAGCTGCTTAATGTATAGCACTGTACCTCTCACATGCTCTGACAGCAGCTGACATCAGGGCCTGTGCAGAACGGTGTGGAGACTTCGGAGCATGTCCAGAACGAAATGTGCGAAATGATCCCCACTAGAATTGTGCTATTGCAAATGAGTTAAGTGTTCTCAAAAATAGCATTCCCTAATTCTTCAGCGATGTTACAGCTAATTCGCACTAAAAATCTATCTCAGCCTTGAATATATTTAATGTCCCAACCTCAACAGCCCCCTGCAATGAAGCATTTCACAGTTTCACTACCTTCTGAGACATAAAATTCCTTCTCATCTTTGCCTTAACTGTGTGACCCCTTATTGTGAGGTTATGTCATCTGGACCTAGATTCTGCCAAAAGGATAAACAACCTTTCTGTATCTACTCCATCAAGACCCTGAAAAATCATTTCTTTTTCAACAAAGTAACCTCCCATTCTTCTAAACCATCAAACATTGATATTTGCATAATTACTTGAAATGATTGAAATGGCTAACAAGCACAAAGAATTCCAGATGAACTCAGCAAGTCTGGTAGTATCTGTGGAGAGAGAAATCAAGTTAATGTTTTGAGTCAAATGTGACTTTGTCTGAAGAAGAATCATACCTGACTTGAACGGTAAACTCTGATTTTATCTCCACTAAGCTACCTGACCTGCTAAGGCTCTTTATTATTCTTTGTGATTTGTCTCACATTTTCAGTATCTGCAGCACTTTATCACATAATCCCTACAGTTTGGAAACAGGCCCTTTGGCCCAACAAGTCCACACCAACCCCCTAAAGAGTAACCCACCCAAACCCAGACTCTACATTTCTCCCTGACTAATGCACCTAACTAACACATCCCTGAAACTATGGGCAATTTAACATGGCTAATTCACCTAACCTGAACATCTTTGGATTGTGGGAGGAAACCCATACAGACACAGGGAGAATGTGCAACCTCCACACAAACAGTTGCCTGAGGCTGGAATTGAACCTGGGTCCCTAATGCTGTGAGGCAAAGGTGCTAGCCACTGTGCCACCCCATTGAAGTGATTGAAAGGAATACTGAAACACACCAGGCACATGTGGAAGGGCCAGAAAACTGATTAAAAGGATAGAGTTGCCATTACAAACAAATAGCAACACATCAGATTGATTAACTATTTAATTTATAGCCTATGAAGCTCACTTTATTACTTTAACCATTTTTGGAACTTCATCTGTCCCTAAAGTCACTGTAAATGAGTCAGAGCTTTGTGTTTAATCTTTTGGGTGAGTACATTTATTTTGTAATGAAGCTGAACCAATCTCAGCCATTTTACTGCACTTGCTTCTCCACTGGGAGCCTCTGGAGCCTGGTTGACTTGTTTCTCAGTGAACTTACTAGTGGGTAATTACATCCAAAGGCAATAATAGAAGGCATCCACTGTGCAACCATAAGGCTTCCTTGTTTGAAATCATACTATTTACTGTACAGCACATCAGAAGTTAAACATATTAGAATTTGTAAGCTGCACTCTCAAATGTAATGTCCGATGGCCTTAGAGCACAGTGCCATTTGCACTACATCTATGTGTTTAATGTTGTTAGGTGATTAACTCATTAGTTTCTTTTCAGATTCTGGGTTTATTTGTTCACTAGTTGCTCTTCAGATAGTTCAGTAATCACTTAAAGTGTTGGGTTAATAGCCGCTTTGTTACTTAGGGTCATGGGCTGTCGAGTTACAGTGGAAATGTTTCCACCTCTGAGCCAGGAGGCCTGGGTTCAAATCCCACTGCTGAGAAGGTGTGTAATAACAGCTCTGAACAGGTTGTTTAGAGAATACAGCTTCTCAGAATCATAGTTAAATAGCCAATTAGTTGCTGATTAAGGTTCAATCTAATTTTTTTTAAGGGTTTGATTCCGAGTCCTTCAGCTTCCATAAGCCTGAAGCAACTCTGCTTTTTTTATGATGTGTTTGACTAGGGTTATTGTGGTGTGAGTGAGTTAACTTCCCTAAAAACCTTCTGCCCCTTGGGGAATGTCACCAGAATATAAAATGACAAAGAGCAGAATTTATGTTTTGTTTGAGTATGCTGCAAAATGTGTCGAGAGGTCATGGGAGGGAAGGGCAGAGAAGTGGGATGGTGAGGTAACTCCAGAAAGCATGCTGATGTTAAGAAGGAATTGATTTTTCAGAATACTGTGTATATGAAACACAATAATTGAGTATAGGGGAAAAAATGGCAGACATTATTCTGTGCACAGTACTTTTCCTTATTGATGGGTAGAAAGGACTTTATCATCAGTTTATATATGTTTAAGTAATGCTTATTCTGAATCATGCAAAGTGAACATTTTCTAAAATTTCTTTCTTTCGGCTGACAATAGTAACAAGGAGAAATGTTATGGTAGCATTGTCCAAACTGCTAGATAAGTTCTCCGCTTTTAAAAATTGCTAATTGTCAGGTTATATAAATTGCATATGTAGGTCACCTAATCAATCGTCTTTTGCAGTGTTTGCAGTACAAAAGTTGTAATTGTTTGTAATTTATATATTTTGTTCAGTTGTGAATTTTGTTATCTTGAGGGATGTTCATATTAAAAAAAAGGAACTCATTCCTATTACAAATGTCAGCTGATTTCAGTATAAAGAAACCCCTACTTAGATGTGAAAGAGATTAGATGCACAATCACATAGTTTCTTTTCTCCCACAAGAAAGTATCTAAGTTCCAAACTAAATTTTACACCAATCTGCCGCTATGTAGGTCTCCAAGATTCCATCTGTATAACCATTTTGAGAAAGATTACCAGTTAAATCCAGAATTCAAAACAGTTTTTGATTTGAGCTCAGGACTTCTTACAGTAAGTTGGGAAGGCATGAAATAAAGAAAGAGCATTGGGCTGGTCAGACTGTGTTCCTTCCTCAAACTTGGCTATAAATAGAGCTGTCGGATGGATGAAACTTTCCTCTTTATTAACCTGGATTTCCTCTGAATTGGAAAAACTTGCATTTTTATTGTATCTCTAATGTAATTGAATGTGGAGATAACAAAAGCAAAAATGAAGATTACAATGGTGGAAAGGTGGCAGTCAGTGTGGAGACAGGTGAAATTATACTGGTGTAATCACTGATACTGAAAGGGTCTGAGTTTGGAAACTAGACTCTGAATCAAACGGTATGCTGAGGTTGTAAACTGTCTGAACATATGCTTGTCATTGGGGTTGGAAATGGAATCAGTAGCTTGGGAATAAAAACTGTATGGGAATCAAAATACTTGCATCATCCCGATATTTAGTTAGAAGATATTTCATTTCATCTATATGAGAAAGCACTGGAGGCTTGGAAAGGATAATTGACATGAACCATTTTTGTTCATGCACTATTTCCTCTACAGCAAATTGCCACACAAAAGTGGAACTCTTGAGAAATACCAGGCAACGCTTAACATAAAGTTAACCGAGTCAGCACAAACCTTCCTTTTACAACATAAAAGGCTGCACATAAAGTTTCTAAGAAAAATAAAGTTAAAAATCACACAACACCAGGTTATAGTCCAACAGGTTTAATTGGAAGCACACTAGCTTTCGGAGCGACGCTCCTTCATCAGGTGATTGTGTCGCTCCGAAAGCTAGTGTGCTTCCAATTAAACCTGTTGGACTATAACCTGGTGTTGTGTGATTTTTAACTTTGTTCACCCCAGTCCAACACCAGCATCTCCGAATCTAAGAAAAATAGACATCTATTATGTTTGCTGTAAGGGAATTGCAAATGAAAATAATCAGATTTGCTAAACCACCCACAAATGAAGAAATTGCCAACAGTATTTCACTTTTTCTAACTTCAGTTTCAATACAAATCACAACCAATGCATATTGAACATGAATTAAGAGGCAAATGATACTTTGGAAAGCTCTCAATACAAATATCAGAAATAAATGTTCATTCCATTTATTCCAGGAGAGACATCACAGACACTGAAATCTCAGTGAGGCGCCATTTCTATTTCCACATTAAAGCTTCTTGCTCAGCTGGCGTGGCTGTAGTCAATTTCTCTTTTTGTGCATTCATTTAATATTGTTTTCTTCAATTAATGTCTCTTCCCAGACTTGTAAACAAGCTCCTAATTTGGCTCATTATTACTCCTGAACGTGAGTTCCTTAAATTTCTGCCTTGTTCTTTTGGTACCTCCACATCTTTGTATTTCTGGAGCTTTCTTTAAAGAAATCAGGACGTTTCCTCAGTCCTGTCCTGCTCTGTTCAGAGACTGCTGCTAACAGCACTTCTTTTTGATTATTGATTCCCTCTCCCTGAATGAACCTATTTATGTGACTCACCAAGCCCCACCCCCACTTTTAGGGTTATAGTACTCAAGTCAACAAACACTGTGGTAATTCTCTCACCAAGTAGCTAAAGTAATGTGTTTCTTAGAAATACTGTTTATGTCTCAAAGTTACTTTATGATCTTTTTATATAAAACAAGACCTTAGCAGAACTGAAAACTAAAATGCATTTTGTCTTCACTTTAGAACCTATATTATAAAAAGAATACATTATGATCTTTCATCTATAAATATGAACACAATCACAAGCACTGCATGCAGTTCTCAATTTCTACAAATCTGATATATAGAACTTCTTACATTCCCATTGCATTGATTAGTCCCAAAGGTTTTGAGATCTCCAGACATGGTTGTTCCCTGAATGGCACATGTCTACACAAATTCCTTAGCTTGGTTCACAACAACCTTAGTTGCCCAGATTTCTTAGAGATGCTTTTATCTAATTCCTTCAATAAACCCTGTTAAACAGTTTGCTCGGTCTTGGAAAAATTGAAACAGCAACAGTAAAATTGTCCAAATCTCAATTTCTGCTTTAACTCTGTGTTCAGTTTTCTGTGTTGTTTAACTGGATTGCACACATACTGTTCAATGGTGACCCATTACTGTTACCCTAATTTATGTAGGTTGTTTCATCTTTATTGTGGATAAAAAATAAGCAGAACGGGTAGCACGGTGGTTAGCACTGCTGCCTCACAGCACCAGGGACCCAGGTTCAATTCCAGCCTTGGGTCACTGTCTGTGTGGAGTTTGCACATTCTCCCTGTGTCTACATGGGTTTCCTCTGGGTGCTCCGGTTTCCTCCCACAGTCCAAAGATGTGCAGGTCAGGTGAATTGGCCATGCTAAATTGCCTGTAGTGTTAGGTAAAGGGGTAAATGTACGGGAATGGGTGGGTTACGCTTCTGCGGGTCGGTGTGGACTTGTTGGGCCGAAGGGCCTGTTTCCACACTGTAAGTAGAAAAAAAAAGAAAAAAAAAATTAACTGCTCTCGGTTCATGAATGCAACTAGACTTGTTACATTTCTCAGGATTCTAAGAAAAAACAGGACAATTCAGTAGGTATGTGTAACTACATTATTGTGAACCAGAAATTCTATTTTTAACCATCATTTTCAATATTAGAAACACTGTTACTGAGGAAAATTGAAGGCACATTCTGTTTTTATTTTTATTATCCATAGCATTTTGCTTGAATCAATTGTTTTTATTAGTCTTTTTAACAAATAAAGTACAGTAGGTGCTTCACACATGCATTATAAAGTGAGTATCATACCGAGTCAGGTGATGATCTAATTAAACCTGATTATTAAAAACATGGCATGGAGACAGGTTTTAAAGAGTATCCAAAAGGAAGAATGTGAGATTGATAGTAATGCTGCAATTACTGTATCAAATGAGTATGTATGTATTTATATATATATCTATGTGATTAAATACACACATACATATACTTATGCACACATATATGTATATAATGATTAGGTCAATTATGAAGAGTCAGGGTTAGGTGACTTGTGGTTTAGTGGAATTGTCCCAACCTCTGAGCTAGGAGATTCACCTGCCCCAGAAATGTGTCATAACTTGCCTGATGAAGTTGATTAAAAATAATTGGAAGAGCCTATACCCCATCTGAGAAATCCTGGTCTGTGGAAGAGTAGTGATGTATTATTATACTGTTCTGGCTATTATAAATAAACCCAGGTGGAAAACAGACCAGCTCCTGATTCTTCCTTGGACAGATATATCTCTACCAAATTTTATAGTAGAAATAATCAAAATGCTCCCTGAAATATATTTTGTGTGCCTTCAATTTTCCTCAGTAACAGTTTACACCGTTCTGAGTGAAGAAATTTCTCCTCATCTCAGTCCTAAATGGCCTATCCTCACACTTTTGGTTCTGGACTTTCCAGTCATTGGGATCATGTTTCCTGCATTGGCTCTGTCTATCACTTTTAGGATCTTATAGGCTTCTGTGAAGTTCCCTCCTCATTCTTCCCAACTCCAGTGAACATTCTGAAGAAGGGCTTATACCCGAAACGTTGATTCTCCTGTTCCTTGGATGCTGCCTGACCTGCTGTGCTTTTCCAGCAACACATTTTCACCAGTGAATATAGTCCCAACTGATCTAATCTCTTTTCATACATGAGGTCTGCCCTCCCAGGAATTGGTCTGACAAACCTTTGTTGCACTCCCTACATATCCAGAAGGCCCTTCCTCAGATAAGGAGACAAAAACTTCAAGTGTGGGCTCACCAAGGCCCTATACCATTGCAGCAAGGCATCCCTTCTCCTGTACTCAAATCCTCTCACTATGAAGGCCAACATACTATTTCCCTTCTTCACTGCTTGCTTCCCTTGCAAGCTTACTTTTAGCGACTTTTATGGTAGACAAAAGTAATATTATACCTCACAATCTAGGAACTTTTGAATCAATAATCAAAACACAGTGGTTAGCATTGCTGCCTCACAGCACCAGGGTCCCAGGTTTATTTCCGGCTTCGGGTACCTGTCTGTGTGGAGTTTGTACGTTCTGCCTGTGTCTGCATGGGTTTCTTCCGGGTGCTCCGGTTTCCTCCCACAATCCAAAGATGTGCAGGTCCGGTGAATTGGCCATGCTAAATTGCCTATAATGTTAGGTGCATTAATCAGAGGGTCTGAGTGGGTTACTCTTTGGAGGGTCGGTGTGGACTTGTTGAGCCGATGGCCTGTTTCCACACTGTAGGGAATCTAACCTAATCTAAAATTAAGGTAAGCAATAAAACAGAACAGGACAAAGTATGGCACAAAAACTGACAAATCCCTAAGACTGGATGGTTTTCGCCATAAGATTTAGAGGTGACTAGTGAGGAAATTGTGAATACTTTATAAAAAAATCTTTCTAAACACTCTTGGTTCAAAAGTTTTTGAAATCTTTTTATTTAGATTAGATTAGATTTAGATTAGATTACATTACAGTGTGGAAACAGGCCCTTCGGCCCAACAAGTCCACACCGACCCGGCGAAGCGTAACCCACCTATACCCCTACATTTACCCTTACCTAACACTACGGGCAATTTAGCATGGCCAATTCACCTGACCTGCACATCTTTGGACTGTGGAAGGAAACCGGAGCAACCGGAGGAAACCCACGCAGACACGGGGAGAACGTGCAAACTCCACACAGTCAGTCGCCTGAGGCGGGAATTGAACCCCGGTCTCTGGCGCTGTGAGGCAGCAGTGCTAACCACTGTGCCACCGTGTCGCCCACAACCACTGTGCTACCGTGCCGTTTTTGGGAATGTGGGTGTCACTGGTAAAGTAATCATTTATTGCCCATCCTTAACTGTCTGGATAAGCAATGGTGAGTTACCTTCTTGAATCACTGCAGACCAAATGGTGTAGGTACACGCCCAGTGATATTAGAGGCTGAGTTCCAGGATTTTAATCCAGTGACAGTAAAGGAGCAGCAAGTTAATTCTCAGTCAGGATGGAGGGTGACTTGGAGGGGAAGTTGCAGGTGACAGTGTTTCCATGAGACTCCTGCCCTTGACCTTCCAAGTCATCATAATCCCTTCAGATAGAAAAAAAAATTGCAAATGTAACCTATTATTTAACAAAAATGAGAGTGAATTCAGGAAATTATAGACCACGTTATCCAACATCTGTCGTGGGGAAGTTATTGGAATCTATAATTAAGGACAGTGTGATTTGGCGAATGACAGAGGACCAGTATAGATTAGTAATGGGTAGGTCATGTCTAACAAACTTATTTGAATTTTTTGAGAAAGTAACTGCTAGTAACAGAATATCTAAGCATACAGTCTGTATGGACTTTCAGAAGAGATTTGATAAAATTCCGCAGAAAAGACTGTTATCATACTGTTAAAACTCACAGAATTGCAGACAAATTATTAACCTGATTGGGAGATTGGTTAGGTGGTAGAAGTAAGGATAATAAATGAAATGAAGAAAGTAAATCATTGTATCTCTCAAAGATTTCTTTGTGGTCTCAACTCTTCATGATACTTATTAAAATTTGAATAATGGAACAGCAACAGTCACTATCAACTTGTGAATCCAACTAAGGTATATGGCTTTAACATAATGCTAATAGTGAGACTGCATTGTCAGATGATGTGACAGAATGGAAGAAGCTTGTCCAAGTCTTTCTGTTGAATTCTAACTGTATCATGCCTGTGTCCATTGTATGAATATTAATGCATGTTTTCACTGGTATGATGTCCTCTCCTCATCTGTTGAAATGCCAAGTTTCTGTAATTATAATATGATATGTCAGCCTTTCTAATAAAATATGACTTTAAAGTGGACACAGAATCCTGCAGTGGCTCCAAGATATCACATGACTGCATGTTTGATTTGGTTGAAACTAACTCATGGAAAAATATACTTTTGTAAAATTCATTGAACATTTCCAGGGTGTGTTGTAAGTGGTATGAATTTATTTTGGAGTTTGGATTTATATGAGGGGTTTAGCTTGTCAGCATTTCTGGAGCCATGATTTTGTTTAAACTAATATGAGAAAAACGAGAGAAGTCTTTGGATAAAATGGAAATTTGTTTGCATTAGAAGAATTTTGAGTTGGATCGAGAAAACATTGAGGGACATTGACTTGCTTTCAGTTTTGAAGGATTAGAAATTGTATTGGGGTAAAAACCTACAGCTTGGAAAGTTTTTTTGGTTTCTGATTGAAAAAAGTCCTGATTGAAGTTAAATGTATGACATTATTTCTTCTGAAGCAGGTAGTTTAGAACTGTAAAGAAATAGATTGCATCAGTTTATATTGATTCCAATAACCTTCCCACAACAAATATTAGATAAACTCATCTAGAATTTCCTGAATTCACTCTTGTCTTTGTTAAATAATATGTTACATTTGCAATTTTTCTGTCTAAAGATTACATCAAGGCATTTAGTTTGAAAGTTCTCAACCAGAAGTGTTTGGTCACATTTTATTTTGTTTCATCAGAAAATTTGGAATATTTCATTCAGACCTCATACCCAAATTATTTATATAGACTATGACACTAGCATTAATCCTCGCAGTACCCCTATAGCAACAACATGTCATGCTGAGAATGATACATTTATTCTTACTCTGTTTTCTGTCTGTTATCCAATTC
Source organism: Chiloscyllium plagiosum (assembly GCF_004010195.1). Lineage (NCBI taxonomy): Eukaryota > Metazoa > Chordata > Chondrichthyes > Orectolobiformes > Hemiscylliidae > Chiloscyllium > Chiloscyllium plagiosum. The sequence goes on from NC_057737.1 coordinate 32,094,522, forward strand.
TCAATCCATTCCAGTATATTGTACCCAATTACATATGCTCAGATTTTGTTGATAAACCTCCTGAATTGGACCTGTTGCATGTGGGTTCCTTCAAACCCAGAGTGGTCTATCATGGATGAGGAAAGCCAACCTACTGGTCTAATTAGAGTGTCTAGTTGAACAAACAATATAAAGTTTAATGCTTTGCTGCAACTATTTACTGGTACATTAAAATGTGCATTACTACAGAAAATGTTAGACTCAGGTCTATCACCTACAACCTCCTTCCTTGCTCTAAGTCCCCATGACATCATCAAAGTAGGTGGGGTTTACCATACTTAATGAAGTCTTAATCCTTTCAAGTCCTTTCAGAATCAGATCCAACATTTCCCCTCAACCCCCACATCTTTTCTTTTCTCATAGTACTATTGTTAGAAATTTATTTCTATACATATGTATACTTCTACCTCATCTCCCGCCAAATCTTGCAAGAATTACAAATTCAGATGTTCTACAGATTTCATTATTCTCCTTGAATATGTTCTCTCTGGACTTGAAAGAATAGTATTTTGCTGGGTAGAAGGTAGTTGACATTTAATGGTGTAAGGTCTGTAGTTCCCTGTTCCCAGTTTTTCCATTTGGGCTATCTCATTAATAATCTGTGGATGACTCATCCATAATTACATGAGATCCTCCAGTTCCTTTGTAAGGCTGCTTTGGCAGAATGAATGATGTACAATCTCTGTAGTTTGCACGTCTTTGTGGCCAGTTGTATCTTTTCTCTTTAAGCCCGTAATCCAAGATTCTTGTCTCACACCCCACTCTAGCAAATGCCTTGCAAAGTGGCTTTTATTGTAATATGTGGTGTGTTGTTTGCAATAGGGCTTGTTCTTTATCATGTGCCACATGGTAACCATAACGATGTTAGTGTGGAACAAATTTCTTCGACAGGATAAGGAGACAGCTTCCTGCCTAACAGTGGCTCTTGACAGCATTGGACTGCATGTGAATGCAGTGGACCAATAATTTCACAGTGTTGTGAGGAGTCAGAATTCTTCTGTAAGAGTAAGCTAATCGTTCTGACTCCGAGCTTGGCCATCCTGGTTAGAGTTTGGGTGCAGCAGTGAGCCTGCGATGCACACAAATCCTGAACTGGCTGCAAAGTAGCTGGAGACACCCATTTGTGAATTGTGGCTTGTAGGCTGAAACAACCAAGTCAGGGATCCCATGTTCTGAAAATGATTTTCTTGGTGAAAATTCCAACACCGTATTTCTTGAGGAACTCAAGAGTTTTGTAATGGTTGCTGACTTAGATAAAAATTTTATCAATTGATTTCACTGTACCCAAGAATCTGTCAAGATCCTGGACTGAGTCTAGAGTTGGGAATTGTGTGTTGGCTTGTCTTTTGAAGGATCCCAATTATGCCTTTATAGCTAGCAATGTGGCCCAAGAAAAGATTAGTTTCTATAGGGGGCCTGTTTGAAGTTTTATCTTCTCCTGGGATTGATCTATTTGAATTCCCAATACTCTGCTCCTTTAACCATCTTTCTCTAGAGCTTAAACCTCTGTGGACTGTAAGAAATCAGACAAAGACTTTTACCGATGACAATCTGGTCTCTTATGAGTTCTGACTTTAAGTCATCATGGTCTCATCCCTCAACTAGCCTGTAAAGATGATTAAATTAATTATTTATTGATTCACCTGAGTGCTATACTCAATTGTTACATTTTGCCCTTTTAAGAATTTTATTCATTCTGAAGTTGAAATAATTATCAAAGAATTTTAATATCTCTCTGAATTTGATGTTTTAGTTATTCCTTGGCAAGTTAATTAGATTGCTATATAGTCATAGATTCATACAGCACAGAAACAGACCTGTTGATCCAACTACTCCAAGCCAACCAAGTTTGCCAAACTAAACTAATCCCACTTGCCTACATTAGTGCCAAATCCCTCTAAACCTTTCATATTCATGTACCTGTCCAAATGTCTTTTAAATGTTGTAACTGTACCTGCATCTATCACTTCCTCTGCCAGTTCATTCCAAATACAAACCACACTCTGTGAAAAAGCTCCCCCCCCATGTCCCTTTTAAATGTTTCTCCTCTCACCTTAAAAATATGCCCCCTAGCTTTGAGCTCCCCCACCATAGGGAAAAGTCTAATTTGTTTTTGTCAGTGCCATTTAGAAAAAGCGCCAATCACCATTGTGGTTATGGCAAGGCCTGCCATTGTCACCACAATGCTGCTTACCATGTTGGATGTGGATTCCTTAAAACCTGATGATTAGCCACCTTTCTGTTCTAACTAGAAGTGACTAGCTGAGTAAACAATATGAAGATTATTACATCAATGCAACAATTTAAGGATTACAAGAAGATTACTCTGCTAGAGCTCACTGGCCTCTCAAAGCTCTCACTTCTTCAGTTAGTCACACTGCTCTGTCTTTTCCCCCATATTTCCACAACATCTTCTCAGTTAACTAACTGTCTGTTTCTGCCTTTAATGTGAACCTCTCTCTGGCCCTCTGTATCTTTCCCTGGCCTTGGATTTTGGCTCCCTGGGATATCGAGTGCTGGCATTGTGTAGAACATAGAACAGTATAGTACAGAACAGGCCCTTCAGGCCACGATGTTGTGCCGACCATTGATCCTCATGCATGCACCCTCAAATTTCTGTGATCATATGCATGTTCAGCAGTCTCTTAAATGTCCCCAATGACCTTGCTTCCACAACTCCTCCTGGCAACGCATTCCATGCTCTCTCAACTCTCTGTGTAAAGAACCAGCCTCTGACATCCCCTCTATACTTTCCTCCAACCAGCTTAAAGCTGTGACCCCTCGTGTTAGCCATTTCTGCCCTGGGAAATAGTCTCTGGCTATCGACTCTATCTATGCCTCTCATTATGTATACCTCAAGTAGGTCACCTCTTCTCCTCCTTTTCTCCAATGAAAAAAGTCCGAGCTCAGTCAACCTCTCTTATAAAATAAGCCCTCCAGTCCAGGCGGCATCCTGGTAAATCTCCTCTGAACCCTCTCCAAAGCATCCACATCTTTCCTCAGCTCTGTTTCTTACAAGTGTGGTGTGGCTTGCATAATCTGTTTATGACATTAATGTATAGTGACAGAGATAGTGTGTGGTTTGCAAGCCATTTACAAGGGACTCTAGCTGATACTGAGAAAGCCAGGCGAGTGAATGACTCTATCTGGCAGAACTCAAGTGGAACAACCACGGAAGTAATCAGATCAATTCACAATTACTGGAGCCTCATGTTAACTGACTAGAAGTATCCAGTCTTAACTTCCCGCTGTGACCACACTGGACAAATGGATGTTGTTGATTCTAACGATACAGGGCTGCCTGCAGGCTCACTGAGATTCCAGGACAAAATCATGTCATGGTGCCCCTGCATACAATCAGCAGTGACCCTGACAAAAGATAACCAGGAATTGATGCCAAAAACCATTACATTTGATAAGGTCTTTGAAGCCTTTGAATTTTACTTCAGCTTCCAAAGGTAGCTTTCCATGGACTAGGAAAAAAAATCACAACTGAAACCCAGGGGTCTGCAGTAAATCTCTATTTCCATGCCAATGATCTCTAATGATGGCCAGCTACACCTGGAAATAAGGGAACCTTGAGAGCTTCCACAAGAAGTCAGATGGAATGGCAGAGGGCTCAGTCACAGCTATGACAGCATGCCCATATTATGGTGGCAAAAATTTCATCAGTGCCAATATTGCCAAGCCATTAATGTTGACCACTGAGAAGGGGCATTTTAAAATGTCATGCCACAGCAGCGATCTTGCAACTGCAATTCAAAGATTTAAGGGGACACCTGTTAGATCAATCAGTGTCCAAACAATAACTCCCTGAAAGTTCTGAAGGTCCTAAGATTTGAAAAATTCTTTCTGAGACTTTGGCTTTAATGAAAGCCTTTTTGCCTGTGTGCGGTACATTCAAATGCTCTGAAAAGGTGGGAGTAATTGCTGCTTCTTCCCAAGATGATCACTGATTACAAATGGAACTTTAGGATTCCATCCAAAAACTAATTGAAATGGATATATCCTCCAACCATCTGCAACAAATTCTTAACCCTTGATCGTGCAGACAATAATTTACACTTTGGCTGATCTGCCAGAACTTTGAGCCATTTTGTCTTTTATTGCATATATCTTTTCTTACACCCCATCACTAAAAGGGCTTTCTGTTAACAAATTCATTCCTAATATGTTCATATCCACACACACATCTCTAAATTTAACGTTAGAAAATTCTCCACTATTACCAGTGAGAAGTTTTATTGGTGATCCAAGTCTAGTTCCTATCTACTTTTCTATTCCCTTCTTAAAAATTATGTTCTTATCTTTACAATGTGTTATTGTTGACTGATGAAAACTGTTTGCCAAATCTACAAAATGTAAAATGAAATTGTTTTTCCTTTATTCTGTAAGGGTACTCTTACTGTGATCTGTGATGGCATCCTTCAAAGTTCTTATGAATCTCAAATCTCTTCTATGAGTTCATTGTACTCCCTATCCATTAGTTCTGCGTCTTTTACAAGAATTGTTAACCTTTTTGAAGACAGATGGATAAATTGCCAATGCAATTTTAATGCAATTGATTTAGAGTCATAGAGACTTCCTCTAAATTTCTACCTCCTGATGTCAATAACACTTCTTTAATTTCTTTAATGGAAAGGTTTTGGTCCATTGAACGGAAACTGATCGTGTAAATTATAAATACGTAAATGTTCCAATAGCTTTGACATTTTTCAGATCCAGTTTCATCTGTACATTCTTCATCAATGGTTTACTGAATAACAATGGAATTTCACTGAATGCAATAAATGTTAATAAAATGATCCTGATTATTTTGCAAGAAATAACCACTCTTTCTCAGAGATTTTAGGGAGTAATTCTTCCCAAACTCTCAAATTCCTTAACTTTTTTCTGATTCCTATTACTCAGAGAATCAAGGTAGCATTTTAGCCAGTCTTTTCCAAACACAATAGACATGCATCCTCTGTTTAATACTGTAAAATAAAAGATTGTGCCACCAATGCATTCATCACTGGTCTGAGAATTCTTGTGATCAATACAGTGCCTGTCTTTCACGTGTATCCTATCTCCTCCTTCCAAATCTTCCATTTCATGTTGAGTTTTGAATAATAAATTACACTGTTTAAGACAGTTCATGGCATACTGGCACTTTGAATTGCACATGAACATTAATTGAATATATCTGGGGTTCGTTGTCTTAATGTAAACCTCAAATTTTCTTTGTTTGCAAAATTGTTAATAGCGTTTGTCTTATTTATCTCAGTTATAAATCTCCTTTTATACATTGCCTGTGACCTGTATCAAGACAGACTTGCTAATTTGTTAACATTGTGCCCTCCACTTTCTGTTACATCACTGATTCCCCCTTTCCAGCAGGTATGACTGTTGCTGGAAAGGAATGCTTTCCTAAGAATTATTTTAGTGCTTCCTCTGTTTATTCTTGCAGTTTATGTTTATCTGTAAATTTAACTCCAGTCAAAACTAGAGATATATCCTTAGTTGGCACTTTGATGCAGTCCAGTAATGTAAATACCAGCACTCATTTTGGAATTTTCAAATGAAATTTTGCAGTCTTGCATGCAATCTATTAAATTCCATTATCTACTCTCTCACTGTACTATCCTCAGTCTTTTTAAATTTGTCAAAATCTGGTCACATCTCATTAGCAATATCAAATCATTGTTTTGATTGATCTTATTATTGAAAGTTAATAATCTGGTTTTACCTATGTTTAAATCATCAGGCTTCAATTCCAAAAAAAAAACCCTTGTTGCTTATCCTACTTCTGTGTGGTAACAAAAGCTTTATTTCAGTTAACCACACTTCATTAAACTGTCACGCTACAGATTACTAGCTCCACATATTTACACAGTCAATTCTCATCCAATTAACTGTTAAGTAATATATCCATCACTTATTCCTGAATTTCATTAGGTTTCAGACTTCCTGTCAGACTATATTAGATGATAACATGTATAACTGAAACATTACATCCATATCTTCATGTTCAATTCCTCTTGTAATAATTGAACATATTCCTTTAGTCTTCGTGATTATGATCATATTAACTTTTTGTGGCTCATACACGAGAATGCGGCATGTTATCCAAATCCCTCGACACCTCCACATTCTGCACTTCAGGACTTCACCTGACAAAGGAGCAGTGCTCTGAAAGCTTGTGATTTCAAATAAACCTGTTGGACTGTAACTTTGTTGTGTGACTTCTAAGTTTGTCTACCCCACTATCGGCACCTCCACATCACATTCTGCAGTTATCTTCCTATAATTATCATTTTGCTTCTTTAATTATTCTGGCCACTGTGAACATCTTCACACATTATGCTCCGTCTGCTGGATTTTTACCTCCTCACTCAATCAATCCATTCACATCTGCCCTTGTGTCGTCTTCACAGTATATATTTTTACCCATCTTGTTGGCACCTGCAAATTTAGTTAACGTGCCTTTATGGCTCATCTAATTCATTATGTAAATTGTACAGGTTTCATGCAGGACTCTACGGATCACACCCTTACAATCCCACAAAGACCCATTTGTATGTACTCTGTTTTCTGCCAGCCAGCTAGCCAGCCAATCTTCTATCCATGCTAATTTGTTACTTACTATGCCATGAACTTTCTTTTCTACAATAACCTTTTCATAGAATCTAGAATCCCTACAGTGTGAAAACAGGCTATTTGGCCCAACCAGTCCACACTGATCCTCCGAAGCATATCCCACCCAGACCCATTCCCCCTGACTAATGCATCTAGCCTACACATCTCTGAACATCATGGGCAACTTGGCATGGCTAATTCACCTATCCTGCACATCTTTGGAATATGGGAGGGAACCGGAGTACCGGGAAGAAAGCCACACAGACACAGGGAGAATGTGCAAACTACATGCACAGTCACCTGAGGCTGGAATCAAACTCGGGTCGCTGGTGTTCTGAGTCAGCAGTGCTAACCACTGAGCCACCGTGCCTCCCATAAATGTGTTACCTTATCAAATGCCTTCTGGAAATACAAGTATAGGACTTCTATAGGGTTCCTCTTTATCTATAGTACATGACGCTCCTTTGAAGAACTTCAAAGAATGTTTGTTAGATATGGTTTCCTGATTACCTTGGGTTTTTCTAAATCCATATTTATAATCTCTTTAATGATCAATTCCAACACCTTCCCCATAACTGACACCAAGCTAACTAGCAAATAGTTTCCAGTTTTCTGCCTCTACCCTTTCTTGAATAGATTGGTTACATTTGCTGGTTTTCGGTCTAACGGAACCTTTCCCGAATCTTAGGAATTTTGGAAATATGTCACCAAGGCTTCTACGTTCTCATTAGCAACCTTTTTTAAAACTAAGAAATTTGTCAGTCCCTAGCTCCAACAGTTTGCTTAGTCAACATGATTGTAATTTGGTAAGGTTCCTCTCTTCCTACTCACTCCTGCTTTTCAGCTATTACTAGAATTTCTTTTGTATCTTCTATAGTGAAGACAAAAGCAAAATTTTGTTCATTTCATCTGCAATTTCCTTTTCATCCACTGTTAACTCCCCACTCATACTCTTTAAAGGATCATCACTCACGTTACAAATTCTTGTTTTCCCTTTTCACATTCCTAGCTAGCTACCTCACATATTGTAATCTCTTTGTCTAGATTAACTTTTAGTAATGCTGTGCCATTCTTGATATTCTGACTAGTCATATGACTTAACATTGATTTCTGCACAATTATATTTTTCTTCCATAGGATTGATCCCTCAAATATTTGGCACTATGTCTCTCTTGATCTGTTCTCTAGTCTCTGGGCGGCACGGTGGCACAGTGGTTAGCACTGCTGCCTCACAGCGCCAGAGACCAGGGTTCAATTCCCGCCTCAGGCGACTGACTGTGTGGAGTTTGCACGTTCTCCCTGTGTCTGCGTGGGTTTCCTCCGGGTGCTCCGGTTTCCTCCCACAGTCCAAAGATATGCAGGTTAGGTGAATTGGCCATGCTAAATTGCCCGTAGTGTTAGGTAAGGGGTAAATATAGGGGTATGGGTGGGTTGCGCTTCGGCGGGGCGGTGTGGACTTGTTGGGCCGAAGGGCCTGTTTCCACACTGTAATCTAATCTAATCTCATTTGCCAGTTCACTTCAGCTACCTCAGCTTTTAATGCTGACATAATTGCCCTTATTTAAGCTTAAAAGCTGTAGACCTAATCTTCTCCCTTTCAAAGTGGATGTAAAATTTTTAGTTGCTACTGTGTCAGGATGCCTTAGGTTATTAATTAGTCCTGTCATATTATACAATTCCTAGTGTAACATAACTTGCTGTTTGATTTGTTCCAAAACATTTTGTCTTGATAAACTGTATTAACAGCATTCTTTGAAATTCTCATCCAGGCTTCTACAGTCATTCTGGTTTTCTGATTCTATATCTAAATTAAAACAAGCCCTTTATTAGATTATTGTTATCCCTTTATCAGAAGCACCCAATATAAAGGGTAGATGCTTCGCTACAGCTATGCAAAGCCCTGGTTAGATCAGATCTAGATTTAATGTACACATCTGGGCACCATATCCTCGAAAGGACATGTTGGCCTGCAGTTTTACCAAGTCAGGTTGAGTTGGATGTCCTTTGATAGTGGTGGGTTGACCTGATTCTGGGATTTCCTCCTCTATCTATCCATTTCTGGCTGGTAGACTGCCTACATGCCCTGGTTAGTTACATTGCTGGTTACAGTCCTAACCCTCCCTCTGCATTCACCCTGTGCAATGTTTGTGGAGTCATGTGTCTTTTGTGAAGCTTTTGTAGTTCATTGCTACCTGGAGAGACCCTGAGTGTGGAACCAAAAAGAAAAATCACCTTTTCCTGGAGGAATTATTTTATTGACAGGTTTTAAAACAGCCTTTTAATCTAATAAAGGGCTTATTTTAATTTAGATATAAAATCAGAAAACCAGAATGACTGTAGAAGCCTGGATGAGAATTTCAAAGAATGGTGTGTCATGGTAATATTACTGGATTAGTAATCCAGAACCCCAGGCTCATGTTCTATGGGAACAAGAAAATAAAGAACTGTGCGTTTTGGAAATTGAAAGAAAAGTGGAAATAGTTGGAAAAGCTCAGCAGATATGGCAGCATCTGTGGAGAGAAAGCAGAGCTGGGAAGGAGGTGGAAGCAGGCTGTACAGACTTGGGGCAATATGAGCCTGGTGGCTGTGGTGAGGAGACCACCAGATGCAATAATATTAGTTACTATTGTGGACACAATGGTCTTGTGTTAGATGGCGGTGTCATGGTCCGGGGGAGATAGAAGGAAATGGCCAAAAGCTGGCGCTCAGCATCTGCAATGTAGAGGTCAGCACACCAGATAAGAACAGCATCACCCTCCTCGGTAGGCTTGATAACAAAGTCTGGGTTGGATCTGAGAGCATGAATGCAGTCAGTTCAGAGGGAGATAGGGTTTGAATGAGTGAGGGGGACAGAGAAATTGAGGCAACCAGTATCACATCGACAGGTCTTGACAAACAGGTCGGGAGCAGGCAAGAGACAGAGGGAAAGTTCCCTCGGTGGAGGGAGAGTGTTGAATGTGAGTGAAAGGTTCTGGAGAGGACTCCCTTTCCAAAGAAATAGGCACAGAGATGAGGATGAATAAAGAAGAGTTCAGTGTCATGTCCCAAAATTCGTTGAGGTGGGTGCAGAGGAATGAAACTAAGACCTTTGCTAATTACAAGACATTCAGTATCAGAGAGCAAAAGTTGAGATGGGATAGTAAACATGGGGTGGGGTTAGAAGGAGGGATGGAGACACAGGGAAGGGGAGTGAAGGAAGGTTCCAGACGTGTATAAATATCACTGAGTTGTTGCTGCTTGTGTACCTTAATGCCTGAAAGGAAAAGAAAAACTTTCTTATTAGAATGTTGAATGAGCTGGAGAATGAAGTGGAACTGGGGGGTAGGCCAGCTCTGAGCCAACATGAGCCAGTGCTGATGGAAGGAGAGGTTGAGAGTTTGCATATGGCAGAGAGTGTGGATCTCAGGATGTAGCCACAGCAGCTATCTGAGGAGTGTTGTACATCAGGGAGATGTGTGTGATCCTGGATGGATTCAAAACACCAAGGATGAAACTTAATTTGGTATCCATGTGGAGTGAGTCTGAGCCAGAGGCAGCCACTGAGAATTGTTATATGACTGTGGAAGCAAGTTTTGACAAATTCCTTGTCAAACACTAGGAGTGGCAACAAAATTGACGATGGTGAACAAGAAGAAAGATAAGAATGGAAATTCTGTTGGAGAGTGGAGCAGAACTTCTTGTTCTAAACTGTAACCAAAAAGCAAAGAACAGCAGATGCTGGAAATCTGAAAGAAAGACAGAAACAGTTGGAGAAACTCTATGGAGAGAACGCTTTCTCCAGCTGTTTCTGTGTAATGTGTGTAATGTTCTGCAGACATAGGTTCAAATCTGATTATGGCACATCAGTGAGAGTTTTGAGAAGATTTGTAGCTCAGGTTGATGTGTTGGATGTAGGTTTGCTCGCTGAGCTGAAAAGTTCGCTTCCAGATGTTTCATTACCTTACTAGGTAACATCTTCAATGGACTTTGATGTATTAGACTCCATCTACCACCCCCCTGAGAAAAGGAACAGGAAGTGACTTCACCACAGGAAATAACATCATCACAGGAAATGACAACACCAACCCAAAGAAACCCAAACATATAAATAGAAAGCAGGAATTTTCAGCATTGCTTCCCATGAGGCCCACTAAAGCTGTTATCTAGTCAGGTAACAAAATGGACCTTTCAGCTCAGCAAGCAAACCTACATCCAACACATCAATAAGAGTCTTGATTTTCATTAAAAAATGATTCTGTTCTCCAGTGTTCTTTAGGCTTGGAATCTGCCATCCTTTCCTGGTCTGACCTACCTGTGACTTCACAGCAATGTAGTTGACTCTTCATTACCCTCTGAAATAGGTCAGCAAGGCACTTAGTTTCATGTCAGTGATGGATGGGCAATAAATTCTGGCTTTACTAGTGATGTCCACATCTCATGATGAATTTCAAAAAGTACAATAAAACTTCATTCTTTCAGTTTCAATGGTTAGAGGCTCGCTGTGTTTTTTCTTCTGCATTGATTCGTTATAGGAGTGCGCCCTTTCAAGCTAAGTTGACTATCACTTTGACAATTATTGTATAAGTGCTGAAATGCATTAGCACACTTGCATGTTGAGAAATGTCTGTTCTGCATTCAAAACTGAGGGAAACACTGCGTGGAAACTTTAAGTGTAAATCTCTCCAGCCCGTAAAATTGAGAATAAAGGTGGACTGCAGCTCTCACTTGGAGAAAAACAAAATTATCCGCTCCTTGAGTAAGATGATTCATAGGCAATCTTAAAGAAAAAAATGTAGCCAGCCATTTTTGCAATTTTAAAAGCTTCATTATTGGGAGCTTAGTGATTTATTTTGAAATCTCTAGCTATTACAATTACTTTGCCAAGTTTCCACAGTTCCAGGACCTGTTATCTCAATAGCAGCAAATGAGATTGATGGTTATAAGAGACTATTAAAGGAGTTAAAGGTCTTTGTTGTGGTTAGTGAAACAGATGTTTGTTTATTTTTGCAACAGGTTAACCACTCAAAGAGGATTTATTATTTCAACGGTTTTTATGAAATATCATTTTTAGTATGAACTGTATTTGAGTGGCAATGATATTAGATTGTTCTGAGCTTTTTTTTCATTTTATTTCAAATACATGGCTATTTCAAATACATGAGTGTTAGCTGAATGCTACATTCATATGGGTAGGTGTGGAGGATCATGGGAAATTTGTGGCATTAGGTGGAGGATATGGAGAAACATGGAGTATCATGGAGGATTATGGGGGAATGGAATGTGAGGAGCATGAGGACATGTGGAAGGGGATGGAGGACCATGGGGGCTGCAAGTAGGGAAGAAAGTCTGAGAGATTGATATTCATCATTGAAACTGGACTGATGTCTCAACAAATAGAGGCAGGTTTTCTAATTTGTTAGCCATGCCATTTGCTTATCTCCATTGCTGTTTTGGCCTGCCATCAGAGGCACTAGACTTAACTCCATTCCATTCACACCTTCCTGGAACAAAACTATGGTGGGCAGAATAATTTTTAAAAGAGGATATATCTATCAAATTCAGAAGTTTATCATTTTCTTCCTCTTTGATGAAAATCCAGCCCATTGCCTTTGGAATGAGTAAAAGGCTAAAAGTAAAAGTAACTGTTGGGTTGTTACGATTTTGAAAGAACATGGAATGGTAGATAGAAAGAAATGCCTTCCATTGTTGAAGGAATCTAGGGCAAAGGACATGGCTTATAAATCAAAGGCAAGCCATTTAGGAGAGTTGTCAGGAAACATGCTTCACAGAAAAAAATATAGAAAAATAGAACTATTGGAAAAAGCGGTAGATGCTCATTAATTTTAAATTTGAGATGGATTCTTTTTGTCAACCAAAGGGAATTATAAGGCACAGGTCACATATGAATACAGTAACAAGAAGAACATGTACTTATAAATTACCTTTAACATAACAATATTTCCCTAAGTTGTCATTGAATGTGAGAACAGACTCCCAGGAATGAATGATACATTACTTCTCTCTTGAACCCTCCTGTGTTCCAAGAGTGACAGCTATGCATCAATAGGAGTTGAAAGCTATAAAGGCATGTTTCTCAAGCTGTGAGATTTTAATATTTATTTGCCTTCTGTTAACAAATAATGATTTAAATTGTAATATTGTAAAAATTGTGCTTCAATGTTGTGAAGTTCTCTCAGGCAAATGATATTGGTGAGATGCTGTACCCATTAATAGAAAACATGCTGGCCTGTTTTCTGTCTGTTGATAAGAAAGTGAGGAAATTATTGATAAGGAATAAAAAGCTATTTATTATTAAACATTGAGAACCAATTGTTTCTCAGTTTTGGATATATTTGTCTTGGATTTTGGCCTTTAAAATTTATTATTGGCATTTTCATCTAATAAATAGAGCATCTAAGATGCTATTGATAATTTTTAGGTCTACCCCTATCATTTGTTAACATCTGATTTCAGTGTAGGCATCCTTCTTTGGATAGTCTCGTAGCTGCTTCTGAGCTATCCTTATGCTCTCTGACATGCTTCTATTTGTCTACCCTCTCCAACCTCTTCTATTTGTCTACTGTGACTGCGGGATAGTTTCTATCATGAAAAATTGAAAATGTGGAAGCGCTAATATAATGTAATTTTTTTTCCTGTGTTAGTTTATTTGTGCAATGAGCACTGAATGTGTTGCTTTGCCAATGCATTTTGCGTATACTGTCTACCTGAAACATGATCAGTATATATACATATATGACATGCGCATGGACTCTTTGGAAAATCAGTCGAAATGATGAAACAAAGCAAAGAAATCTGCAGGTACACATTAAAAACATTAAATTAACAAGACATGTAAAGGCCCTAAAATACAATTTGTTCATTTTAGAATAGAATTTAAAAGCAGGACAGTTATGTTAAATTCAACAGAAGTGGAATTCAATTTGTGGTCTAACTAATATGTAAGGAGTGACTCCTCTTATTGGGAACTTGCTACCACATGGAATGGTTGAGGTGGATAGAATATATACCTTCAAGGGGAAGCGAGGTACATGAGTCTACAGTAGAAGAGGATGCAGCTAAGAGTAGATGAAGTAGGTTACTTCATCTGTAGAATGAGGGACGACTTGGCTAAAGTAGACTGGAAACAAAGATTTTATGGTGGGCCAGTTGATGAGCAGTGGAAGACTTTGAAAGCAATTTTTCAAAGTGCTCAGCAAAATATATTCCAGTGAAAAGGAAGGACAGTAAGAAAAGGGGTAGTTTGTCATGGGTGTCCAAGGAAATAAGGAAGGCTATCAAATTGAAAGTGAAGGCGTACAGAGTGGCCAAGAACAGCAGGAAACTAGAAGATTGGGAAAACTTTAAAGGACAACAGAAAGCCACAAAAAGAAAAGTAAGATAGAACATGAGAAAAAACTAGCACAGAATATAAAGATAGATAGCAAAAGTTTCTATAAATATATTAAATAAAAAAGTGGCTAAAGTGAATGTTGGTCCTTAAGAGGATGAGAAGAGGCATTTAGTTATGGGATATGATGAAATGGCTGAGGCATTGAACAGGTATTTTATATCAGTCTTCACAGTGGAGAACACCAATAACATGCCAGTAATTGACAAAGAGACAAAGGTAGGTGAGGACCTGGAAACAATCGTTATTACTGAAGAGGTAGTGTTGGGCAAGATAATGGTGCTAAGGATAGATAAGTCTCCTGACCCTGATGGAATACATCCCAGGGTGCTAAAAGAGATAGCAGGAAAAATAGCAAGTGCACTTTTGGTACTTTTCCAAACTTTGTTGGACTCTGGGGCAGTTCCAGCAGACTGGAAGATAATGAATGTGATGCCACTATTTAAAAAGGAAGGTAGACAAAAGATGAGGAATTATTGACCGATTAGCTTAATTTCTGTATTGGAGAAGATGCTTGAGTCTATTATCAAGGAAGATCTAGCAAGGCATCTAGATAGAAATTGTCTCATTAGGCAGACACAGCATGTGTTCATGAAGGGCAAATCATGCTTAACAAATCTTTTGGAATTCTATGAAGACATTACGAGTAAGGTGGACAATCTCTGGAATTCCCTGTCCACTGAAGTAGTTGATGCTAGTTCAGAAAACATTTTTAAAGCTAAGATGGATATTTTTTGAACAATAAAGGAATTAAAGGTTCTGTTGAGAGGGCGGGTAAGTGGAGCTGAATCCATGAAAAGATCAGCCATGATCTTATTGAATGGCGGAGTAGGCTTGAGGGTCAGGTGGCGTACTCGTGCTCCTAGTTCTTATGTTTTTATGTTATGAGATGGCTTGCTCATGTGGAGCATGAGCAGAACTGATCTGTTGGACTGAAACTCAATGTGTATTATTCAGTAGATATGTTGAGAGTTTAGTATGTATTGTGCAAAGTTTGTCTGCTTCTCTGTGGAAAGTGTGTACATGAGGCCATTCATTCGTCCACTTCCCAGTTACATTTTAACAGCAGCATTACTGAGAGATGAGCAGAAACAGCAAGCTTGCTGATTATGGTTTAGTGGACTAAAGTTTGTTTGTGAGGAAAACTGCCAGCTGAGAATTTACAGTGGGTTATTCCTGCAACCTGAAAGAGCAAATCCTCTTTCACCTGAAGTTGTATAAATTATTTCAGTTTGGAAAAAAAAGTCTTTAATTAATCGGAATTATTTGAGAGTACGCCATGGACAGAATACTGATCTTGTCGTTGCTATAAGTTCATTTTTATTCAGTTGCTGCTGAGAAGTCCCAGCAGTCCACATGAAGTGATGGGTTGCTGTGGATGAATGTTGATGCTGGCCTGCCCCACAGTCTGTGAACGGCCGATAAGTTTCCAGTGTTTGTTGCAGGTTGTCACCTGGGGATTAAATTTGCTTTCAAGTGCCCTCTTTCAGGACTGCACAGCGGACTATGCTATTCTTTCAGATCTTGGCAGGGGGATGGTTACGGTGACTCGGATCATTTCTGAAGTGTGCTGAGGGCTGTTTCACGATTGCTGTGTGCTAACCTCTCTAATCAATAGCAAACACAACATTCTAATACTGTAACCCAGGCAACGGGCACACACTGCCTGCTGATAGGCCAGCCCGGAGAGGAGCACTGGATTGGTGGATTGCAGAAGGTGGCTCTGAAGTGGTGGGTTTTAACGTTGATTTGTTCCAAATAGGGAAGCAATAGCATAGCAGGTACATCTCTGACACTGCAGTGCAGCTTGGACCTTCACAACGCTGTGGCTGAAGGAGCAGCATGTCTATTGATGGATGGGAGGCTGCTGAATAAACAGGCTGATCTGATGTACACTGGCTGGCTGTGAGGAACCTGCTGTGTCGTTGAGCCAGATTCAAATATACGGTTCACAAGCCAGACTCACGTCTCTATAGAAACTGTAGATTGCTGCCCTTTGTGTTACTAACTGGAGGGGGGAAGAATCACCCTGGAGTTGTGTGCTTGATGTATGACAGATTTGTGTTGATGATGGGATCGGTGGATGCTGGCAGCTGATCCAGGAGCTGTGAGCAGCTTTTTCACTTCAGAGCCCGGGATGGAAGCACAGACAGAGGAGGAGAGGCGGTCAGCATCGCAACATCCCTTTGTCACTAGCGAGGGGGCACCAGGACACCGCTCATTGTGTCAGAACATGAACGGATGGGAAATGGAGGCTTTCCAGCAGGTAAGAGCGGTGTATGGCCAAAGCTGGGCTGCAGATGTGACTGACAGGTTCGCATCACATGGTTGCTGTCGGGGTTTGAACTGTTGTATGTTTGAGTGCCCCAGCTGCAGGGGACTGCGCAAAGCTGGTCTGAAGCAAGCACTGAGGACAAATTCAGTTCAAAGTGACCGCTTCTCGTTCCTGGGCACTCGGAGGGAACTGGTTGACGTCCATAAACAGGAAACCATTGCAGAACTGTGACAATGTCATTGCATCATTACTTAAAAAGGGAATGCCGTGCCCCCCCCCCCATTAAATATTACAGCTGTCTGTGTAGATCACTGCTGACCCTTTACAGCAATGTTAAACCACAATTTCTGCCAATGTCTCTCGTAAAAGCAAACTGAATGGTATTAAGTGTAAGGTATACTTTTAACACACTCTGCAGTATATTAGTGAAGACAGCCCAACACTTTTAGGTTAACACAGTAACTATTCAGTGTGTGCATTTCTGTCTTTAACCATTCTATGATTTTTAAGTGCTTTTGCTATTTTTGCCTATTGCTGATGACGTTGATTCGGACAGGTCATAGTTTTCACCTGAATGCTGTCTCACTTCGATAGAAAAGCCGCTGGGCAGTGATACAGAGTCCACAACCCTCCCGACAGTAGGTCGACAAAGTAGTGTCATTTTAAAAGATGATGCTGTAATTAGAATAGCCATTGCAGCCCAAAATGGACTGGACTGCCCTTAAAAAGCCATGCTAATACAGGAGGAACGTACAGAGGAATAATATTGCGCAGCATATTAATCAATTAACTGTACGTCACAATTCATTATGAAAACTGTACTGTCAAGAAATCTGGTATCATTCAGAAGATTTTAATATCTGCTGCGGTTTCTGTGTATATTATACAGAAATATGTATTTTCTGTGCTTTCTCTTAGTTAATGAAGACTAAATTTGGTGGATCTATAATGATTATATCACAATATCATCCTTCAGAGTGGAGGTAATAAATAGAATGTTTCAGTCATTGATTTGTGCCTATTAAAATACCAAATGTATTCAAGACTATGGGCCAAAGACAGGTATCTGGAGTTGGGTCATAGATCAGCCATGATCTCATTGAATGGTGAAGTCAGGCTAGTGTGGCTGAATTTCCTGCATCAGCCTTGGTATATGCCTTTGATAAAAGAAGCAATATCAAAGAGAGTAAAAACAGAAATATCCTCTACAGTCTCTCTGTATTTGTGATGTTTGCTATTATACACTGGAGCTTTCTTCCTGCATTGATTTCATGATGGCATCTGACCTCCTTAATTACAGCATTGAGATAATAAGACATTTTCTGTATACTACTGACACTATACTTGTACTGAATTATATATAGATATAATTATATTATCTGTCTGTTGGGTTTATCCTCTTTTTTTGATGCATTAACCTCAGATGAATGATTAAGCATAGTCCAGGTTTTTGAAACCTACAACCAGAAATGGAAAGAGTACCAGCGTGGTACCTTGCTGAAAAAGCACTGTTGAATGCCAAATTGGGGTTCAATTGCTGTTACCCCCATTTCAGACTAAAGCTTCAAGCCAGTAGTGACGTATTGCAATTCCTGTCCTCGTCTCTGTCTGGTTGCATCAGCATTCCCTGTCATATCTTGCAGTCTCCTGTTTTTGCAGTACACTGCAGTTGTATGCTTTATTGCATACATTATGCAGCTTCTTAAACAAGGCAATACCAATGGATTTATGAGTAGTGACGGGCTCTTTCTCTGTGTCTGGTGAAAGTACTCCCTGGGGAAATGTGTATACTGTATCTGTTTCTGCTGAATGAAATGAGGTAACTTGAGCCGGCTTAAGAACGCTCAGAGGAAACATTGTGATACAGTTATTGGTGTGAATTTTTGAAGCCATTCAGGGGCATATATGTTTACTTGTATGGAAACATGTGTTTTGGAATATATATATTGCTGAAAGTTTTGATGCTAGCAGTCTTTATTTACAATCCATGAACACATGGTTTTCATCCAAATCTGCATTCATGCACTTCAGCACTGGTCTCTATTGAATTAGCTTTAAAGTAGATCTCATCCTCAATTCCTCACATGGTAAATGAGTTTACAGTTAACCTATTGGTTCGGAAGCTAATTAAGTAGGGTAATAGGTTAAATCTATGTGACATTCTCTTTAGGTGAGAGTTATTAACAAATGGTTTGAATCCCTGTGTCGTATAGACATATAGGTGAGTTTGTTTACTGGTTGCTTTAGGTGTGCATGCTTTGACTGTTCTAATGAGCTTTCCATCAATAAACATTGAAGGTTGATAAACAATATTATTTTGAAGATGTTATGTAATTGAACATGTATCAATGTATTGGAAATCTTGTATTTATATCTAACTTCTATCAGCTTTTTCCACAATAAATTCCCATATTTGCATTTGAATGCTTGTATACAATAATTGTATTCTGCCATCAATGGAGATTTTGTAGTGTCACTGTTGGTTGGCGATTGTAATTACAGCATAACAAGCTTTCAAAATCAGTTTCTGTTATCAGCTGGATATATGAATTTGTTAAATAAAATTACATAGAATTTATAGAATACAGACAGACCACAGGTCCAGTTGTCTAAGTTGTTGTTTATGCTTAATATGGAATATCTCTAATTCTGCTTTATTTAATGCTATTAACATCTCCTATCCAATCTTTCTTGACAATTATAACGTCTCAGTTCTGCAATCATTCTTGTATATCTATTTTTGCCTTCTTCAGTTTTTCAGTTTTTTATGTTATTTCGAGATCAGATGTGAACACATTGTTTTCAATTTTTTTTAATAAGGAATCTTATAATGTATTGTGAAAATCTGTGGAACTTCCCTTTCCCTCCCACTGCCATATACAGTATTAGATATAACAAAAATGTGAACATTTTGAATTTCCATTAAATTAAAGAAGTTTCTTTTTGTTAAGAATTTAGAATCCCTCGTATAGAAACAGGCCTTTCAGTCCAACAAGTCTACACCAACCCTCCGAAGAGTAATCCAGACCCATTCCCCTATTACTCTCGGTTTAACCCTGACTAATGCACCTAACCTGCACATCCCTGAACACTGTGGCCAATTTAGCATGGCCAACTCACCTAACCTGCACATGTTTGGACTGTGGGAGGAAACCGGAGCACCTGGAGGAAACCTAAGCAGACACGAGAGAATGAGCAAACTCCATACAGACAGTTGCCCGAGGCTGGAATCAAACCTGGGTCCCTGGTGCTGTGAGGCACCAGTGCTAACCACTGAGCCACTGTGCCGCCCGCAATTAAGAATTGATTTAGTTTTCAAATGAATGACTCTAAATGGTTCCACACAATTTTCAAGTCATTTGGATGAGAACCCTTTATGGACTGTGGGTTGAAAAACACTGCATTATTCAGTTCTTCAACTTTTGTCTAATAAAATCAATTTGAATGTTACTTTATTGTATTTCAATTCTGTTCCTTGAAAATTGAACACTAGTGCTTTTGTTATAATTTTTGTGGCCTTTTTTAACATTTGCCATTTTTAATGATTTGCAAATGTGTATTCCAAGAGTTCATTGTTTCTCCATCTCATTTAGATTTATTTTCCCAAGCATATGTAGCTTTCTTACTTTTCCGATCAAACTATGTGACCTGACACTTGTCCTGATTAAAATGCATTTCCCATTTACCCCTTCTGCAAGTTGTTTGAAGTTCTCATCTTTGTTAACTTTGCTCCTAATTTGGTGTCAACTACAAATTTTGAAGTTGGACTTCCAATTCCCAAATTCAGTTGTTTATTTAATTATTGTACAGCTTCCATTCCGGCACTATTTCTTGAGAAACATCCTGCCCTGCCCAGTCCCATCCCAAGCCCAACGCTTTTATAAAATATAATAAACATCTTGTTCTCTATATTTACTTTTAGCAACAATTCTTTGGGAATTTTATGCTTTGGTGAAACTTTCCTTCTCGAGGAAGCTTCCTTTCTTGGACCACAGATGTGAATGTCTCTCTTACCATATCTTCCTCGGAGTCCCTTCCATGCAACTGAGTGTGCCTTTCTTTGAACATCTATGTGAAGCCCCTCTGCAAGACTGACCTCTGCAACGTCACTTTCTCCCTACTTTGCCAAACTCCTTCTCACCGATAATTTAATTTAAATTTCATTTTCTTTCTCTTTCTGAAATACATTATGTCCTCTTGCTATGGAGATAAATGTTTGAGTTGAAGGTACAAAATTTATTTTCGAGTGCCAGTCACAACCAGCAGCTAGGGTGCCAAAGCATATATGAATAATGATGCAGCTTACCCTGAATAAGAAATGGGAGACACAAAAAGAATGCACAAGATAACATATTTAAGGAATGGGGAAAGCCATTGTCACATTGTCTGATGGTCCCAAATCACACCAATTCACCTCCTCAACCTTTTTAAGTAAAATACATATACATTATTTACAGAATACCAAGTCTCTGCATTGCAATTACCGTATAGGAACACAATTATTACCACATGGGTGTGGCCCTTGACCACCTAATACTATTAAGTTGTAACTGATAATGAAAACTTATATAAACTGTGCTGGTTTGAACCTTGGTGGAGAAATGCCTGGACTGTTGAGCGTTGGCTCCCCAGATGCATAATAAAGACACCACTTGACTATTGCAACTGGACTCCGAGTATGTTTCTTGGACCTTTCAGAGTAGTCCTTTATTTTTCTCTTCAGTGAAAATACTCATTGAATCCTAATGATTCTTTGAAGAGATTGTGGGAGGACATTGTTGAAAGATTTGGAAGTGATAATCCAATATGACTTGTAATAGGCTAAACATTGATGAGTTCTAGGGCTCTGGTAATTGTGTTGCAGTTTCATTTCAAACTGTAATATTAGTCACAACACCACCATAAGAATCAGTGCAAACTTCTGGAGTCGTAAGAAGACTTGTTTTCAGAACCTGAAAAGTAAAACATAACTAAATTTTCAATTAATTTTTTAAACAATGTGGAATGTGTGCCAATCAGAAAAAAAGAGGAAAGAATAGAATGCCACCTTGGCTGAACAGCATTTTGGTGACATGGTGGCTCAGTGGTTAGCAGTGCTGCCTCACAGCACCAGGGACTCAGATTTGATTCCAGCCTGTGACTGTGACTGTCTGCTGCACATTCTCCCCCTGTTTGCGTGGGTTTCCTTAGGTTTCCTCCCACATTCCAATGATGTGCAGGTCAGGTAAATTGGCCATGCTAAATTGCCCATAGTGTTAGGTACATGAGTCAGACGGAAATGGGTCTGGGTGGGCTACTCTGCGGAGGGTTGATGTGGACTTGTTGGGCTGAAGGGCCTGTTTTCACACTGTAGGAAATCTAATCAAAATTAATTTAAAAAGCACAAGTAGCTAGAAGGCTGGAGGGATGAAAAAATACAACTCAAAGACCACAAAGAAGCAAAATTAATGAGAGCATGGAAACGAGATGACAGACAAGGTCAGTTGAGGATAAATGAAATGACAGTGAGAACGCTAATAAGGCAAGTGAAAGGCAGATGTAAGTTGAAACAAAAAAAAATTCTGCAATGTGAGATAGCAGGTGAAAGACAAAATAGGTCAGCTATAGGATATATGTTAGGCAGAAGTGTAATGTAGATTATGTAATGTGCTAAATGGATACTGCCATCTTGGTCCAGATTCAGTATAGCAAGATTTTATAGAGGGGTAACACCCAGGGAGAATTGCAGAATTAAATTTTTGCAGTGACCCTGGACTGTGCTGGAACTTTTAAGAAAATAAGTGCAGGTAAAGATTCTAGCCAGGTCTGAAGAGTTGAGTAACAAAGATGTAAATGTACCTGCGTAATGAAGTGCTGAATAAAGGCAATGCAAATGGAGCCAAATATAATAGAGTTGATTACTTAAAAGTTAAGGGGCTGAATTTACCATTAATTGCTGAAATTGCAGTGATGTTGGAAAACCTTGGACTTAATGTATTTATGCTCTGCCCTGCCGTGCCGTGCCGTGCCGTGCTGTTCTGTGCTGGCATTGATTCAGCTCCTTTATGCTCTTGGACTCAGTCCTGAGCACTTCCTTTGATTATTTTCATCATTGAATTCTCTAAAGGGATACATTATACAAAACACAGTGTAATAAACTTTCGACCCTTTTCTGCCCTCAAAAGAAAGTTACAGACGTTTTTCAGTTGGTGCTGAAATTTGCATTTTTTTACTTTTTCTGGACTTGTGCTTCATACTGGTACCTCATGACTGGAGTTAGTACCAAGTTGATCTAATTCTCAGTCTCTGCATATAGTGAAGGTAATATTACGAGGATTTCTTAAAACACAGCACAATTTGTAGCGATTATTTCTGAAAATATTTGTGCTCTGAAGCCTGTTGAGTGTTACAGCTACCACTGCGCCAGGAATTTATCTTGTTTCTGGTAAGTATTTGTTGGCTGTGCCTTGAACATTTCCAATCTGTTGGTGTACAGTATGTTCCTGAGAACAATTCATTTGCTGCTGAGCAATGCTAAAGGAAAAAGCTAACATGTTGCAACATGCGGGCAGAGGTATGGAGTGACCACATGGCACACTTCCATATGGAACAGGGGAGAATTTGTTCCAGTACGTAAGCATGGAGAGAGAGATTGAACATGCCAGGATTATTTACTAACACAGTTAATGTGATGCGTGAAGCATGTAGCAGGAAAGTGTCAGCAAATACTGTTTTGCAGAGTACATCTTTAACTGATACAAACATATAAACATGTGAATTGGACACAGGAATAGGCCACTCAGCCCTTGTAAAGTGCTCTGCTAATAAGTAAGATCATGGTCGATCAGTTTATGTTATATTCCTGCCTCCCAAAGTAATCTTTCACGTTCTTGCTCATCAAAACTCCATCTACCTCTGCATTAAAAAATAACTCAAAGTGTACTAAAAGAATTAGGTGAGAGAAATTGTTGACACATTGGTCAGAATCGTCCAAATCTCTCTCAAGGAATTGTCTGTGGTATTTGTGGGGCGGAGGATGCTGCTACCATTCCTTTTGCCTTGACTGGTTGGGAGGGATTACTTAGTTCACAATGATGGAGTTACAGTTATTCATGGATTGTAACAAGAGGCACTTGTTTTAACATGGTGCAGTTTATTGTGCAATAGTAACTGGTACACTTACATTAACTGGTTAAAGGTTCTTGTGGCAAGTAGTAGTGTCCCTATGTTTGAGCCAAAGGCCCACGGTAGAGTACCACTTACTCCAGAGTTGTTTCATATCACACCTGAACAGGTTGATTAAAAATCTGTACATTAACTGGTTAGACATTATTACTAAAACCATTTGGAGAAGTACATAGTACGCCTTTCTCCTTTGAGATCTGGATCTTTTCTCCCAATTTCCCCATCCAAGACTATATGACATAATTAAGCTCCATCCCATCTGATTCATTCTTCAATAGTAGCCCTTCTAGAGCCATTACGTTATACAAATTGTTCATTTGGATTTGAAACTGTCAAGTTACAGGCCTACTGGACTAGCATTATTGTCGAAATGCTTCTGAAACCGTTGTTAGAGACAGAGGGCTGGGATTTTACTGCCGTGACAGGTTACTTGCGTTGGAGAATTTCTGACTCTACAGACCTGGCTTTATTTAAAGGTCCTCGTTAGGGGGAATGTTTAGCGAAATAAAGTGACCGCAGGGTGAGGTAGATTTGAGCTGGCTGACTCTGGGAGCTGACCATGGTCAGCCACAAAGGTGAGATGATTGCTGTGGTTGGCTGGTTAGAAGGCCCACCTCCATTCTCTTGGATCCAGTTATATGAAATGCAATTAGGACTTCTAGCCCTCATCACTCACACCCTCTCAAATACATCCACTCTCTGTAGAACTCCATACCCTTTCCTTGACCTACAAAGCCCTACCATGGTCTCCAGGCCCTCTTCATTGCCACCTCCATGGCCTGTCCATTAATTTTTTATTTGAGTAAAGAACTCCATTTCTCCAACCTGATAAAGGTGTGAATGAGACAGGGCACTAAAAGATACAAATATTTTAACCACTTTACATTTTTTAATCTTGTACAAATAAAAGCTCAGACATGGACAAAGGCATCTTAGAAATAAATGGCTTGCCAACACAAAAACACGTCAATCAAGCAAAGTTAAAACAGTAATCAGTTGTCAAAATAGAAACTCAGACAAGGGATGCAGAATACTGCTTATCTGTTTCTACTGAAACAACTTTCAAATTACCTCATTGTGAATGAACAAATGAACATTGCTGGCACAATTGCACAACCTTAAATCCCTTACCTGAAAGAAAAGCCCTGTTTGGAGAGTCTCAAAGGAACTGTGATTATGACTATGCTTAAGAAGGGTGACAAATCCAACTGCAGTCATTGCAGAGGAGCCTCCCTGCTTTCTGCCTGAAGGAGGATCATTTCAAGATCTTCCTTAACCACCACCTCAAGGTTGAGGAACTCCTTCACAGTCAGATATTTGAGGTGTCCTAAATTGTTACCCATCATGATGCACCACATACATGATCATTATTGTGCAGTTAATTTAACAAAAGTGCTGCATCAACTGCTGTACACGGCCTTTTTTGACCTCACACGAAACTTTGACTGTGAACTGTACAGGCTTGTGAAGTGTCTTCCTCAGATTTGGCTGTGCTCAAAAAATTGTCACCAACATTTACTCCATGATGATGTGCAATTCCTGATCCTCACTAATGGAGCCATCATAAATCTCAATTCTGTGGAAACTGTGGTCAAACAAGGCCATTTTGTTATACCGACTCCTTTTCTATTTTCCTTGTTGCAGTCAAGCACTTCACCTCCAACAAATTATCGACTGACATGGGGATAAACCACTGATCAGATAGGAAACTGATCAATCTGGGCTGTCTTCAATCCAAAAGCAAACTATTCCCACCTCAGTTATTGAGGTACAGCTTTGGTACATAGATGCTACTTGTATCTGTGCTCACTGAGAAACTTCAGGTCATTGTCAACTACTTCTCCAAAGCATCTGAGAGAATGCACCTTTCTCTAAATATCTGGAAAATTAAGGTCCTTTTCCAACCATTGAATCAGTTCTCACAGAACATTATCTCTTCCATTGATTAATGTAAGCAACTTTAGGAATCTTGGGGCACTTCCTCTTGACATAGACAATATCTCTCTAATGTGCCAACTCAGCCATCAGTCCACTGAGGAAAAAATGTTGAGGACCAGGATCTCAACCTGTAACTATAGTCATGGTTTACTGTACCTCACTGATTCCTGTGTTCCTGTGTACTCCAGAAGTTTGGGTAACAGAAGGCACCTCAAAGCATTGAAGAAATACCATGAATGGCATCTTTACAATAACCTCCAAATCCAGTGGGAGGACAGCAATCCAGAAGCAGCATCTTCTCTCAAGTCAACTTGCCCAAAACCAAGGTGCTAATCAGTTAAAATCAGCATCACTGGGTGATCTATATATGTTATTTATATTAGCCACATAGAGGATCGCGGAAATACTTTCAGATGGTCAAACATTCCTGTCAACTCAAGGGAGTCCCTAATTTATGATTAACCAAAACGGATAACAATTTACCTGGAAAGGCACGTCAAACACATTGAGAAACTTCATCGGAAACTTGCAGTGGAGATACCCTGAGGTGCCAAAAGGAACCCAGAAACCTCCAAAAAAACCCATCTACTAAATCTATCAAATTCCACTTGTCAGCCATCTCAGAATCCATTGAACTTGAGTGAAAGTAAGTTATCGTTTATCCTGAGGGACTGCCCAAGAGAGATTTGGACAAGGTTAAGAAATGTGAAATGGTGAGTGTGTGTTATTGATACTGTAATTTTCCTGTCTGAATGACACTTTCAGTGTTGTAGAAACAAAATTTCATTTTTAAAAATAAAGATGACTGACTATTTTCTATTCCCAGCATTTCAACACTTAACATGTTATTATATGACTCATTGGTTTTGTGACTCAATGCATGCAACGTAAGTGAACATGGAAGAGACTTGGGGACATAACTAAGACCTTTTGAACTTAATTTTCAGAATCCAGCTCATCCATTCACAATTCCTGAACTGCCGCAAACGAGTCATGCAGAAGTAATTGTGACTTCATGCAACTTGCAAGGGGATAGAAGATGCTCCCCCTGCAGTGGGGTCAGCTAAGTCTCACGTGGAGAGTGTGTACTTATTACACATGCCCTTTTCTCATGCTGTCAGAAGTGCCCAAAGCTGGGAATAAGTGTGGGAGTACTGGAATCAAACATCACCTACCATTTGCAAATGATCCTGCTGTTGGCCCAATTCCCTAAAGATCTGGGCTAGACTGACTGAGCATTTTGACAAATGGGCACTGATCAGAAAGAGCTAGCCTGGATTTGTAAAGTGTAAATCATGTACAATAATCCTAGTTGAATTAGTTGAGAAACCACTGTTATAGATGCAAGAGTATCTATATATGTTATTTATATTGAGCTTTAGTAGGCATTCAGTATGGTTACACAGAAGAAACAATGAAAATGAGACAGCATGAAATTGGAGACAACCTATTATCTTGAATTGGGATTGGTTAGGTACAAGGAAGTAGAGAGTAGGAATACTTGGTTTGTGCTCAAGTTGGTCAAATATGACCAATAAAGAAGAATTTTTGATTCATGTTGGAGGCAGGACTGGAAAATTGGCCTTTTGAAAATGGTGTGCTGACTTGTTAGCATATTCCATTTCCAGGCCATTTTAAGTGGGCAGCACGGTGGCACAGTGGTTAGCACTGCTACCTCACAGCGTCAGAGACCCGGGTTCAATTCCCGCCTCAGGCGACTGACTGTGTGGAGTTTGCACGTTCTCCCCATGTCTGCGTGGGTTTCCTCCGGGTGCTCCGGTTTCCTCCCACCATCCAAAGATGTGCAGGGTCAGGTGAATTGGCCATACTAAATTGCCCGTAGTGTTAGGTAAGGGGTAAATGTAGGGGTATAGGTGGGTTTCGCTTCGGCGGGTCGGTGTGGACTTGTTGGGCCGAAGGGCCTGTTTCCACACTGTAATCTAATCTAATCTAATCTAAATGTGAATGGTTGAGGTTGGTGACTTGAGGATTTGGAAGCAAATTGGTAAATAACTCTGTTTAAACAGTTCTAGACCCCACACCTTAGGAAAAATGTGTTAGCCTGGAAGGGGTGCAATTCAGGTTCACCAGAATGAAACTGGAACAAAAAGGGTTAAAATATGTGGGCTGATTGCATGAATTTGTTTTATATTTCTTTGAATAGAGAAGATCAAGTGCAGAATCTTCCCATTCTGGCAGATGCTAAGATACTTGTGCTGACTCTTGGAAGGAAGACTTATCAGATCTTCAGCCATCAGGCATTTTGAGGATAAGCCTTCCTCCTAATTGAGGACCCTGGGCTAGGGCCTCCTGGCCACCTAGAGATATTGGTTTAACAGAGGGTGGCCACTCCAGAATGAATAGTGGAAGTGCTTTGGGCTGGTTTTCCATGTTGAAAGTGTATTGTGAATAAGACTGCTAATGTTTGAAGACATGCTCCAGCTTATGTGGTCCCCTACTCTGAAAGTGTACTAGTTTGCAATTGAGGAGCCAGTTACTGGGAGCCATTGTAAGGAATGAATGGAATTTCAAAAGGTCTTAATTTGATATACCATTGAGGTGTTCATCAGTAAATTCTAATGTGGGTTGGCAGGATGAAGAAAGAGGGAGCATCTACTGTAGCCATTGATTCTCAACTATAAGCCCTGAAGAAAGACATTGCTAGCATCACAATGTGGTTCAGAAAATATACTTTATCAACATCTCAACTTCTGAGAGACCTTATACTGTGAGAGGAAATGGTTTTGATTGGTGGGCGGCACGGTGGCACAGTGGTTAGCACTGCTGCCTCACAGCGCCAGAGACCCGGGTTCAATTCCCGCCTCAGGCGACTGACTGTGTGGAGTTTGCA
>NC_057737.1:32122838-32149796 GCF_004010195.1 Chiloscyllium plagiosum
GGTAAATGTAGGGGTATGGGTGGGTTGCGCTTCGGCGGGTCGGTGTGGACTTGTTGGCCGAAGGACCTGTTTCCACACTGTAATGTAATCTAATCTAATCTAAAAAAAAAGTGCATTCTTTTTATGTAGCATAGGAAATTAAATGTGTCTGGGATAGGAATGTGTCATTGTGCAGGAAATGCCTTGAGTGCCCTAGTCACATGAAGACTGATTGTAGCAGATATGTAAGAGATGCAAGCAAGAGATATACATGTTCTGAGCAATACTAATCAACATATGCTTATTTTCTTCACGTATTTTCAAGATGGGTATTCTTGATGGGGCTTTATTTCACAGATACAAAACATTTTTCAGTACTTTTGCCAAATGCCAGGCTTTCATTGTGACTATGAGCATTGAGTGCTCAATTGTTGGTAGTGTTAGTGTTGCAGCTAATACCCACATACACAAACTTCTAAAAGGAGTCAGAAAGTGCAAAATCGGGCTTTTTTTTTAAAGACTTTTCTCCCTTGCCATTGCTAATAAGGACAACCTAAAATTAAATAGAGATATTGTAGTGGGTGGAATAACAGTTTCAATTTTGGAATACTACTTGATGCTGATGAAAATTAATTGAAAAAATTGTATTAATCCACTTTGGGTACTACTGTTCTCCTCAGTGCACGCATTTTTTAAAGGAGGAAAAATGAAGATACATAAAGCACCATGTCATGGATTTTAATAATAGTACTGAAAGTGTTATACATTTCTGTGAAGTCTTATCACTTATAAACTATTTTATCAGTGAAAGTCATGCGTAATAAATGAATTAATTGTGTTCTGCAAAATGTTAACAGCTAAAATTATTGCCTAAAGTGGCAATCATAATATTATATTATCCAGTATAAATATTTTCAACATCTGCCAAATATGGAATTGATGATTAGGTTTAATTTTGATGGGTATGCTATGAATAAAATATTGCAATCGTTTCATGTCATGTATTAACAGCTGTAAGGATTTTTAAGACTTTTCAACTTTGCCTGATCAGGTAAATGTAATGTGATGCGCATATTTTATATAACATTGGCTAGAACTTACAGCATGGAAACAGACTATCTGCTGAATTATGAATATGCTTTTGTTCATATGTCACACAAATTTTCTCCCAATTCTAATTATTTTTTCTCACCTCTCCATATTCCTCTGTCCCTTTATACATGGTATATTTATTCGACCTTACCTTAAATGTAATAATGCTTCAGCAAATGGCTTTGCCAGAGAATTTCTGATTCTCACCACTCTCTGTTAAGATGTTCCTCCTAAATTCTTACTTTTATCTGGAGGTAGCCATCTTCTATCTAAGCCCTTTTGTCATGGACTCATCAACATGCTTCTCCACATTCATCCTATCAAGCCCCAGCAACATATTAAAGACTTTGCAGCTTTCCTCAGTCTTTTGTCAAAAACCTGTCCGGTGATGAATGAGTGAGAAAGCCCAGGACTGAAGTTATTAATGTTCTCTGAGGCCTGTGCTCACTGATGAGAATGTGATAAATGGAACAGGCTGACTTGGCCATGAATTCCTAGAATGGGACTGCCTGCTATTACTGATCTTTTTTCAGATCTCCATGATCATTGTCCTTATCACAAAGAGGCAGCTGTATGTAATTTTTATGCTGATGACATGTGGTATGGCACTGTAACATTTTGAAAATGCGGTGACTACTTGACACTAATTGCATCAATGATCATGTTGGCTAACAAAATGATTAACCATTTTCCAGTAAGATTTTTGTCCCTTTAAATCCTGTTGATGAATGCAGCCTTGTGTTCTATTTTGGTAGTCTCTTCATCCAGTTTTGAACATTATAGCAAATGACAGATGGCCAATGTCTGATTGTGTGCAGTTTGTGTAATGCTATTGTGGTGAAGTGACAGTGCATAACAGGAGTGAGGGTAGTGAAGGTAGGCAGTGAAATTTAATCTAGTGTCAGTGAGGGGAAGGGTGAAGAAACAGAAACAAAAACAAAACAGAAAACATGGGATCCAGCACTGGTTAAACAAAGCACAAATGAGTTGACATTTCAGATGTGACCCTTCCTTGTTGCTAAACAATCTGCAAATGAATAATTTTCAGAAGGAATAGTACAAGAGAGATGAGTACAGTGACAACATATGTATTTTAAAAACAAGGGGATAATTTGTAAAGTGAAGAGGTAAAAGATTCAGACATGATTAAAGAGTTACAATATGTGCAAAAAACAGTCAGAGGCAAAACTAGAGACAGCAACTAAATAAAAAATGTTTTTGAGATAATGAGGTAGAGCTAGAAAGGGAATTGGTACAATGGGAAAAATTGACAAGTGGGGCAGGGTCCAGTAACCCAAGAGTCTGATGAAAAATAAAAATAGATCACCTCTAAGAATGAGATGAAGGTGTTCTGTATTCCCAGCACCCATCTGCTTGCTGTCCCAAATTTCACCCCTATCAGCAGAGAGAAAATGAGAGCAGTCATTAAAGTCTGAAATTGTTAAAGTTATTGGCATATTCTGGCATACAGACCTTCAGCACTGTTGTCAGATCCCATTGCTTTTCCAGTATCCACTGCCTTCAGCTGTTTT
This sequence comes from Chiloscyllium plagiosum, assembly GCF_004010195.1. Taxonomy (NCBI): domain Eukaryota; kingdom Metazoa; phylum Chordata; class Chondrichthyes; order Orectolobiformes; family Hemiscylliidae; genus Chiloscyllium; species Chiloscyllium plagiosum. The sequence continues at coordinate 32,125,442 of NC_057737.1, forward strand.
CTTGGAATCATGTGGAGTGGATTGAATTAGCTGTAGATTGGCATCTGTGATGCTGTAACCTCTGGGGCAGGCCAAGGTGGATCATCCACTTGGCATTTCTGGCTGAAGATTGTTGAAAATGCTTCAGCTTTATCTTTTGCACTGATGTACTGGGCTCGCCCATCATTGAGTTTGGGACTATTTGTGGAGTCTCATCCTCCAGTGATTTGTTTCATGGTACACCACCATTCACTACTGGATGTGGCAGGACTGCAGAGCTTAGATCTGATCCATTAGAATTGGGATCACCTGCTGTACCTGCCCTTTGGCATGCACAAAGTTCTGCTTTGTAACTTCATCGGGTTGACATCTCATCTTTAGCTATGCCTTGTGCTGCTTCTGATATGCGTCCTTGCACTCTTCATTGAGAGAGGGTTAATCCTCTGGCTTGATGGTAATGGTGGAGTGTTGAAAATGACTGGCCATGAGTTTGCAGATTGTCTTTGAGTACAGTTCTGCTGCTGCTGATGGCCCACGGTGGCTCCTGGATGCCCAGTGTTGTTGTATAATCTGTTTGAAGTCTATTCCATTTAGCACAGTGATGGTGCCGAATAACAAAATGGAAGGTTTTCTCTTAATAAAGACAGAACTTCATTTCCACAAGGAGAACTCAAATTTTCCATCTATCATAATAGGATTCAAATCCAATTGCTCAGACCTTGACATGGGTCTCTGGATAATTAGACGAAAGTGAGGACTGCAGATGCTGGAGATCAGTCAAGATTAGAGTGGTGCTGGAATGAGCCCTTCATTCCTGAAGAAGGGCTTTTGCCCGAAACGTCGATTTTCCAGCTCCTCGGATGCTGCCTGACCTACTCTGCTTTCCCAGCACCATTCTAATCTCTGGATAATTAGTCCAATGACAGGAAGGATTCGTTAAGTACCTCATAATGAAGGTGTCCCAAGGTAGCAGTGATCATAATATGATTTAATTTAACACTCAGTTTGAGGAAGAAGGAAGTAGGTCCAAGGCTAGTGTTTTAAATTTAATTATGAAGGCATGAAAGCAGAACTTGCCAGTGAATTTAGTTATGGGATTGGTCAATAGAAATGCAGTCATTTAGATTTAGATTAGATTAGATTCCCTGCATTGTGGAAACAGACCCTTTGGCCAACAAGTCCACACCGACCCTCCGAAGAGTAATCCACCCCCCTCTGACTAATACACCTAACACTATGGACAATTTAGCATGGCCAATTGACCTGACCTTCACATCTTTGGAATGTGGGAGGAAACCAAAGCACTCAGAGGAAACCCATGCAGACGCGGGGAGAATGTGCAAACTCCACTCACACACTGTCGCCCCAAGGCTGGAATTGAACCTGGGACCCTGGCGCTATGAGGCAGCATTTAAGAGGATTATTTCAGAATATACAGAATGGATGCATTCCAATGAGAAAAATATTCCAAAAGGATGACCCATTATCCATAGGTAACTAAAAACGTTAGTTGATATCAGACTTGAAAAAAAGCATATAATCGCACAAATCTTGATAGCAGTTTGAAAAATTGGACAGAATATAAAACATGGCGAATAACAACTAGGGAAGAATTAGACTATGACAGGAAACTAGTTCCAAAAAAACTTAACAGAGTAAGTTCCTATAGATGTTTTAAATGGAAATGAGTTAACAAAGTGAGACTTGGTTCAATGGAAAGTGAGTCTGGAGAATTAATAATGGAAAACAAGGAGACAGATTAATTGAATAGGTATTTTGCATTGGTATTCACTATAGAGAATATAGATAATACCCCAGAACTATCTGTAAATCAGGAAATGGAATGAAGAGAGCAAATCAAGAAATCACCATAACCAGGAACATGAAACTGAGGAAATTTCTGGAGCTCTGAATGTTTGAACTCCTAGGCCCTGACTGACTTTATCCTGGGGTCTTAAAGGAAGTGGCTAATGATATCATTGATGTTTTGTTTTTATTTTTTCAAACTTCCTTCCAGTTAGATTAGAAAATAGTGAATGCGACTCCTTTATTTAAAATGAAGGGACACAGAAAGCAGAAAACTACAGATTTCTTAGTTTAATATCTGTCTTTGGGAAAATGTTAGAAACTTATTAAAGATGTTAGAGTGAGCACTTAGAAAATGATTAGGTAATCTGGCAAAATTAATATGGTTTTATGAAAGTGAAATCATATTTAGCCAATTTGTTAATGCTCTTTGAGAAGTCACATGTGTTGTGGCCACGTAAGAACCAGTGGATGTACTACACTTTAGTTTCCAGAAGGCATTTGATAATGTATTACCATTGTCTTCATTGCTCAAACCATTGAGTATAAGCTGAGACACTATTTTGTGATTGTACAGGTCATTGGTGAAACTACTTTTGGAGTATCGTGTACAGTTCTGGTCACCCTGTTATGGGAAGAATATTATTAAATTCAAGAGGGTTTTGAAAATATTTACCAGGATGGTACCAGGTAGTCTAGGACATGTTTCACTGGAGCATGAGAGATTGAGGGATGACCTTGTAGAGTTTTATAAAATCATGAGGGATGCAGATAAGGTGAATAGCAAAGGTCTTTTCCCTAGGGTGTGAGAGTTCAAAACTCAGGAACATATTTTTAAGGTGAGAGGAGAAAGATTTAAAAAGGGTATGAGGGGCAACTTTCTTTTACATAGAATGTGTGTGGAATGAACTGGCAGAGGACGTTGTCAATGCAGGTACAGTTACAAAATGTACGAGATGTTTAGACAGGTACATGAGAGGTTGAGAGGGGTATGGGCCAAAAGCAGGCAAATGGGACTAGATTATCTTGGGAAATCTGGTTGGCATAGACAAGTAGAAGGTGAGAGACGAGTAATCTCGTAATGAGTAATTCACCTCCTGACTGCGTGCACATTCACTTGCACACCACCAACAATCAGTAGCAATAGAGAAAATGATCTATAAGATGCATTGCAGAACTTCTTAGACACCTTCTAAACCATAATCTCTAACATCGAGAAGGACAAGGGCAGCGGACAAATGGGAACACTGCCAAGTTCTCCTTGAAGCAACTCACCATTCTGATCCTGACAAGTATTGCTGTTCCTCAGTATCATTGGGTCAAAACACCTAAACTCCCTCATTAACGGTATTGTGGGTCAAATATGGGGTTGCTATTTAAAAATGAAGGGTTTCCTATTTCAGACAAAATTAAGGCAAACATTTTCTCACAAAAGATCATGAACCTTGGGAACTCTCTTCCTGAAAAGTGATGGAAGCATGGTCATTGAATAATTTTTCAAACAGAAGTTATCAAATTCTTGACGGTGAAAAGGTTATCAGAGGGCAGGTGGGAATGTGGAGTCATCAGATCTCACCTCATTCTTATCATGGTCTTATTGAATGGTGGAGCAGGCTAGAGGTGTCCAGTAGCCTTCCTGCTCCTAATTCATGTTTTCATATGATTTTCAATTTCACTCCCCTACATGTACCGCAACTTTGCACTCCCTGATGAGATTCATAATATATACTGTTGTGTTGGAATTAAAGAGATTGAGATTTTGTTGCTAGTAAAGTGGAGCTGCTACTAATTGTTACCTTTAAATGGCATAAATTACTGTAATTCTGAAATAAATATTAAAAAGCACAACAGAGGTTTTCCATCTTGGGTCTGCCACAAACTCCAGAATCTGGCTCCCAGCTAATCCCTGTCCCTGTCTACATTCTGAGGCTAATGCTTGGTGTGTTGTTTGACTCTGAGCTCGGTTTCCTGTCCCTGATTCTCTCTATCACTATCACTAATGTCACCTTCTTTTCCCTCTAGTATAGTCCATTTCATGTCCTTTCTCTGCTAATTTGGTGCTGAAAGTCCTCATGCCAATTGCCCTACTCACCCAGCTGGCGCCCTCTAAAGTTGAGCTTATTCAGCTCTGCTGCTTACATTCTAATTTGCACAAAGTCCCATTCGCATATCACTCCTGTGTTTGCTGCCCTAAATTGGCTCTTGGTTTAGTAATGCCTGAATTTTAATATTCTAATCATACTTCCAAGTCTGTCCATTGCTTCCTACAATCCTACAGCCCTGCAACTATCTCAGCTCTCCGTGCAGCTCCAATACTGGCCTCTTACAACTTTGTGTACTTCGCCGTTAGCAGCCATACCTTCAGACAACTGAACCTTAGTCTTTGGAAAGCCTCTCTGTCTCTTTATCTCTTTCTTCTGCTTTAAGACATGACTTAAACTCTGTATTGACCAAGATTTTGCTTAATTATGTTAATATTTCCTACTGAGACACTTTTTAAATTTTGTATGGTAACATTTGCTTAAGTTTTGCAAATTTCACATTTTGCTGCTTTGGAGGAAATATATAAATGCAAGTCATGGTTGTTTAAGAAATTTAATTTCCAGAACAATGTCTTTACTGCTGTCTACTAACCTACAACAACTTTCCTTTTTGAATGCACAAATGTCAATTGATGAAAATGAGCTCTGGGCACATATTGTCTAAGGGGAGAAATTGTGAATCGTGAAACTCTTTTGTTAACTTTCCTTAATCCTGCTTCTCTTTACAGGTTGCAGCAGAACACTATAAATTAGATGTAGAGAGGATGTGCCTTTGATATATACTTTATCAGTGCATTTAAAGATGAATGTGGGTAACTCCTAGCAATAATGAGAAAACCTCTCTTTTGTTGTATACATTGTTAAAGCAGAGTTTAAATACATTTCGTCTCTGCAACAGTGCAATTTTGAAGAAGATTTGAATTTGAAAGTATCAAAGAAGTTCTAGATTAGCTACATGCATTATATATATTTCACAGGCAATTATCTTGTAGGTATCCACATGTCAATGAATGTTGGTGTTTGTTCATGACATTGTGTAAACCAGACCTCTCCTCCTCAGCATGGCTCCTAATGAGACTCATAGCTGTTCAGAATTATTCTAGCTGAATGATAAACGAATGATTTATTGTCACAAAAATTTAGGGAGATGGAGTCAAACGTGTTCTGTCACCATAATCCAGTGCCATTTTCAGGTACAACAGAATAAAAAGAAAGTATTTAAATGGAGTTTATCTTCCTCACTGGGGTGTCAAACATAGCTCTAGGATTTGTGCAAGGGCCCCGCCCCAACACTGCTTCAGTTGACGACCCACTGCCGCCAAAAGAGTTCACACTTTGGGCCTATCCGTAGCCAAGAGTCTCTGTTCTGCCATTACTGCAGTCGACACACTGTCGTGCATCAGGTCTATGAGCCTGAAGTCACCACCAATAGTGCTCTGGCCAACTCAACTCCAGTGGAACATCCATGAAGAAAAGGCTGCTGGGATACCACAGGCAGGAATTCCCATGAGAACAGGGCTTCCTTTTTCATTTAGAATCTTGTAGAAGTTTGCACCTTTTTCAGGTGACAGTTCATGCGATTGCCAGAATGTCATTAGGAATGTGACTTGTTTTAGGTGACATTGGAGATGGAAGTGAAGGTAAACTAAGGGCATGGCTGGATAACAATAAGGAGTCGGGGCAGGGATAAAATGTGACTTATACTTTGAAAAGCAGAAAGGAAACTGGGCACAGTACTTCAGGTTGGGGAAGGGAAGATGAACTGAGAGGTAGTGAGGAATAGTATTTATTTCATTAATACTGATGGCAGTATGAACATTCACCTTGGGAACAAATTGGCGGGAGAGAAGTGTGTCTACTTGAATTGGAGTGGTGTGGGGACGTGAAAGGAGATAAATTCCTGTGTTAACCAGGAAGTTTGTTTGTAGGGGAATAGTGGATGAAATGCATTAGGAGCAGTAACAAAAATAGGAATTTTTGGAAAACGCAGCAGGTCTGACAGCACCTGTAGAAAGCAGAGTTAGTATTTTGAGTCCAGTGACCTTTCTTCGGAACTGATGATAGCTAGGAAAAGGTATATATATACTAAAGATAGATTGCAGAGAGGATATTGGGGTAAATGATAGGTGGTGGTGAAGCCCAGAGAGAGAATAGCAACAGAGGCAGACAGAGGAATGAGTAAAAGTCAGCCTGGGAGAATCAATAGCTGCTAATGGGGACCATTAGTGTCTGACAGTGGGTTGTTTGCGGTAGCAGTCCATGTGATGACAAGGCTTGATATGTGGGTAAAGGTCATTGAGTCATGGAAACAGACTCTTCAGTCCAATTAGTCCATGTTGAACATAATCCCAAACTAAATTCATCCCATCTGCCTGTTCCCGGCCATATCCCTCCAAGCCCTTCCAATTCATGTCTCTATCCAATTGTCTTTTAAATATTGTAATTGTGCCTGCATCCATCACTACCTCAGGTTGTTCATTCCATACGTGAGCTATTCTGTGTAAAAAATTTGCCTGTTATGTCTTTTTTAAATCTCTCCCCTTGTGTTCACGGATTACTGAACTTGATATTGAGTCCTGAAGGCTGCAGGGTTCCAAAGTGGAAAATGAGATGTTTTTCTTCCAGCTTGTGCTGAGCTTTGCTGGAGCACTGCAGCAAGCCTGAGACAGAGATATTGGCCAGGAAACAAGGTAGTGTGTTGAAGTGGCTGGTAGCTAGAAGCTTGGTCATTTTTGCAGACAGAATCTAAGTGTTTCCTTATTGTTGAGGATATTGTGAGCAACGAGTACCACTGACTAGATTAAGTGAATTGCAGCTTCACCTGGAAGATGTGTCTGGGGCCTTGGATCAGGAGAAGGGAGAAAGTAAATGGATAGGTGTTGCACCTTCTGCAATTGCATGGGAAGGTGCCATGGGGTATTGGGATGGAGGAGGAGTAGAACAAGGTGTCTTGGAGAGGAATGGTCCCTGGGGAAGCTGGACAACAGAGGAGAGGGAGATTTGTGTCTGGTGGAGGCATCCTGCTGGAGGTGGTAGAAATGGCGGTTAATAATCCTTTGGCTGCGGAGACTGGTGAGCTGGTTAATGAGGACCAGAGGGACCCTATTGGTGTTGTAGGAGGGAAGAGAAGGGGTAAGGGCAGAGGTGTAGGGGATGGCATCTCCATAGGTGCTGGCAAACATGCTGAGTTTGTCCAGCAATTTCTGATTTTGTTTTTGATTTCCGAGATCCACAGTTCTTTGTTTTTGTTTGCATTAGGAACAGTGTTAGTTTATGTGAGCTAAATCTGTCAATGCAGTTTTATAGGTCATTTTCTCCCCATAGAGTTAGCCTATGGAGGAGACTGACTTATGATCTACAGTAACAGCAATAGAGGCAGTCAGCTTTTGCACAGAGAAACTGCAATTATAAACTGAAGGGAAATGAAAGACTGCCTGAGTCTTACACTGACTGCCATTTACTTAAGCAGCAGGTCTGCGAAGCAGCATGTGTGAAATTGACCATGTGTGAAACATGGCAGTGAACAATGTGGTCAATATCTGTCAGCATGTTAATGGAAATTTGTCTTTCAAGAGAAGGGCAGCGTGAAAGTTTCAGTATCTCAGCGTAAAATCCTCTGTCTGTTTATTGTGGTAACACTTGTAGATATTGCTCCTGGTAAAATGTGGCATTCTCACCTCTGTTTGAACAGAGCTGAATATTTTTTTATAACAGAACTGGAAATACGGGAGAATTGTGAGAAGCTTGCATTAGGGTTTAAACAGAATCTGTCTTCATGCATCTTTTCAAAGACATGCTGTAGAATTCAAAGGGTAATGCCCATCAGAAGGTTTTCCAATACCTAATGCTCAAGCACTTTCCATCAACTGAATGCACCATCAGACCAAGGTCAACATCCAGAAACATCTTGAGTCTCAACTGCTGGGTCAGTTAACAGAGCTGTTCTGAAATACAGCTTGCAATCTGTGTTATCACTCTAGCTCCCAGGCTCAGACCAGAAGTAAAATGTTGAGCCTCCAGCCTCTGGAAGATAACAGAAAATCAATACAAACTTACCATGTGAGTTTAAAGGAAAATTCTGTAGTTGAGTGGATTATTTAATTTACATGGATTGTGCTCATTTCAAAGAAACATTGAGTAATCTGCCATTTTAAAGAGCAGCAGTTGCTCCTGAGTAATCCTGGATATCCTAACCACCTCACATGCTTTGAATGATCGTTTCATTATCAGTCTATTAGAGCTCTCCTGGGCTTCTATATGATAGACTTGTAATTAGATTGTATTAGTAGACTAGGACCTGGGGATTGCAGGAGATGAGATACAATTGAAGATCCTCTTGATGACAAATACTGTCCAATTGTTTGATACTGTAAATACCACACAAAGAATTAGCAAGACACTTTGTTTTATAATTTTACAGCAATGTTAATTGATAAAGAATGCAATTATATTTGTCCAACCTCTTAGATTCTCACATTGACCCAAATTGTCTCACACTGGGGAGACTGACACTATCATTTTTGAAGCAATCTCTGTATTTTTGCGACTGACTTCATTGTCCTTGCTTATTGTGTCAAACTAAAACAACACATTTTCTGCATCAGCATCTACTTAATCCCACACATTCTCCATTGTAAAGAATACCAATTTCTATCTCTGTTAACACTGCCTACCTCAGTTCACCTGCTATCTAGATTCTCATCCACACCTTTATGACATCCATACTTGACTTAATGATCTATTCCACTCCATATGGTCTACCCCTGCTCCTATTTCATGCATACAATTCCAATACTTTTCCAGCCAGTGTTAATTTTCAATCTTCTTCAAAAAGTAGCTCTGTAGAATCTCTACTATTTATTTTCTATCTGACGTTAAGACCTGCTTGTCTGTCACTCCTGCCATCGTTGGATTCTCCAATGCCTCAAAAGGAAAATTCTCAGCTCTCTGTTGGAATGTTGTTTTTACTTCTTCACTCACAGTGCAACATCACTCCTGCTGCAACCCTCCTTAGCACTCCATTCCTCTTACTCTAACATTGTGTGACTCCCTCCCTGCCTTTGTCCCATCAATGGTCACTGTGTTTTAGGCCATCAAGGTCCTATGCTGTACAATTCTCTCTCCATCTCTTTATCTTCATCCTCTTTTACGTCCTTCAGGAACCATGGTTGACTATTGATTATCCCAAATATTATCTCCATCCTCATCCCTGCATTTGTTTTTTGTTCTCATGCCTGTGTAAAGATATTTTCTATTTTAAAAGGTGCAGTATAAATGTAAGTTGTTGTACAAATGCCTTAAAATAATTATGCAATTCAACCATTCATATAGACAATTGTTCTTTGGATATAGCAACGTCCTACAAATAAGTTTTAAAAATCAGTTATTTTGACGATAATGTGTGTTGCATTCCTGCTATATGTACCTGTTCTGTTATCAGTTGTTACACTTTGATCAGATGGGTCAATCGGCTGAGGGGTGACAGATGGAGTTTAATTTAGATAAATGTGAGTTGCTGCATTTTGGAAAGGCAAATCAAAGCAAGACTTATACACTTAATAGTAAGATCATGTGAAGTGTTACTGAACAAAGATACCTTGAAGTGCATGTTCATAATTCCTTCAAAGTGGAGTCACAGGTAGTCAGGGTAGTGTTGAAAGTGTTTAGTATGCCTGCCTTTATTGATCAGTGCATTGAGTATAGGAGTTGGGAGGTCATGTTGCTGCTGTACAGGACATTGTTTAGCCACTGTTGGAATACAGCATTCAATTCTGGCCTTCCTACTATAGGAAGGATGTGGTGAAACTTGAAAAGGTTCAGAAAAGATTTACAAAGATGTTGCCAGTGTCTGAAGGTTTGAGCCATAGAGAGAAGCTGAATAGACTGGGGTTATTTTCCCTGGTGCATTGGAGGCTGAGGGGTGACTTTATAGAGGTTTATAAAATCATGAGGGGCATGGATAGGGTGAATAGCCAAGGTCTTTTCCCCAGAGCGGGGAGTCCAGAACTAGAGGGCATAGGTTTAGGGTGAGAGGAGAAAGATTTAAGAGGGAGCTCAGGAACAACATTTTTTCACACAGATGGGGGTGTGTGTATGGAATGAGCTGCCAGAGGAAGTGGTGGAGGCTGGTACAATTACAACATTTAAAATACATCTGGATGGATATATGAAGAAGGTGGGTTTAGAGGGATATGGACCAATTACTGGCAAATGGGACGAGATCAATTTAGGATATCTGGTTGGCATGGACAAGTTTCCATCTGTACATCTCTGATTGTAAGTCATTGAGCTAATACAGCAGAACTGACCATGTCTGTGGTATGTGTCCTGCCCCTCCACCAATTACATTTCATGAGGTGCTAGACCAAATGGTTTGAATTTTCCTTTAACTCTTGAGAAATACCTTGTATGTATGCAAAGAATCCCTAAAAGTGCAGCTAAGACTGCGCAATCAGTGCATCACCTCTTGGGCTTGGAGGGTTGGTTCCTGAATTAAAGATACTTGCGGATATAGAGAATTGGGAGTGAGGGGGGGGGAAGAACTGTGTGGTGCCTCAATGAGACCAACTGTTTCCCTTCCAGTCAACGTCCCCAAGCATCTGTCCCGGTCATTACTACCCACCAAAACAGATGTCTCCCCGCCCCCTGCTCCGTCTCATTGATTAATTACCTGTTAGGTGGCTCAGTGATTCTGCTGTCTGATGCCAACCATGGCCTACTCTGTGGCTCTGCTGACTGTAAGAACTGCTGAGTGATATTGTCTGATAGCTTTAAGAAGGCCTTTGTCCCAGGGATATGGATTTCAAAGGTAAGCTTATCAATGCCTGATTAATTTGTGGTTCATTAGGCCTTTGCTGAGAGGCAGTTCATGTCTCTTGCTGGGTCTCCAGCCATTAGGTGAGAACCCCCAAAATCTCATCAAGATTCTGCCCACCTTATCACACATAAATCACCCTGGCATGCCGAATCTGACACTGTGTTTCAACAGACTCATATTAATACTCTGTCTAAAACATTATCGATATTGATACACTATCCCAACATATTGTCACAGTATTTCAAAATACTGATATTGATACTCTGTCCTAACATACTGTACTGAATTGACACATCATGCCAACATTCTGATGTTGACACACTGTATTTCATCAAAGTGATAATGACACTGTATCCCAACGAACTGATATCGACATACTGCATATCAATGTTCTAGCCCCATTCTAACTGCTTGGTGGTGACTGGGTGGAGAGGTTATTGAAATAAGGCCAATGACTGACCACCTCAGATTCCAGTCTGATCGTGTATTTGTCTTCGTTGGCACTTGTGAGCAGATGAACAAAATGCCCATTGGAATGAGTGAGGGAAGGAAGGCCTTAAGTAGGTTTCAGTTTATGTGGGATGGGGGGGGGGGAGAGAGAGAGAGGGTGTGCAGGGAACAGGTAAACCAGTGGGTGAAATTAGGAAGTGCTGGAAAGGCTCAATCTATGAGTTTGGTAGCATGACACAAGGGAGGATCGAAAATATAATCATGAAAACATCTGCAATTTTGGTGGAAGGGCTGAATGATTAACTATACAAAAACTATCTTTAAGGTGATAGAATCTCCACGTCTCCCAATCTGCTAGATTCATCACTCCCTTCACCTGCCTCTCACATACCATCCCTACTCCATTATTAAAGTCAAAACTGCTGCTGATGACATACTATACCCAAAACACTTGGTTGGATTAACATGACTTGTGATGGTGGGACCAGTGGAGGGGCCAGAAAAATCACAGTAGGTGCTGTGTTGCTGACTTGCCAGTATTTACCTGCCCCTAGGCCATCTTTTAAATGCCTGGGTCAGAAATGTAATGGTTATGTGCCTGCAAGTACAGAATAATAAATCAGGTAATAGACCACCCTCCCACGCTTGCTTGAATTGTCCATTTGGCTGACCCCCTGTGGTAACCACAACACAATCAACGAGAGGAGGCCGCTTCCCAGTGGCAAAACTGGGATGGGGTAATGGGGTGTATAGGGGCACCAGCTCTCCCCAAAACTTTGTTTTAATTTCCCTCAGCTGGTATACATGCAGACAAGGGCATCATGTGGCAACTTTGCCTGGCAGCAGTGGGCACCTTTCATTTCAACAATGTTAAAAGTGCTAAGAGCGGGCCTCCATTCTTGAGTTGCCTTCTTTCTCTTTAACTTGCCCTGTCAGGCTGCACATTCAGGGTCCCAACAATGAGGGTGAGCATGTGGCCAATCATTGGTCTTTCATTCAGAGATTAGGACATTTGTGTCACCAGGGCTTGAAAATTCTAGCTGTGAGGAAAACATTGTATTCCTCTGGTGACAATGGTGGTGCCTGGGTCATTGTTTGTAAGATGCAGTTCTGAAGAATGATAGTCTTAGTCTGTTGCTTGACAAGTCTGTGACACAGCCTCCTGATTTTGACAAACCTCCAGATGTTATTAAGGAAGACTTTTTTGGGTCTGGCATTACCATTTCTAGTGCCTAGGTCAATTTATATAGTTCATTTAGCAATATTCTTTTTAAATATTGTATCAGTTTGATACAACCAAGTAGCTTGATGGTCATTTTGGAGGAACTTTACAGCAACAGTGCTGTGATAAGTACATCACATCAGGTCAGGATGGCAGATTTCCTTCCCTAAAAGGACATCAATTATCTAGTTAGTTTTTTTTAATAGTAATCACCACTTTTAAACTAGCTTTTTTAAAAAATTAAATTCAAATTCCACTAGCATCCATGACAAGACTTGAACCCATGATTCCAGAGAATTAGCCTGGGCCTCTTGATTACCAGTTTAGTGACATTATCACTATGCCACTGTCTGCAGAACTACTGAAAAGTCGCAGTACAGAAAGAGACCATTTAACCCTTCATGTCAAGTGAATAAACTACCTACCCATTCTGATCCTGATTTCTAGCTTCTGGTCCATAGCTTTGCAGCTTTCAGCACTTCAGATGCAGGTCTAGATTCTTTTTAAATGAATTAATGGTTTCTACCTCAAACACCAAATTGAGTGGTGAATTCCAGACTCTCATTACCCTCTGAATGTAACAGATGTTATTTCATGTCACCTCCAATCCTTCGATAAATCACTTTAGATCTGTAACCCCAGTAACTGACCACTCTGCTGGGGATAAACAGTTCTTCCTCGTCCATTCTATGCAAGTCCCTCATTATTTTATATAAGTCAGCCTCAGCCTTCTCCATTCTAAGGAATACAACTATCACCTCTAAATCTGGAGGCTGTGTCACAGACTTGTCAAGCAACAGACTAAGACAGTCATTCTTCAGAACTGCATCTTACAAACAATGACCCAGGCACCACCAGAGGCAATGGCAGCACAGTAATGTGCAGTCTTAAAGAAGTCACCCTGGGAGTCCTCAATAATGACTCTGTAACCCAGGAATTCTCAAGATGTCAGCTCAAAGGTGGATGTAGTGATTGCAACCAGGTGAATCTTGTTGACTTTGAGGCCCTTGGTTGGGTTTGTTCACCTGGGCCAATCAGAAAGCCCTGGCTGACTAATGCAAACAGGAGATTTAGAATCTCCTCAGTTCATGGGGACTGACTCCAAGCTGGCTGGCCACAGCCAGTGTACCCTACACAAATAAATAAAGGGTGACTTGGTGACGGGATACTGGCCTCTGTGCAGTTATTTCAATGGGCAAGGGAACTTTCTGCTTCTGTTACAAGTTAACGCCCTGTCACGGCCCTTGTAAGGGTACTCCTCCATGTTGAATGTGGATTGAAGATGACAAGGGCATAGAGTGAACTGGAGTTGAGGACAGTAGTCCCAATATTGTCGAGCTTTGAGTTCTAAAGGACATAGTTGCTATACTAATTTGCAGCATGTGGTGAGGGAAGCACCAAAAAGGAAAAACCCCATGATCACCTATGTCAGATATATCATCCATGTTGATATTGGTAGGTGTGATCACTGACAAAGCCCAATCTTCAGATTGATATGCCCTCCATTGTGTTTCATTTGACATCCATATAACATTGAGGGCTATCAGCAGCAGAAGAATTGTATTCAGCAACAATCTACAACCTCATGGCCAGGTATATCACCCACTCTCCCATTACCATCAGACTGGAAAGTCAACCTTAGTTTACTGAAGAGTTCAGGAGGGAAGTCTAGGTACAGCACCAGACATACTTAAAGATAAGATGTCAAACTAGTGAAGCCAGAGGGCAGGAATAGTTGTATATGAAACATCAGAAGCAACAGGTGATAGACAGAACTAAGTAATTCATAATAAGTCCAAGCTAAACGCTGCAAACCTGCCACATCCAGCTTAATGGTTTTGGACAATTAGGCAATTAATATAAAGTGGAGGCTTCACAAACATCCTCATCCACAATGATTGAGGTGGGCCAGCATATCAGAGCAAAAGACAAAAGCTGAAGCATTTGTGTCAATTTTTCACCAAAAGTGTTGAGTGTATAATTCATCTTGGTCTCCTCATGAGGTCCCAGCATCGTGGATGCCAGTCTTCAGTCAATTTGACTCAGTCTGCATGATGTCAAGAAATGGCTGAAGATACTGGACAGTGCCAAAGTGGGATTGTATAGCATTGTGGCAATAATATTGAAGGCTTGGTCCTCTACCCATGGAACTACTGATGCCACTAGTGAAGCTGGAAATGGTCTGGAAATGGGGAAAATTGGCCTGCAATGTCCTGTTCTGTACAAAGCAGGATCAAATCCAACATTGTTGATTTCCTCTCCATCATTCATCTGCAAAGTGATGGAAAAAATGTCAACAGTTCTATAAAGTGGCACTTACTCAGCAATGACCTGCTGACTGATGCCATGTTTGGATTCTGCCAAAGCCACTGGACTCCAACACTTATTACAGCCTTTGTCCAAACATAACGAAAACAACTGAATTTCAGAAGTGAGTTGAGAGTTACTGGCATTAACGGTAATGTGACCTTTAACTGAGTATGGCATTTAGTAGCGCCAGAAAAATGAAGCTCATGGGGCTATGAGGGATAACTCTCCACTGGCTAGAATCAAACATAACAGGTTGCTGGAGATCGATTATCTCAGCCCCAGAACATCAGTGTCGGACTTCCCCAGAGTAGTGTGCTCACCCCAATCACCTTTAGCTGCTTACCTTCCTTCCATAATAAAACCGAAATCAGGAGAATTTGTCTTTGAGGGTTCTGAGTCTTTCAAACTCTTTCCTTTAAAAAGAGATGGAAGCAGAGTGAATATTTTATAAGGCTGATTTACACTCTTGATCAGCAAGGAGGTGAAACATTATCGGGGTGGCTGGGAATGGAGAATTTTTAGATCAGCTGCAATCTTATTGAATAGCAGAGCCGGTTTGATAAGCCAAGTGGCCTTTTCCTGCCCCATTTTGTACTTTTTATGTTTAGTAAATAATTAAATCCTTATCGCAAAATCTCTCGAGAATACCATGAGTCAATACTGCCAATTAGAATACTTCCCCATTATCCCTACTCGCTGTCTTCTCTCCCTAGCCAGTTCCAGGTCAGTAATTTACCTTCTTCTCCATGGGCTTCACTTTTAGCCAATGGGCTCCTATGAGTGACTTTGTCCAATGCCTTCCTTCGACATTCTGCTGTCCACTACCTTAGTCACGTTTTCATGGCCTACTCTTTTCTAATCTGACTGGTAGGCTTACTGAGCAGCTGGAGTTTTTCAAGCCATTTTGTAACAATACCCTTAAAGCTGCAAGTCACTTTTCATATTCCCTTCTTGTAAATCTGTTACCGGTCTGTTTGGAACATTCTGTATTCATCTCTTGCAATTTCCCAATCTGTGCTATTGTTTTGTGAGTGCCTTTCCTTATATTTCTCTGTTGACTTCTCCATCTGTGGTCCTTCATTTTTGTTTGTTTGGTAAATGGATCCCAGGCCTCTAAGGAGTGTAAACTGATTCTAAATCATGTTAGTGTTGTTTTTGAAAACCAATCACTAATTTTCTGAGGATTTACCCATTAACAGGTTTGTTCAATATTCTATGATTCATTGTGTAGAAATGTAGGAAATTATTAGGCTTTCCTCCATCCAGTGACTTTTATTGTAAGATACTAAGTGCAGACTGGATCAGGCTCTGCATTATCTCTCTGTCTCCTGAGGAAGTGGATGGTGAACTACCAGAGCTGCTGCTGGGCCATTTAAATTTTACCCGGTTTGAGACGGGAGGGAAAAAAATCAGGGGAGAGAACAGTCTTAGAAAATAATGTAAGCGTGCAACAACCCAATTAGTTTCATCCCACAAATGGAATCTATCTCTGAGGAAGGTAACAAAACATAATGTAAGGATTAAGTGAAGCTCTATTTTGACCTTGAGATTAATGGAATTGAACACTTTAGTGTTCGAAGTTGCAGTGTTCAGCCCTGCTTCATTGCAGTTTACATTATCATTCCAAGCACAATGTGTCCAGGTTGCCAAGCATGTATTATTGAATTCTATCTATTTTAACTACAGTACTATTTTGTGAGGCAATATTTATGAGTTTAACTCATTTAAGTACATGAATCGACACAACACTGTTTTTTCTGTTTATGTATCCATTGAGCTGTGGCTGTACTTTCTAATCTTTTGATTCTCTTGAGGATTGCTAATTTTATACTTGTGTTCTACTTTCCTGCTTTTGCAGTCCAATCCCTAGTGAATTCTGTTTCAGAGATTTTCTATCCAGTGATTGAAATGGCTGGGCAAAAATATCCTTTTGTTAATTCTATTTGTACTTCATGAGAACTAATGCAAAGACATACACATGAATTCTGTTTTCTGTTCACGGATGCTGCCTGACGTGCTGAGCATATCCAGTGTTTTTTCTTCTTTTTGGACAAAAATTGAAACTGACCCATGGGATTGTTCAGCTTTGCTGCATCTTAGTGTTTTTAGTGAAGTGCATCACCTTCTTTGACTGTTTGAATTTACATATCCAGTTATGAATGATGTCTTTGAAGGTTTACAACTAGAAAGTTAGTTTATATTTCTAGTATTTTTTATTTTTGTTAATGATTTTCTGTTTCTTGCTTGGACGATGTATCATTAATGGAAGCAATTCTATGCTATGTCCCTGGCTTTTTGTAATTATTTTGTGTTTGCTCCGTTGAGCAGCTCATTGCTATCGTGACCCATATGCAAGAGCCATAGAATGTAAGCTATGTAAGTACGAGTTGGGGTCATCTGAGTTATAATATTCAGATCTATATATTTAGTTTTGCATCAGTCAGTGATTTAAATATAATGTGCAGCATTAAAGGAGTGGGGAGTGATCAAGCAATGACATTGAAGCATTAAAGGTCCTCATGGTACAAATATGGTATATGCTTATCACTAATGTTACTGTGTTCTGCTGATTTATCCTTGCATTGCAGGCCAGAATGCATATTGCTGTACTTTGCATCAGCAATTTGCTGGTGTACTGCACACCATTTACGTGTAATGGCATGCTATGCAGCAGTTCCAAACTACAGTAATCTACACATTGTATGGTACAGTAATAATTTGAAACTTTGTGATGCAACTTGGTGCTGTGTACCACTTTAATGAGGACCAGTTTTATGCGTCCTTTAGTGCCTCTATCTTTTACAATTCTGCACTATTCACCAGTATTTTGCAATGCAATATTGTTGCTTCATGATGAACCAAAAATAAAAGTGCAAATATACACATCAGAGAAAGTGAGGACTGCAGATGCTGGGGATCAGAGTCAAGAGTGTGGTGCTGGAAAAGCACAGCAGGTCAGGCAGCATCTGAGGAGCAGAAGGATCGATGTTTTGGGCAAAGCCCTTCATCATTCCTGATGAAGGGCTGTGCCCAAAACATCGATCCTTCTGCTCCTCAGATGCTGCCTGACCTGCTGAGCTTTTTCAGGACCATACTCTGGATTGCAAATACACATACCAAAAATGAATGATGAGCAACGCTCAAGGTACCATTATGCTGACATCAACTCCGTGGCAAATGAACAAAGGAGCTGAATTTCAGAAGTGGGAGTGACTGTCCTTGACATCAAAGCAACATTTAACTAAGTGTGGCATCAAAGAGCCGAAGTAAACTGAAATCATTGGGAATCAAAGAGAAAACTCTCCATTGATTGAAGACATGCATTATACCAAGGAAGATGCTGCTTGCAATTGGATATCAGTCTTCTCAGTCGAGGAAGTCGTTGCAGGGTGGGTGTCTTAGGTCCAACCATCTTCAACTCCTTCACCAACAACTTGCCTTTATTCATAAAGACAACACCCTGGGTGTCATCATTGACCAGAAATGCAACTGTACCAGCACATAGAGCTGTTAGTACAAGAGCAAGTCAGGAGTGATGAGTAACTCAACTTCTAAATTCCTAAAACACTTGCATAATTTGCATGGCATAAGTCAGGAGTATGGTGAGTAGTCTTCACATGCCTGGATGAGTGCAGGTCTAATAACGCTAAAAGGAAGTTCAACACAATTGAGCTTATTGGATTGACACCACATCCATAAGCTTAAACATTCACTTCAACCATCACTGGTGCACTATTTATCCAATATATCAACTATCCAAAGCTTTTTCAACAACAGTTCACAAATGCCACTAATTGCTGAAATTATGCCTGAGAATCCTCCCAATAACATCCTCTTCTTAACCAACCTGCCTGAGGACACCAATTAGCTGATGCTGTCTGTGCTTGTCACAGAGTTCCCTGGATTTAAGGAAGACCGATTGGTACATGATTGCCTGACATTGCCTCTGTGGAATTTTTGACAGAGGCCCAGGTTAGTGCTGCATGTCATATGCTCCAGGCTTCAATTTAACTCCAGGTTGAAAGTAAAGCATTTGCAATTGTATTGCTATGTGCTTTATACAGTTCAAAAGGATAAATTATGAAAATTTGACAAATCCTCCATTTTGATTCATAAAAAATTCAGTGATATCATGGAGCATGACTTTCACAACATATTACACCATGAATATATTTTAGATTTTCTGATGGACCATCATCTCGGCCATCATTAAAATTGACTCTGTTTAATATCCTGATTCTTCCACATTTCATACAAATTGAAGCTGCTTCACTTTTTTTGGTTTACAAACTAATTCAGGGAGATTACTCATGTAACTGTGGATGTTTAGTCCAACCAGTATCCACTATTTGGCAGTTCAGTATGTGATTGATATCTGAATAGTTGGTAGCTAAAGGCACATTCATGGTGTTGTGCATTTTGCAACACAGAATCTGTGTTACGTACAGTGGCATGCTGTACAATTAATACCCCACACTTACTGGAAAAGCACAGGGATAGTGGGAAAGCTGTCACCTATCAGTTGCTTAAAGATATTGTGTTTATGCAAACTCATACCTACAATGAACCACATTTTATTTTATTCTTGATTTCGTAAACAAATTAATCTGATGGATATGAGTATAATTGTTCTTCCAATTCGCTAGCATGGTGAATTCTAGTATTGTATTGCATCCTGAGTTCACATGGGACCCCTTGTATCCCATGATGCACTCTCAATACAACAGTATATTCCAAGTAAACTCTGAGTACCATACAGCATCTTGACTAATGTTTACAAGTTGATTTAGAACAGAGAATTAGCAGGTAAAACCTGATGTGGAGGCATTTGAAATAGTCTAATCTGATTTTTGTAGAAAGTATTTTCCAGTGTATTGATAACAGTGACTTGTTTCTGGCATCCAAAATCTCCTTTCACATGTCTCTCCCTCCACTTCTACAGCCATTATGTTCCTACCTTCTGGAACTCTGTTCCTAAACTTCTCCACCTCATTAGAAATCTTGTAGCCTCTCCTTGAAGTTCTACAATTTTGTACAAAATGCTTTCAGGCATTTGTTATTTTGGACGAGCTGCGAAAGTGCAAAATAATCCAGATGTTTCATACAGTGTTTCATACAATCCCTACAGTGTGAAAGCAGGCTATTTGGCCCATCAAGTCCACACTGACCCTCCAAAGAGCATCCCACCCAAACCCATCTTATCCCTATATTTAGACATCCCTGGACACTATGGACAATTTAGCATGGCTAATCCATCTAACCTGCACATCTTTGGACGGTGAGAGGAAACCTATGCAGACAGTCACCTGAGGGTGGAATGGAACCCAGATTCCTGGTACTGTGAAGCAGCAATGCTAACCACTGAGCCACCGTGATATTTGCCAGTAGATGCATTAAGGCTGTTTTCTGGATAACAAGGTGAGCGCAAAGTGATCAGTTCCATTTGGACAGACTTGCTGCTTCCGGCCTTATGTTGTGAGGATCACCCAGGGCTGTTATTCCATGATAGGTCCCACCTGCAAAACAACTAGGTACAAACTATTGTTGATTATTTTAGTTTAGACTATTGTTGAAATCTTTCTTGATTAACCCTCACCACTTGCAATTTCTTCCTGAAAATTGCTGTTTAAAGGTCTTGGTACTCAGTGTAGACACTAGGTGTTAGAAAGAGAAGCTTGGCTCTTTGTGTTTGAACATGTGTTATTGAATATTTTTCCTTGCCCCTGTGGTTTCTCATTTGAAAGGCAACATGACACTGAATTTTACATTTGAACACACTGTACTACTAACTGCCAGATCGGAGTCTTTGTGATGTTATCAACATTTATTGCACCTATTTAAAGATACCAACTTCTTGGCTCTGCAGCTGGTAGAGAGGTTAGTAACCATGAACTACTTGTTTATGGCACTATGTAGAGTAGGTGTGGTGTCAGCATTTCTATACTCCTTCATTTTGCAGTATTTGAGTTTCTTGATCCCAGATTAAATCTGGCAAAAAACACACTGGTTAATCAGTAGAGCAGTGCAACACTTAACGATGTCAGATAAATGTGTTGAACCCAAAGCCTGTCCACAATTCTGCATGCTCGCTGTACCTATGGACATAATTTCATAGCATCATGGGCAGTGAAAGCTGGAGCATCAAAGGTTAATGAGCCAGGCAGAGATGACTTGTCAGGCATGATTGCATGGGACTTGGAGTCTATTCTGGGCTTCAGTAGTAAAGGGTAGGCACCTACTCCAGTCAAGTCTTGTTAGACACTCTAGATTGTCATATTTTCCAGATCTGAAATCTGTGTAACATAGTTCTAGCTTTTCTCCTTACACCTTGTTGTTTTGTGGGTGGGACGTATTGTGGAACGACAGCCTGGGGGATCCTCACAACATAAGGCAGGAAGCACCAAGTCTGTCCAAATTGCGCTGATCACCTTGCGCTCACCTCATTGTCCAGAAAATAGCCTTAACGCATCCAACTAATAAATGTCACTTGTAATCTTTGATGAAAATTAGTGATCGTATTCGTGCAGATGAATGAAAGCATATTATTGCAGATGTTGAAAGTCTGAAATGAAAGCAGAAAGTGCTAGAAACACTTAGGTCAGGCAACATATGTGGAAACAGAGTTCTTTGTCTGACTCCAGCTATGTCCGGCGTTATTCTGCTGTTTTTCTTATATTACTGTTCATATTGTTTATTTTTTACAGATGATATTTAGTGTTACAGATGATATTTAGTGGTTTCATTGTTAGTCAGAGTCAGATGCACAAAGATAGTGTATTGGTTGCTCTGTAGACTTGAGGCAGTGGCTGATAGTTGCAATGCTCCAATTCTTTCACCTGCACAAACCTATATTTAGATTTAAGCAAGCTGTCTCCTGTGTAGTCTTAGCCTATATTTGTTCATCTAATACTGATGAGTTCCCTCTTACCTCATTGTCCCTTATTGTCCTTGAGGTGGTAGTGGTGGGACACCTTCTTGAACCTGATATGACTGGGTGAAGAGATTGGCCACAACAAAGACTTAACGATTTTTTTAGTGTGTAGCTATACTATATTCCAATTAAAATGTAATTGACTAATTGGCTGAAGACATTACATAGGAAATTACTAGGTTTTCCTGAGTGATAGAAAGAGGAATTTTATTAATTCCTAACCCTGACACATTAACACACACACACACACAATAGTAAGAAATATTGTCCAGTAGTAATGGGAAGATAAAACATATTCAATTTAATGTCCTTCGGCTATCCTAAGATGTCAACGTGATAACACAATTAGTTAGTGCTGTCCTCGGCTAGCAGTAGCCATGAATAATGAGGATTCCTTTGCATTCTCTGTGTCTGGATGTTTCTCCAATTTGAGTTGTCACTGTTTACATAGTCCTGTCTTTGAAAAAGCAGAGAGAAAGAGCTTCCCCTATTCCAGTTACAAATCCATATCTCTCCTCTGTCAAAGCAATAACTTAAAATATGACTCATTTGCATATTTCCATGTCTGAGGTAATTATTTCCAAGCTGGATAATTGCAGGTGAGTGTTTCATCTCAATATGTGAAACGTATCAGGCAGGTGTAAATAGAACAAGAGATCTGGGTGACTGATTTCATTCTCTTTGATAACATGTTAATTTCAGTTCAAACCAGCTCTATGTGTTGATGGTTTCATGAATTTCAATCTGTGGCCAGGTGATCACTATAGTCTTTTCTAAGTAATTTTTTTTCTTTCTGAAACCATTTCAGTTGATGAATATCAGATGAGAAAGTTGACAATTTATAGTTAATGTTTTATTGCTATCATGAAAGACCTCTGCAGCCTATCTGATATGGATACCCACACACTGTTGATGAGAAAGTAGAAGATATTGACGTAGCAACAATGAAGCTATAGTCTTACAGTTACAAGTCATGGTGGGATATGATTTGGAGGGGAACTTGTAGGTATCATGTTCTCATGTATCTGCTGCCCTTGTCCTTCTAGATGGAAGCTTGCAAAAAGTAGATAATTTGCCTGTGGACTAGTAACCAGCTATTGATGACAAAGATCTTGTGCCTACCAACAACTGTGTGATTGATTCTCAGGTAGCTGAATAATTTGGTGTTGTGAACATGATATTGAGGAGCCTTCAAATCTCCACCAGCTCAGGGCTGTCTCTGTTGTCTGCAGCAAAACCCACAGTAAGCCTGAATAAAACCAACTTCCTTCAACAGTTGCTGTAAACTGTGAATATTAATTGTTAAGTTTCCTGACATCATTGCATTTTGTAAGTGTGAACCAGCCATTCTTTGCCTCATGTAAACCAGTGAAAATATCTAGAGAAGGAAGATCTTATCAACACAAGAGCTACCTCAGCATATTCTATGAACAGGGACCACTGAATCATATTCCCAGTTTTCCCTTCCCTCCATGACATCACTATATTTCCTGTTTAAATGGAAGTATATAAAGGGTTAGAGTTTTAACTACTAGAATTATGTATTCATAGTTGTTTACCTGTAGATAGACTTTATTTACTTTTAATAAATGGTAATTTTTATTAAGTACAGAAACTTGGTCTGTGATTTCTGTCAACCTGGGTCTGAAAGTCACCTAAATTGGGAAATTCTGCATACTTTTAAAAGTTTTAAACTTTTGTGATGACTCCAGGAATAGCAGGGCTTGATTTCCTGTGTGTTGCCTCAGTGAGGTGGAACAACCTAGCTGGGCACTTTGCTACATTTGGTAAAAACAATGACTGCAGATGCTGGAAACCAGATTCTGGATCAGTGGTGCTGGAAGAGCACAGCAATTTAGGCAGCATCCGAGGACAGGCAAAATCGACGTTTCGGGCAAAAGCCCTTCATCAGGAATAAAGGCAGAGAGTCTGAAGCGTGGAGAGATAAGCTGGAGGAGGGTGGGGGTGGGGATAGAGTAGCATAGAGTACAATAGGTGAGTGGGGAAGGAGATGAAGGTGATAGGTCAGGGAGGAGAGGGTGGAGTGGATAGGTGGAAAAGGAGCTGGGCAGGTCGGACAAGTCCGGACAGGTCAGGGGATCGAGTTTCTGGAGGTTAGAAGCTAGGATGAGGTGGGGGAAGGGGAAATGAGGAAACTGTTGAAATCCACATTGATGCCCTGGGGTTGAAGTGTTCCGAGGCGGAAGATGAGGCGTTCTTCCTCCAGGCGTCTGGTGGTGAGGGAGCGGCGGTGAAGGAGGCCCAGGACCTCCATGTTCTCGGCGGAGTGGGAGGGGGTATTGAACTTTTGGGCTACGGGGCGGTATGGTTGATTGGTGCAGGTGTCCCGGAGATGTTCCCTAAAGCGCTCTGCTAGGAGGCACCCAGTCTCCCCAATGTAGAGGAGACCCTCTCCTCCCTGACCTATCACCTTCATCTCCTTCCCCACTGACCTATTGTACTCTATGCCACTCTCTCCCACCCCCACCCTCCTCTAGCTTATCTCTCCACGCTTCAGGCTCTCTGCCTTTATTCCTGATGAAGGGAAGAAAGTGAGGTCTGCAGATGTTGGAGATCAAAGTTGAAACTTTACTGCTGGAACAGCACAGCAGGTCAGGCAGCATCCAGGGAACAGGAGATTCGACGTTTCGGGCACAGGCCCTTCTTCAGGAATGAGCAGAGACACCTCCCCCCTCACTTCTCTCCAAGGCCCCAAGGGAAACTTCCATATCCGCCACAGATTCACCTGCACCTCCACACACATCATCTATTGCATCCTCTGCACCCGATGTGGCCTC
>NC_057737.1:32151561-32291988 GCF_004010195.1 Chiloscyllium plagiosum
CTCCCCCCTCTCCTCCCTGACCTATCACCTTCATCTCCTTCCCCACTGACCTATTGTACTCTATGCTACTCTATCCCCACCCCCACCCTTCTCTAGCTTATCTCTCCTCGCTTCAGACTCTCTGCCTTTATTCCTGATGAAGGGCTTTTGCCCGAAACGTCGATTTTGCCTGTCCTCGGATGCTGCCTGAATTGCTGTGCTCTTCCAGCACCACTGATCCAGACTTTGCTACATTTGTTAGGTGCATGCCCAGTGTTGTAGCTTTTACTAGAGAAGTTAAGCTAGGGAGCTGGCTACTTCTGGAGCAGAAGTCTTCAGTTGTAATAGTGAAGGCCCAAGGCATTTTTAGTGTTCAGTTCCTCCCATTTTTGGATATCATATGGATTGAATCGATATGGCTAAAGTATGGCATGTATGATTCTGTAAATTTACATGAAGGCTGAGATGGATCATCTACTCAGCACATCTGGCTGCAGATGGGTGCAAATATTTCAGACCTGACCTTTGCACTGACGTTCCACATTCCACCATCATTGAGAATTTGGATGTTGCTGGTGTTTAATCATTGACCTTTATTTATGACAAGATATGGCAGGTCTGCAGAACTTAGATCAGATCCAATGGTTCCAGGATTTGTTTTTGCCCTTTCTATTTCATGTTGCTTCTGCTGTTTGATATGTACATAGTCCTGTGTTTAAGCTTAACTGGCTTGCCAATATGTTTTCTAGATATGCATCATGTTATGTCTGCAGTGTCACCCTGTGCTCTTCATTGAACCGGGATTGATCCCTTGGCAAGATAAAATTGTTAATTCATTCATGGAATGTGGACATCATTGGCTAAGCCAACATTATTTCCTGACCCTAACAGCCCAGTGGGCAGTTAAGAGTTAACCACATTGCTATGATTCTGGAGTCACATGTAGGCCAGACCAGGTAAAGATAGCAGATTTCCTTCCCTAAAGGACATTGGTGAATTCGATGAGTTTTTACAACTAATGACATTGGTTACATGGTTGCCTTTGGCTAGCTTTATATTCCAGATTTTTATTGAATTCAAAAGCCAAGTGTAATTCAAACTCATGTCTGCAGAACATTAAGGGATATGCCAGATCATGAAATTTTTATTGTGATTGAATACAGCTCTCTTTCTGCTAATAGCCCAGAGTGCCTCATAAATCTTTGAGCTGCTAGGTCTGTTCTAAATCTATCTTATGTTTGCACTTATGTCATACAACTTGATGGCTGGTAAGTTAACTTGATAGTGATCACTCCCACCTATACTGCAATGGCAGATGCATCTGCTATAGGAAGATTGATGAGGACAATGTCAAGTAGGTTTCTTTCTCTTGTTGTTTTCTTCACTACCTACTGTAGGCCACTCTGGCAGTTATGTCCTTCAAGATTCTGCAAGTTAATTCAGTTGTGGTGCTTTTAAGCCGCTTCTGGTATTGGACATTTAAGGTCCCTCAACCTGCATAATTTCTGCCTTTCAGTGCTTCCCTCAAATGGCACATAGAGGAGTTCATTGATTTATAGGATTATAATAGAATCCCTGCAGTGCAAGAAGAGGCTATTTGGTCCATCGAGTCCGCACCAAGCCTCTAAACAACATCCCATCCTGACCCACCTCTTCACCCTATGCCCATATCCCTGAACTAATCCACCTAGGCTGCATATCCTTGTACACTATGGGACAATTTAGCATGGCCAATCCACCTAACCTGCACATCTTTGGACTGTGGGAGGAAACCGGAGCAAACCCATGCAGACACTGGGAGAATGTGCAAATTTCACACAGTCACCCAAGGCTGGAATAGAATTTGTGTCCCTGCCACTGTGAGGCAGTAGTGCTAAACACTGTGCCACCATGCTGCCTCATCTCTCCCCAAATTCCATTTCATTACCTGGAGGACATTTACTTGTCCTTGTGGGTGGCACGGTGGCACAGTGGTTAGCACTGCTGCCTCACAGCGCCAGAGACCCGCCTCAGGCGACTGACTGTGTGGAGTTTGCACGTTCTCCCCGTGTCTGCGTGGGTTTCCTCCGGGTGCTCCGGTTTCCTCCCACAATCCAAAAGATGTGCAGGTCAGGTGAATTGGCCATGCTAAAATTGCCCGTAGTGTTAGGTAGGGGGTAAATGTAGGGGTCTGGGTGGGTTGCGCTTCGGTGGGGCGGTGTGGACTTGTTGGGCCGAAGGGCCTGTTTCCACACTGTAAGTAATCTAATCTAATCTAATCTTGTTTAATCTGAGATCATGAGACTTCATGGGATCCAGAGTAAATGTTGCAAGCTCTCAGGGTAACTCCCTCTGAACTGTGTATTATTGTGCCATTGTCGGACATAGACAGGAATGGTGACAAAGGTGTCTGCGGTATTGACTTTGAGGTCATATGTAGGTCGTGCTAGGCAAGAAGGACAGATTTCCTTCCCTGTGAACTTAGTCAGCTTGTAAAGCAATTGATGATAGTTTAACTGCTACTTGTAAAATTGTCTTAAATTAAAATTAGTGAATTAAATGAATTTAAATCTGTTGTGGGAATTTGATTCCGTGACCTGAGTCTGGGTCTATGAATCATCAGTTCAATAGTAGTGCCAGTGTTTTCCCTCTCTATTAGCAACTGACATCAGGTTCCCATCATGCTGCCATGTCATGTATGCTTGATTTGGCTAGGTTCTGTTAAGAATTCCGTGCAGCTGCAGAGTGAGTGCTACAGTAGTGTGGGTAGACAAGTAAGTTTGTAACCCTCAGAGTGAAGGCGTTATAGGGTCATGGGCTGCAGAGTTGGTTAGGGATTGTTTACCTGATTGCAAGGTCACTATATTGTGTGGATGGAATTTGAAACGTTCGTTTAGGGTTGATTTACTGTCAACTCATTCATTTAAATTTCATACTGTCTTTAATGCTTATCCTATAAAGTTCAGAAATATGTAATTATTTGAACAAATGATCTTTGAATGGTCCCTGGAGGTGGGCAGGAAGCGCTCTTTTAACCTTTGTGTGCTGCAGAAGCACCTCGAGGGACAGCTGTCAGCACTTGCTGTGAAAATAGCTCAACAATGGGAGTGAATAAATAATATGTTAAGTAAATTGTCGTTAGTAAAACAGATTGACAGATGTGTGAACCACTGCAGTGCAGTCCGAAACCCTTCACTAGGGCGATGCTGTTTTCTGAATGTGACCGGAAAAACTCTTTTCCACATTTTTCTGTAAGATTAGAGTATCGATATTTTTTTTTGTGCTTTCACCATTATTTGAGAGTGCCATTACAGTCAGTTGCAAAGCTAGTGGGTGTCATCTGCAAAATCAATCTAAAATCTAAGTTTAGTTTAGAGGCATTTGATTGAGGACATCAAATAAAAAGCAGAAATCTTGATTACCTGTCTACTCTCATGAGTTAGTCATTACACATGTATTCATCACACATGCTTGATTATCTGTGTATTCTTAATGGTCAGTAATTAGCAGTGTTTTCTCATGTCAGAATGATGAACTGTATATTCTCAGTGTCCATGTTTATCTGTGAAGTTCTTGTAAATCAATGATTCTCTGTGTGCCCTTTGTGCACATTAACTGTGTGACCTACCATGTCAGTGATTATCTGTCTGTCCTGTGATGATACTATGGCTTAAAGAGGTGTATTTTGTCCTTTTTTTTGAAGAGCAGTTTTGAGACAGCGGTGCTGAGTTTTAAAATAGCGGTGCTGAGTTTTAAGATAGGAGATGAGCTATCTATTTGAATCCAATAAAGTAAACAGCCTTTGACGTCTTGTTTTTTTAAAAGTTGGAACAGTAGAAGCAGCCTGAATGGGTCTGGTCAAGCTCCCCCAGAGACAGAATTTTTTAATGGCAGTTGCTGGGGTCTTTAAACTGGGTTTGGAAGCTACAGTACATTTCTCCCTGCTACTCTCTCTGTCGGAGTTGTCTCTTGATGTTCTTTCCTCCTGGATTGGAGAATTGTCTGTGAAACAATCTATTTTACTGAATTTGCCTTTGCTAAGGGTGTGGTTGTGGGTTGTTACTATATTGGAGCAATTACTGTTTAGTGGTTAAATAATCTATTATTCAGTTAGTTTTCCAATAGAGTTAATTATTCCAATTCCTTCTTTCTTTTGTTGTATTTTAATAATGCTGAATTAATAAAGTATGTTTAGCTTCAAATGTGCTAGTTTGACCAATCAATTTCCATCCAGAACACAACGTCTGGCACTTGCCTTTAAAATAAGAAGAAGTTAGAACTTAGACAATCATCTTAAGGTGTTTTGAGAATTTGGTGTGGTCCATAACAGTCCTCACATGCCAGTAATTCTCTCATTGTGTCACCACATGTCAGTGATTCTCTCTATGTCCCCACATGTTAGTGATTATATGTGTATCTGCATGTCAGTGAGTGTCCATATGTAAACCATGTCAGTGCTTACCTGGGCCTCTTATATGTCAAGGATTTCCTGTTCATCATTGCCTTTGTCATCAGACATGCAATTTGTGTGGCTCGATAATTTTGTATGTTCCTGTCAAATGCTAGTGTTCTGCCAGGATTTCTTCACCTCTAAAAATTATGATAGCATGAATCAGTTGCCTCAGCTTGTCGATCTCATTTTTTGAAACGGTTAACTAAACTTAATCTCAACCTTTGTAATCTGTGAAGTATTGCCTGGAGTGTCTTTGTACTCAGTTAAATATACTGACTTGTGTCTAGTACTGGCCAGATTGGGTGAATATGATGCAGCAATGTTTGAGAGACATGTGGTTACTGAAAGGATAGCTGTGGTATGTTAATCTCAGTATGCTTTCTCTCCTTTCTGTGAACTAGAGTACTGCAGAGGAACATGACAATATGTCATTATGTTGTGACAGGTGGAGTCCTGCAGAGTTAACTGATGGGATCTTTTGTATAAGGATAAGTGAAGCAAAATGATGAGTTTTTATTTTACAATCTAAGTAAATTGAGATGTTTTAAGTGCTGTTGGATAGTCAGGGCTTTTTTCTGTTGTTCAAGTGGCTGTGTTCAAAGACATTAAAGCCTGAACGAAAACTGCTTTTTTCCATTTGCCAAAAAGATACATATCCCATGATTGTCAGTAAAAAGGAGCATACATGCTGTCTGCTTGCAACAAAGAGAATTATTAAAGGCAAACATATAGTCAAGAGTTGGCTATACAAAGGATCCCATCAGTTAACTCTTCTGCAGGAATGATGTGGATTACTCACAGACTCATTTTTAAAATGTTTATGCTTTAATGGAGATTT
Source organism: Chiloscyllium plagiosum (assembly GCF_004010195.1). Taxonomy (NCBI): domain Eukaryota; kingdom Metazoa; phylum Chordata; class Chondrichthyes; order Orectolobiformes; family Hemiscylliidae; genus Chiloscyllium; species Chiloscyllium plagiosum. The sequence goes on from NC_057737.1 coordinate 32,156,811, forward strand.
TTCTAACGCAGCTTCTCTATTCAGCAACAGTGACCAGTATCCTTTCCTCCCTGTCTATTAGATACATTTTCTCCCTTCTTCCTTAATGTCTCCTCCCTTCTGAAGCACCCTATTTGTAATTTCCCTCCTTCCACTGAACGTATGTCTATCCAAAGAACAAAGAAAAATAAAAAAAAGGAACAGGCCTTTTGGCCCTCCAAACCTGCGCTGCCACATTTGACCCTCTTATGCTAAACTGTCTTCACTTACAGGATCGGTATCCCTCTGTTCACTTCCTATTCAGTATTTGTCCAGGTGCTTCTTGAATGCTGCTATTGTGTTTGCTTCAATCACCTCCCCGGCAGCATTTTCCACGCATTCACCACCCTTTGTGCAAAACACTTGCCTCACACATCTCTTTTAAACATCCCCCCCCCCCACCCCTTACACCTTGATCCTGTGTCCCCTAGTATTTGACCCCTCCACCCTAGGAAAAAGCCTCATACTTTCCATTCCATCCATGCCAGTCAAAATCTTATAAACTTTTATTAGGTCATCCCTCAATCCCCTGCATTCCAGTGAAAACAAACCCTGTCTATCCAACCTTTCTTCATAACTAAAATGCCCCATACCGGGCAATATCCTGGTAAACCTTTTCTGTACCCTCTCCAAAACATCCACATCCTTCTGGTAGTGTGAGGACCAGAACTGTATGTAATATTCCAAATGAGCTTGACTAAAATTCTATAAAGCTGCAGTGTAACTTGTCTATCCTTATATGCATGCTCCTTCCAACGAAGACAAGCATGCCATAAGCCTTTTTTACTACCTTATCTACCTGTGCTACCACCTTCAGTAATCTCTGGACCTGCACACTCGAAACCCTCTGCATATCAATGCTCCCAAGGGTTCTGCCATTCACTATATAATTTCCACTTGTACTTGACCTTCCAAAATGCATCACCTCACATTTGTCTGTATTAAATTCCATCTGCCATTTTTCTGCCCTTGCCTCCAATTAATCTATATCCTGCTGCATCCTCAGACAATCGTCCTCATTATCGTCAACTCCACCAATCTTTGTACCATCCACAAACTGACTAATTAGACCAGCTACGTTTTCCTCCAAATCATTTATGTAGATCACGAACAGCAAAGATCCCAGCACCGATTCCTGTGGAACACCACTAGTCACAGCCCTCCATTCCAAAAGGCATCTTTGCGCCTCTACCCTCTGTCTCCTAAGCCAGTTGTGCATCCATCTTGCCGGCTCACCCCTGATTCTATGTGACTTCACCTTTTGTACCTGTCTGCCATGAGGGACCTTATCAAAGGCTTTACTGAAGTCCATGTAAACAAGTCAACCACTTGTCCCTCATTAATTATCTTCATTATCTCCTCAACGAAACTGATCAAATTAGTGCAGCACAACCTCCCCCGTACAAAACCACGCTGTCAATCACTAATAAGTCCATTTGCTTTGAAATGTTTCTCAATCCTGTCCCTGAGAATCTTCTCCAGTAATTTCCTTTCCTTCCTTATACTTTTAGTCAATACCTGACAATCCAGTATGTGAGAAATTGACTAAAAGATCCGACTGTACTTCCAATGTCTAATATTAATTAGTGATTTGACATTGAAACATATAAGATTCCAAGAGGGATTGTGAGGATAAATGCCAGAAAGCTGTTTTACCTGCAGAGATTATAGTCACATCAGTATAAGGGGCTAACCATTCAGGAACGTGATAAGGAATTTCTTCAGTTTGGGGTTGTAAATTTTAAAAATTCTCAATCCTGCAGGATATGGCTATTCAGTTGTCAAAAATGTGCTAGCTGACATGAATAGAGTTTTGGACTCTAAGGGAATTTAGAAGTATGGGTATCAGGTGGGAAAGTGAAGTTAAGGTCGAAGTTCAGCCATGACGTTGACAGATGAAGTAGGATTGATGTGCTTTATGACCTAATCTTAGGTCTTATGCATCAAAGAAAGGCAGATTTAAAAAAAATACAGGAAAGATTTGAAGTACCCTTAAGCAGATTCGTGGTGAAATAAATAATGTGGGAACAGTAACCAAGCAAGCAATCCTATAGTCAGTAGGGTGGTCTGACAAGACATTGATCAGGAGAAACAGCTTCATTTGTTATGACATTTGTTAAGTAGAATAATGGACTGTACATCGCCTGGACAAATCCGATGGGCAAGAGTAACATGGAAGATGAATCAGTAAAGTGCATCAGGGATTTTTTTTTAGAACAGTACATTGCAGAACCTAAATGGGAACAGGCTATTTTTGATCGAGCAATGTGTATCAAGGTTGGATTAATAAGGAATCTCATAATTTAGCATCCTCTGGGGGAGGTGGGGGAGTTGGGTAGCGATCTCAACATGTTAGAATTTAAAATTCACTTTGAGGTAAAGCAAATCTAGGCTCAAACAGTAACTTGACTTAAGTAAGGGAAATTTGGGCGATTCTTTCTCCTTACTTCTGTAAAGTGACCCAGAAAAGTCAATAGATATGATGTGACAGAGGTTTCAGCAGATATTTCAGAAAACTCAGCAAAAAGTTATTCTGGTCAAAAAGAAAGACTCAATGGAAGGGTAAACCACCTGCAATTAATGAAGGCTATTCGGGAGAGAATATAATCAAAATCTAAGCTATTCAAAGCCTTGAATACTAGGATTGAAGTTCTTTTTAAGAATCAGAAGAAGATAACTAAAAAGCTAATGAAAGAGAAAAAAGTGTTTATAAAAGTAAATTGGTAAAGAAATATGAAATCAAAACATAAGAGGCGGCACGGTGGCACAGTGGTTAGCACTGCTGCCTCACAGCGCCTGAGACCCGGTTTCAATTCCCGCCTCAGGCGACTGACTGTGTGGAGTTTGCACGTTCTCCCTGTGTCTGCGTGGGTTTCCTCCGGGTGCTCCGGTTTTCTCCCACAGTCCAAAGATGTGCAGGCCAGGTGAATTGGCCATGCTAAATTGCCTGTAGTGTTAGGTAAGGGGTAAATGTAGGGGTATGGGTGGGTTGCGCTTCGGCGGGTCGGTGTGGACTTGTTGGGCCGAAGGGCCTGTTTCCACACTGTAATGTAATCTAAAAAAAAGCTTCAAATGGGTACATGAAAAGAAAAGGAGTGGCTAAAGTAAGTGTGGGACCTTGGAGGATGGATCTGAAGAATTAACAATGTGTGACAAAGCTGCTCCTTTAACAAGGTTATGCTGTCCTTGGTTTTCTTCAGAAAGGGTGTAAATGACACATATTCCGAAAAGTCTGAGTTTGGGTGGATCTTAGGGCCAGTTTGTTTACAGCTAACAGATACTGCCTCAGGCAGAAGGCTTTCAAGTAAAAAAAACACTTGCATAACGAAAGGGGAATGGCCGGTTCTCCCAGCTCAGCTATCCTCTGGTTTGGTTTTAATGCAGCTGTGTGTGTGTGTGTGTGTGAGAAGAAAGGCTGCTGGACTTTCTCTCTCTGACTTATCTACTTTTCGAACTTGTTTGATCTTTCCTTTTGTGACAAGGGGTATTTATGGGGATTGTTGCATGTATTTTGGAACAGCATCATTAAGTTGGGATAGTCTGTTGGTTTTCGGATAGGATAAGTTATTCGGTAATCTGTTTTCTGTTTTTTTGTGTTTCATTCAGTAATCTTGTAAATGAATTCTGTTTTGTTTAAAACTAAGTTGTTTGACCAGCTGATTCTCTCCTGGAATATCCACTGTACACTTGCTTAAATCAAATCACCAAGTTTGGGTCTGGGCTACCTTCTTGACATGTTTTGAGGGGTCTGTCCTGGTCCATAACAAATGGGTAATAGGAATATTATAACTAATTTAAATTAATATGTTGCATCAGTCTTCATGTTGGAGTACACTATAAACTTCACAAAGATAACAGATTATCATGGTGCTCATGGGAGGAAAAATCATATAACAGTTTCTATCATAAGGAACAAAGTCATGGATGATCTGATGACCTCCATCTAAGAATCTTGAAGGAAATAACTGCAGAGATAATTGGAGGCATTTACTGAAATATTCAAGAACCCACTGGATTCTGGGAGGTTGGAAAATTGCTAAGGTGACATCCCTTCTCAAGAAGGAAGGGAGACAGACAGCAAGAAACTATAGGACAGTCAGCCTAGCATCTATTGTTGGAAAATGCTGGAGTCCATTATTGAGGAGAAGTAGCAGGGCATTTACAAAAGGATAACATGACCAGAATAGTTCAGAGTTTAGTGAAAGGGTAAGCATGTTTGACAAATTTGCAAGAGTTTTTTGAGGATATAACAGGCAGAGTTGATAGAAGGGAACTGATAGTAAAGGTATATTTGGATTTCTAGGAGGCATTTGATATGAGCTTATGGTATTGGGATTAATGTATTCACTTAAGTTGAGGATTGGTTAAAGCACAGAAGACAAAGAATCAAGATTAATAGATCTTTTTCAGATTGGAAAGATGTAACTAGTGGAGTGGACGAGAATCAGTCCTAGCCCTCAATCATTCACTGTCTATATTAATAACTTGGAGGAAGGGAGAGAGTGTAATGCATCCAAATTTGCTGATGATACACAGAGAGGTAGGAGAACATAAGTGCATTAAGTATCTGTGTGGAGATCTAGATAGACTGAATGAATGGGCAAAACATTTGGCAGATGGAGTTTAATGTAGGAAATGTGAGATCATGCACTTTGGGGAAAGGAATCAAAAAGCAATCTATTATTTAAATGGAGGTAGATATCTGAAAAGTGCAGTGCAGAGGTGTTCCTATGTATGAAACACCAATAATTAGCAAGCAGTTGCAGCAAGTAATCAAGAAGGCAAATGGAGCTTTGACTTTTATTACTAGGTGGCTGGATTTAAAAATGGAGTGAGACTTGTTACAGCTGTACAGGGTGCTGATGAGGCAGCACCTGGAGTACTGTGCACAGTTTAAGACAAGGTGTATTGGCATTGGAGGCAGTTTAAAAGAGAGATTCACAAAGCTGATTCCTGGGGTTAAGAGGTTAACTCATCAAGAACAGCTTAACAGGTTAGGCCTTTATTTATTAGAATTTAGAAAAATGAAAGGTGATCTTGTTGAAACATACAAGATTTTGAGGGAGCTTGATAGGGTCAATGTTCAGATGATTGCACTAGTGGGGGAGTCTCAAACTAGGGGATATACTTATAGAATAAGGAGACACTCATTTAAAACTGTGATGTGAATATGTTTCTTCTCCCAGAGGATACTGAACGTCTGGAATTCTGTTCCTGGGATAACTGTGCAGACTAGACCATTTAAAGTTATTAAAGAGGAGGTAGGTAGATTTTGGAAATATCTGGGATATCAGGTCTATGAGCAGTCAGTACAAGAGAGGAGTTGAGGCCTGGGACAGATTTTACTTAATGCTGAGGCAGGCTTGAGAGGCTAAATGGCCTACTCTTATTACTTACATTGTTATTGACTTAGGCGATGATCAAGAGAGATTGACTGACTATAATGAAGAAATCTATGGACATAGTAAAAGAGGAAATAAGATCATGAATTACATTAGTAGCAGATTAAATACAATTCTAAAGAAGTTGTGTTGTATTGCTTCTCATCTGGAGGCTGGATGTCATTCTGATTATAAACTTATGGAAAGATGTTATTCCATCACAGGTGCTGATGAATGGTTCTGAGTGTCAGGAATCCAAGTATTGTATCATGATTAAGGATGTTTCTTTATTCTTTGGAGAGTCCCTGAGTAAGTGCTTTTACTCTTTCACTCGAGGATAGCTAATCCAGAAGTATTGTTGTCAATTTGGTGATGTAATTTTTTAGAAGAGGGAGAAAGGGCAGAACTATTTCACCCAATATAAAAATGTGAAATCCAATTCTGAGGAAATCAATATGGAAGTAAGTAATACACATGTTTCAAAGCTACTCACATTTTTCTGGAGAAAGTAGGAAGTGATGTGATAGAAGGGGGAAAAATGGAGCTAATATTAAGTAAAGGTAAATGAGCTTGATGAACAAATGGCTTTTGCCAGGTTGCTAAATGGTTTGCTGTAAACTGGTTAGGAGCTCAGTATGAAAAGGATTGTAGCAGTGTATTCTAAGTCATGCAATTAAAATAAAAGCCTTTGTAAATCAAACACAAGAGATGAATTGTTCCTTCGTCATATCACATATAGTTCCAGTATTCATGTCCACATCGCTCAGTATACTATATGTTCTAAAATGGATGGTTTATTAAAAACTGTAGCAGCCTTTTAAATCAGTAAGGTTATCTTTGGCTTTCCAGGAATCTGTTTCCGTTGAAGTGCCCTTTTTTTTTTTGTTTTGTTTGCAGAATGGTACCAGTTATGGATCACTGGTGAGACACAACACAGAACTGCTAAAAGCTGTCAAGGAGTTGGAGCACACATGCATAACACTTAGAGAGGAAAATACTTTATTGGTAAGGGCAGTGTGTTCATTTTATATTTCATTTAGTACTGTAGTCACTTCATTGATTCCCTTCGCCTTATGTGTTGAGTAACTTATCATATACCTTTGTTTTCTCAATCTTGTGTTCTACTTTTCAATCTATCTTTTCTATATTTCTCTCCCCTTCTCTTTTGACATTATCTTCTCCACTCTCTACTCATTTATCATTCTGTTCTTCTCTCACTCCTCTACTCTGTCCATTCTCCCTGTCTCTCTTGGTGGTCTCCTTCTTCTGAGTACTCTTTTTCATGTTTCTTTGTCTTCATTTCTGAACCTGGATTTAGTGCCAGTGTAATACTGCATAGGTTTCTATTAATGTCACTGTTCAAGCTGTTGTCATTTGCACATGTTTAGCAGGTCAGGAGTACCTCCTGTTGGCTGCTTGTGTGTCAGAGCACGAGAAGCAGTCCTCAGTTATGATTGCTTTCTATCTGCAACTGTGAGGATCACAGGGTAGCAAGCAAGTTTTTAAAATGTGTTTCTTTGTTCAGCGGAAGAGCAGCTCTCCCGAGACAGAGGAGAAAGTGAAGCGACTAAAACGGAAGAATGCGGAGCTGGCCAACATTGCCAAGCGGTTAGAGGAGAGAGCCAGGAAACTGCAAGAAGCCAACCTCCGAGTGGTGAGTCTGTCTCTGTGAACCTGAGCAACTTAATGTTAGATCATACCACACATTAAAACCAATTGTTTATTTCCTTTTTTTTGCAATTCCTACTACCTCTGAACTGTGTAATCTTACAGTATAAGATTTATCATCATCCAAAAGTACTGATGGCCTTTAGAACTCCACTCCTCCACTGGCAAACATAAAATCCCTCATTTCAATTCTTATTTGTCTATTTCTCACTGGGTGTCCTGTGATGAATGTAGATCCTCCTCAACGCTGAAAGCTTCTTTTAAAAATACAGGATTTGCAACTTTAATGGAGAATGTTCAATGCTGTCATTTCATTTTATTCTGTTGTTTTCACTGAGGAGAGAAAATGAAAAATTATAAATCCCACAGCCAAGTGGGTATAAGAAAGAAAAGAAAGGGAAGAGAAAGAGAATAGAAAGAAAAAAAATGCTGCAACTGAAGAATAATTCAATTTGGTTTTTTGCTCATTCTTTTTCAGTACCGTATGGAGAGGTTATAAAGTTGATATTCACAACTTTACAAATGGAAGCCTGCTTTCTCTGAAGTAAAAAATTGACAATATTAGGACTGCAAACAAGTCAGTCAGTACGTGTAAAGAGCAAAGAGGCATATGATTAGGGCATATGACTGGATCAAATTTCTAAAATTCTCAGCTTTTGATTTTGCTCTGTTTGCACTGCTTGTTGCAATATAGTGAAATTATACAAGACAAAGCTCATCGTATGTACTCAAACACGTGGACCAAACACTGCTAACTGACTACAAGCTTTTCTTCCATTCTCCTTCTATTCACCAGGGAGGATCAATTGATCAAAATGACTATAAGCAATTGTAGCTCAGAGCAGCTGTGTCAGCAGGAATAAGGCAACAAACATAGATTTAAGCTTCTGATAGGTTGGGCACAGCTGGACGCTTTTAATAGGGTTCATGTTTATGCTGCACTTGGATGGTTGAGTGTTCAGTTACCAACAGAAAGCTCACCCCCCAGGCTTACCACGGCCACTTAAGAGGTTGTGGCTGTGAACCATCAAGTACTGGGTGGAAATGAGCAGCTCGTTCTCTGATCCTTTTCTTCTGTCATCCTTATAACTCACTTCTGACCAATCCTTTTAATTCTTCTTCCTTGACTGCTTTCCAGATCATTTTCTATAAGATATCTTGATCTGTAATTTAAAGCTATTTTGTAAGTAGAGGTGGTACAGGATTCATTGACTTATGCAACCTGAAAGTATTTCCTTATACCTCAGATATATTTCTTCAGCACTGAATACAGAATTTTTACTTGCATGGGTGAGGGCTGGTGCTGGTGAGTAAATGAGAGAAAACGTTAATACATATTAGTAACCTGAAGTGATCCTGCTCACAAATATTTGGTGTTTGTTGGAAAGTGTATGGAAAGCTTTGTCATCACGATGGGTCTGATGTTTAAATGTGCGAAAAGGTGATTGAAAGCACATTTAGCTCTGCATTTTGCCAGTAGAATTTTTTTTGAGCTGTCTAAATCTCACCAGGATCAACAAGATGAGAGTACAGAAGGATTGTCAAGGCTTGGAAATTGTCAAACTGCAAAGATTTTTAATGCTGAAATGGGACATTATCTTCCTTACCTCACTGAAAGATATTTGTTCAGAGGACATATTTTCACTGATGTTTGAGGTGATATCCAACATTTTGGAGATCATTTCAGCTATCTCGGATTTCACCCCTCTTGATCTGCACTTCTCTCCTGCAAGTCTTCACTGCAGCACAGGGGCAGTAGCATCAGCAGCTGCTTTCTCCCCAGCTCCCGGCCACTCCTCAGGACAGACGGGATGAGGTCAAATCTCCAGTTTGCAGGAGGAGATAGCCCCACCACAGGATATGCAGACAGAAGATTGACTTTCTTGACATGCCTCAACGACACTGTCCCAGGAGGGTTAGACTTTCCCAGCAGATTGTTGCTGAAATAAGGACCCTCCTGGGACAAGACCTTCCTCCATGTGGGCCAGCTAGGCACCACAGGCCTGACTTCCTTTGCCTCTGGCTCCTTCCAGGAATCTGCTGGTGACCACAGCAGGATTTCATAATCTGCTACACATAACTGGATGCGTTAGGTGACCAAGACTGCTGATTACATCACTTTACAGCTCATGAGACCAATCAGATTGAGAGGATGTCTGATTTGCTGCAGTGGCTGGATTTCAAAAGGCTCATGAAATACGCCCTTGCAGTTAAGGCCCCTTCAGACCAAACCGCCACACTCATTAATCAAAATAGATTGCACTCCTCTGGGTTTTCTCCAGGTGCTCTGGTTTCCTGCCACAGTCTAAAATGTGTAGGCTAGGTAGATTGGCCATGCTAAATTATCCATTGTGTCCAGGGGTGTGCATGTTATGTGGATTAGCCATGGGAAATGCAGGGTTACAGGGATATGGTAGGGGAAGAATCTAGGTGGGATGCTCTTCAGAGTGTTGATGTGGACTCGATGGGCCAAATGGTCTGAATCCACACTGTAGGGATTCTATGTTTCTATGATCAGTGTGCAGTTGATATGTGACCACTTGAACATTGATTCATATTTGTGCTAGATACGCTGGAGGTTGCCTAACCAGTCACATCTCTGACACAGCTTTATACTTCCACATGGTTCCAGACTAAGTTACTTTTTTTGGGTAGGCGGGGAGGGGGGGCGGCTAGGATGTGAGATGTCTAATGACACCTGTCAGTCACTCTACCACTGATGTAGAGGAAAGTTACAACTGCAGCCACATGAACCCAGAAGGTTAGTAGAGCAACCAATTGGATTATTGAAGATGTGATTTGTAGTGGTGGTAATGAGCTCAATCTGGTGGACATCATAGAATATGAGCTCCTTGATTGGGGGTGTTAATCTTGTCCAAACAGGGAGCTCTGGCTGACAGATATTAACAGGAGTGTCAGACATCCTGTACACTCTGGGAGCTGACTCTGAGGAAGCTGGATCAGTGTCAGGAACTCTCCACACGTAAATAAAGGGGGACTTGGTGACAGGATACTGACCTCTATGGAGCTATTTAATGATTCAGACTGAGGTGGATCTGAGGGGCCCCCTTTGGAACGTATTAGCAGGGACTTTAGAATGGTGATGGTCTTCTGAGATTTACAAAGGATAGAACTGCAGAGAGGACTAAGCTAACAGGTGAGAAAGGTTTGCATCTTGGAAAAGGAGGATGAGTGAGGTCACCATGGTCCCTGCAGCCAGTCACATAGTTACTAGAGAACCCCATAATGGACTTATATTGTTTGAGTTCAGATGACTTGAGAGGGAGAATCCATATGGTGTACATGTACTGAGCCACCACACCACCACACCCCAAACCCATCAACCCCTCCCCACCAGCTCACAGTCTCCATAGTCCCATAATCACTCCATCTCATTGACACCTTTCAATCAGCTTCTACACTGGTCATAGCAATTTCCTGAAGGTTTATGGCCATTTAGCAGTAAAAGGTGACAGTGGAAGCTAGAAGTTAAACTTCATTGACATTTTCAAAAACATTCACATGTGACATTGTTATAAACATGCGAGTACCCATATTAAATTTAAGAAACCCTGCGTTTCCACATGGTCCTACTCTTCTAAGCTCAGTGGAACAAGAGATAAGCTGCTAGTTCCCTAGCTCTTACTCTGAGTTGCCAATGACAGTCGTCCTTTGTGTTTTGAGGCCTGTGAAGGACACAACAGCCACAGAATTAAAAAAAAGCTACAACACAGAAGAAGACCGTTGACCCCTCACATCCATGCTGGCTGAATAAACTAGCTGCACATTCTAATCCCACTTAACAGCAGTGGGTCTGTAGCTTGGCAGCTTAAGGTGCTTTGCTGCAGACACAGGTTCTGAAGATTACTCCATCCACATCTGTGTAAAGGCACTGGAACAAGAGATTAAATGTGAGAGAGTGCAAGGAAATATCTGAGAAGTGTAAGTGCTTTGGCTAGAGTTCCCATTTCCACATGTGCTTTCTCTATCTTCCATCTCATGGCCCATCCACAATTCCTTACTGGTCAAGAACCATAAAGCAATTTCCTGCTCTTCAGGGAGGCCTATCGTTGATAAAGTGGCAGACTGAGTGTGCAGGCCGTTAATGAGGATGTACAAACACTTAATTGTTTGCCGTGTCTGCCTCTGTTTTTCTTGAAAATGAACATTGGTGCAAGGCCCTGAGACGTACTGGTGTTCATGCGAGCCAGATCCCTCAAGTCTCTGCAGTGGTGCACAGTGCCTGCGGAACTATTAACAGAAACTTCCATTGTCCAATGTTGCTCCAGGGTAATCCTCACTGTGGATGGCACCCAAGGTGCAAACCTTAATCCAGCGGAGCACAACCTAGTTGCTTCCCATTGCTGTCCCTGTCTCATTATCTGATTCTGCTCAGTTGGGATGTGTGTACCTCATCATGTGACAACTGTCATGGTGCCCCCCTCTCCCCCACTGAAGTGTGTGTTTCTGAACTGATGGAGGGTGACTATGTGATGGTGCTTCCTCAGAGTGTGCAGCCTCATCTGAGCAATCCTCAGCCTCTTCCTGAACCAGTGAACAGAGTGTTCAAAGTCATTATGCAAATGCTCAATTCAAGTTTTCAACATTTGCTTTCCAGGAAGGTGAATGATTTGCTGAATGAAGAAAGGGTCAAGAGTCCCAGTGCAGGAGCTTAACTTACACCTTCCTGGAGATTATCTCCGTGCAGCAAGGTAGCTTCGACAGTGTTAGATAGGTTGGATGTGGTGATATGTCATTGCCAGGTGTGATGCTCTGCTTTCTCTTTATTGTGTCCAAACACTAAGCTGCCAAAGTAAATCTGTCAGCAGTCTGATATTAAAAGAGGAAAGTGACTAAAAGTACTCATTTCTCAGTGAGCTAGCTGCTGGTGTGGGAGGTTTTGTAATGTTCGAATCTGGTTAGTGTTTCCAACCCTCCAGCATTGCTCTAGAGTCTCCAGGAATTAAAATATAACCTCCTCAAACTATTGTAAGCAATTGTGAAGAATAATCACTGGGACCTTAAAATAATTGTACATCATTAATTTTCTTCAAACAACTTTTGTTTATGCAAATTTTCTGAAGATGAGAAGAAAGCTTTATGGGCAGTTGGAAGCAGCTACTTCTGTGTTAAGTTCTCTACGAATATTTTTAATCAGAGTTGTAGACCTTGAGTCTGATATATTTACTTGCATTGCGATTGCTACAGAAAGATGTGAATGAGTAACATCCACTTACGAGGTACACAGAATGCTGGGGATTAGTTTTATCTTATTCACAATTAAGTTTAGTAAAACATTGCAAAAGATACATTAATCACGTAACCAAAGAGATGTGACAGAAAGCATCCCTACTGATGTGACACAACGCTTCTTGTACATTTACTGATGAGCTGAAAAAGCTTTCAGTATTTCTGTCGTTTCACAGCTGTGTTTCTTTGTAACTGCATGTGATTTATGCAATTTGCCCATGGTGCCGAATATCCAAATACCCCATTTCACGCAAACAATTGCAAGGTTCTGAATCGTGTTTGGATTAAATTTTCTGCTTCAAGATCACAGCTGACTTGTCAAATATCACAAAGTGTAAATGCAATGTTAAAATCCCAAGACATCTTTCTACATCACAGTACAACTTAAAACTTGATGGGCAACAAGTTCTTGCAGTTGCAATCTGCCACAGCTTACAGCCATCAATATTTCCAGCATCTGCAGTTCTTTGTTTTCTCTTTGAAAGAGTGGTTCTGCTGTATGCAATACTGGAAGGTTGGCTTTCACTCTGTGGTGAACTAAAAAATGAAAGACAGGTGTGTACTGCATTGAGGGAAGAGATAAAGACACCAGACCATACATAGGAATCCATTGTTTTAAGGGAATAGTTTGATTGTCATGTGACCTTGATAGTTTTGCCTGTGACTATGTAACTGAAAACAAGTGAAGCAAGGTTGGATCCCAATCTGATCAGTGGTCCAAATATCATTACTGTCGTCAGTTACAAACATTTTTCAGTTTGTGTCCTCCACTTTCAAGCATTGTTTATGTCACTGACATTGATTTTAGAGTACTCAAAAAGTAATAATTTCCAATATTATCAAATCAGGACAATCCAAGATGACACTCGGTTAAAGGCATGTGTAACTTTGCCAGGATTGGTTTACATCTCTTTCCAGATTCTAGGAATGCTGCTTTTAGTTCAAATGCCCTATGCTCAAAATCTACACCAAACATCACTTAGGGTTGGCACAAACGTTTGCTTGGTAAAAAGGAGTACTGCCCATTCTGGAGATCAGCGTCAAGGTTAGAGTGGTACTGGAAAAACACAGTAGGTCAGGCAGCATCCGAACTCAACTCTAATCTTGACACACTTTTGTTCTTCTATTTGTGCAGATTGACATGTTTAGTCATTTTGTAGATATACAATACAAGCAAATTATTAAATATCAGCAGCTGCAATAATTAATCAACTGAACTTCGGTTATGATTTATAACAGCTTAAGAAATCATAAAGCAAGAACATAGTATTTAACATGACACACCTACTCTTTTCCTCTGGAATTGAATTTATTATGAATTCTACCACATGTTTAATCAATCACCAAAGAGAAGAGTTATGGAAATGACTTCCCATCAAAACAATCAGTGCCTTTTGCTTTCCATACATTCTTTTACAAGCCCAGTACTTTTTAAAAATTTATTTATGGGATGAGGGTGTTGCTGGCTATACCAGCATTTACTGCCCATCCTTAATTGCCCAGAGGACAGTTAAGAGTCATCCAGATTTTCTGAGAGTCTGGAGTCACATATAGTCCAGAACAGGTAAGGATGGCAGCTTCCCTCCCTAAAGGACAATAGTGAACCAGATGTATGTTTCCTGACAGTTTACCATGGTTTCATGGTCATCATTAGACTCTCAATTCCAGATTTTTATTGAATTTAAATTCTACCATCCACTGTGGCAGGATTTGAACCCTGCTCCACAAAACATTGCCTAGACCTCTGGTTTAATACTTTAACAATAATACTGTTAGGCCATTACCTCCCCTATTCATCACAGGTAGAAATGTCAAGTAGAAAATACATAGATTCTAAAATAATTTTTAAAGGTTTGTTGAGCCTGTACATTCACTCATCCAGTCTGTGTAATCGTTAACTTCAACATCTGAACTTGTGCCTGGATGCTGCTTGTAGAACCATTGCCACTTTGGAAGCTGTTGACAAAATTGTGTACCTCTGCTGTACTCATCATCAGTATTTCATATATCTACCTGAACAACTGTCTGATAGATCACACATTACTTGGAGTCAGTATATAATCTATCTACACAACTATCAGGCAAGTGAATCAGACTATACGTGGAGCTGGTATGTGCTGTACCTACTCCAACATATGGCAAATGCATCTGATCAACGTAACATGACAGATCAGAGCCGTGACAATATTGTCTCGGAGGCAAGCAGCTTTTGCAGAATTCACACTTTTGTGTGATGCACAAATATTGCCTCCAAGCATTGCACCTAGTTTAGAATTTTAATTGTGTTAAAACTCCTAGTGGTATGAACATATTCAAATTTTATTCTTAGATGTTAAAAGCATTTCAGTGCACTCAGTTGTACTAAAATTTATTTTTCTCGTGGATAAGACACTTTCCTTTTTTAATATTTATGAGGATTTAAATGACAATGTCTCGGACACGTGGAGCTAAGTCTGCTCACTGTCTTATAAAAATCTCCTATGTTAAAAGGTTCAAGATGTCAACAAAGCAAATTTGATGATGCAAAGTTACTAGTCACAAGAACTTACCGAGTCTTGATCACTATACGATAATACACTGATTTTTGGCTGAAGGCTTAAATTATCATTCCTTCCCAATGTTCAGGTGATACTGTAAGAATTCGCATGTAGTGAATATGTATCTACAGTCTGTATTTCATATATTAATGAACTGCTTCCCCAGTAGTTTTGTGCTACAGCATACAATCCAGGTGGACCAATGGGTCTCATTTTTTATTCTTAGTTGGTGATGAATTAACTGATTTCATGGGCAGCTCTTATGTACTATAAGAAGACTTATTATCCTGGAACAGAGAAGGTGGTTGAGAGTCAGGGCAGCTGATAAAGAAGGTCAAGAGTGGTCCTGGGTGAGGGCCAGCCAGAGGAGTTGTTGGGAGATGAAAGCCGCCTGGAGAAAGTGAAAGGAATGGCAAAAGGTAAAGCCAGATGAGGAGAAGATCTGTGGGAGAGCAAGACGAGCATTGGGAGTTAAAGCTAGGTACAGAAGCAAGCCCACATGAGAGTTAGAGGATCAGTGTGAGTTAAAGGAGGCATTGGAGTGGACCTGTAGGAGAAACAGTGCAAGCTCAGGGGTGCGCTTGTATAAGGTTCATGACCCAGAGGTTAAAAATCAACAAAAGAAAATGAGGGGGTGATCTGACCTGGACAATAGGTAGGACATTGTCTCTTGAGTATTGCAGTTTTAATGTTGTGGCTTAAGATCGGGAGGTGTCTCAAACTCAGAAACTGTAACATATTACTTACTTATCAAGTTAATAAACAAGATAAGCAATTTAATATCTACATTCAGTAAGACTTTCATTTATTTCTGTGAAGTTTAGTTAGTCTAATATATGGAGAAATAGGAGGGCACCTCAATCCTGTTCAGTTCACGTCTCCTTCCATGTGGGTACTACAGAATTCTTCTTGTCTCCTGGAGCACTGCACTTGTCTCATCAGCTGGAAGCATTTGCACTCCAGGCTTTAGAAGTTCAACAGTAGCTGCAGTGTGGTGCATCCATGTTACTTTTCAGAGTAGCACATTGCAAGATATGGCCATCCCTCAGCTTAAGCATGTCTAGGGAGGAAGGAAATGGGTGACCACAAGACAATTAAGTAGAACCAGGCAGGTAGTAGAGCAGCCCATGTGTGCATCTCACTGTTTAATCAGTTCTGAATGCCAGTGATGGTTTGTGTGGGAGTACAGCTTGAGTCAAGACCGTTTGGGGCTCAGCCATATAGTGGGGGTAGGTTAAAAGTTGAGGAAACAATAATGATTGAGTGTTGTATGGTTTTGAGAATAGGGCATTTCTGCAGCCACAGATGTGAATTCAGAACGGTTTGTTTCCTTGCTGCTGGTGGAGTCAACACTCTGAGTGACTACAGAATATTGTGATGGGAGACCGTGAGCAGCCAGAGGTTGTAAAAAGATCAGCTTGAAAGATCTGAGTCGAATAAATGATGTGGTCTTGTAAATGGATTTTCAGCAATGAACAAAGAGTCTAGTCAACAAGGTCTCAAAGATAGTAATCTCAGGATTACTCCCTATGCCACGTACTCTTGAGTATTAAAGTAGGAATGTAGATCAGAATGTATGTCTGGAGAAATGGGGCAGGAACGACAGCTTTAGATTCTTGGGATTATGGGACTGGTCCTGGAGATATCTGAACCTAGTGGCTGGATAGGCTGCACTTAATTAGAATCAGAACCTATATTCTCACTTATCATTTGCCAGTGTTTTTGAAGATGGCTTAAATTAACTTAGCACGGAACGGAACCAGTGGCGCATAAATACATCGCATAAAGGTTTGGGAGATACAGATAGCACTACAGTAACAAAATGAGATAGCATTATATGGAGTAAGTGATTTACAATGAGATTTGCCTTGGGTTTACACTGAAAAAAGAATCTTAGTAAATAAAGTTGATGACTGAATGAATTTTGTTAGTAGTTAAGAAGGAAAGTGGAAAAAGACAGCAGAGATGCAAAAAGAGAGTATGAGAGACAAATGGTTGTTAACATGAAAAGAAATACAGAGTTTTCTGTTAGCACATAAGTGGTAAAAGAGTACTCGGGGGTGGTGTTAGGCTGATTAGGGGCCAAAAAATGGTCAATGTATAGAGTTGCAGGATATGGCTGGGGTACTAAATGTACACTTTATGTCAGTCTTTGCCAAGAAAGGAGAAACTACCAGGTCATAGTGAAATTGAAGTAGTAAGGAAAGTGTATGATCTAAAAGTGGATAAAGAGGAGGTAGAGGCCACAATCTTCTAATGCTCCCTAGATGGAAAGGGGATGCTAGAGAAATAAAAATTTGCAAATATTATACCCTTATTCAAAAAAGGATGTCAAATTCAAAAATGCAGCAACTACAGACTAATTGGTTATGGGAGAAATTTTAGGGATGATAATCTGGGACAAAATTAACTGTCACTTGGACAAATGCAGATTAAGTAGGGAAAGCCACCTTGGATTTGTGAAAAGTAAGTCAAGTTTAATTAATTGGGATTGAGTTTTTGGTAGTTGATGAAAGTAATACAGTTGATGTGATGCATAAGAACTAGTAGAAGGTGTTTGATAAAATGTCACACATTAGACTTATTAGCAAAGTTGAAGCCATGGGGAAAAACGGGACACAGACAACATAGATATGAAGCTGGCTGAGTGACAGGAAACAAAGAGCATTTAAACAAATTAAAACAGGAAGTTCTGGAAATATTGAGCATCTGTGGTGAAAGAAACAGTGTTAATGTTTCAAATGCAATATGATTCTTCTTTGGAATCCAGAGGTGGTGGTGAATAATTGTTCTTGGGACTGGAGGAACACAAACAGTCAGGGACCCCAGGAATCACGCTACAGAATTTCTTGATCTTTATTAAAATGAAGAGGGAGCAAGATTTTAGGGGTGTAGAGCACCATGTCAAAATTTGCCAGTGACACAAAACTTGGAAGGAATTGTGAACTTTAAGGAGTATTGTAACAGTGCTCAAGGGACTGTGGACAGGTTAATGGAATATGCAGACATGTGGCAGGTGAGATTTAGTGCAGAGAAGTTTGAAGCAATATATTTAAGTTGAAAGAATGAAGAAAGGCACTATAAAATAAAGGACGGAATTCTAAAGGAGATGCAAGGACAAAGATAGCTGGTGGTGTATATTGAGAAAATTATTAAAAAGGAATATTAGATCTGGACTTCATAAATAGAAGCATGGAGTACAAAAGCAACGAAATTCTGGTAAACCTTTATAACACATTACTGAGTCTGAACTGGAGAACTGTGTATAGTCCTGGGCCCTGCACTTTAGGAAAGATATGAGGGCATTAAAGATAGTACAGAAAAGTTTAGCAAGGATTTTCCAGGGATAAAGGATTCCACTTGCATAAATAGATTTACTGAGTTCAAATCCTTGTTCTTTGAGCTGAGAAGGTTGAGAAGAAATTGCATGTGCTCAAAATTATGAGAAATCTTTATGGAGTAAATAATAAGAAACCGTTCCAAATGGTAGAAACATCGAGAACTAGGAGGCACTGGTTTAAGGCAATTGACCAAAGAAGCAAAAACAACGTGAGGAAGATCTATTTTTGCTGTGAGTGGTGAGCATTTGGAATGTACTTCCTGAGGTGTAATGGAGGCAGAAGTGATAAACACTTTCAAAAGGAAATTAGATAAACATTTGAAGAGACAAAAAAATTGAAGATTACTCTTCCCAACAGTTGAGTAGCTTTCTTGCTCTAAGATAGGGTATTCCCACTGACCTTATACTGGTTTGCCTGGTGTACTAGAGTGGGTATCATGTTATATATATCTCTATCTATTTTTGCTTCCTTCGGGTTTTGTGTGTTACTTCTACCAAAATCTTGGTCATGCCTGCAGAAATGTGATGGGTGCAACCATTTGTATTTGTAAGGGCAAGTCTACAGACAAGTAAGCAAAAATGCATGCGAAGCCTAGGTAAAGGTTAGGGGAGATAACCAAATGTCTTGTTCATAGAGGTGAATTTTAAAAAATAAATAGAATCAAGATGCTGGAAAGATAGAGATTTTGAAAGCAAGTTCAGGAGCCTGAGGTGTTCTATGGGGATTCTCCAGTATTGGGCTATTTTATGTTGTCTAAGCAGCACTGGTGATGAATGGCTATTCCAGTTATCTGGCACATTTGCTAAAGTTTATGATGCTTGAATTTATGGGAGAGTTGATGTGGACAGAACCAAATATAATCCTCAGGATAAAAGAAAGTCAAGGTTTTCCAGGGAATGAGGCCATCAAATGCGTGTATAGGAATGATTGACAGTTGCAGAGGTAGTGAATAAAACGTCAAGACCGGGCATTTAAAGCAATGCAATTGGGGAAAAAAAAACTTGAGGAAAGATTTCTTGCCAATGTGGACATAGATAGAGACAGAAAAGGAATGAGGCAACATTGACAGTTAGGCATGTATGGAAATGACCAGAAATGGCATTGTCAATGATTGAAGCCATGAGAAGATAGAAAATCAAAGTAATGGTAAGGGATTGGCTGTGAATGTGATTCAGTGAATTCATGTGGGACGAAGTGGTTTTAGGATGCTTAGAGAACAGGACGTTTGGAGGAAGAAGACTAAAGGGATTAAAAACAGAAATTGTTGGAGAAGATCAGTAGGTCTGGCAGCATCTGTGGAGAGAAATCAGAGTTAACGTTTCAGGTCGAGTGACCCTTCCTCAGAGGCTAAAAGGAGTTGAGCTAGAGATTGAGATGAGGTGGAGAGAGCTCAGTTTAGAGGCTGACAGTCAAAGACTGGGATAAGAAGACCATGATGCTGGAGAAATTGCTGGAAAGTCAAAGTATGTCTTAGTGACTCAGACATTCTTCCTTTGGATTGGTTACACTGGCACAGCTGATGCCAAGTATAGCCAGATGGGGATTGGTAAGGAATTGACACTCAAAGGTCAGATTTTAATCAAAGTCAGACTATCAGTATGTACCTATTGCTGTTGTTGAAAATTATCCTTAGTATCTTACTCTGGTATTTCATTTAGGTGAACTCTCCTGTCCTAGCTAAAGGCTCCAATCTGGAACATTACAAGAAGGCCTTTGCCAGGCAACGTGCCAAAGATCTTTCCGAACATGCTGATATCATCCTTGCCAAGGACAAACAGATTGAGGAACTGAGGCAAGAATGTCGTGATCTTCATGAAAAACTGGAACCATCAAAGGTAAAAAAAAATTCTCAGCTTTAGAATATCATCTTATTCTCAAGAGAATTCTTGCTGTTCAACAAGATTATGCAGAGGTTGGAATTACTCATAAAAATATAAGGAGATCATGGCTGATCTTGTACCTCACCATCATTCTCCTACAATGCCTTGAAAATCATAATTGAGTTTAAAAATGTCTCTATTAAATAATCCATAAATTCAAATGCATTAGTTATGTTCTGACACTAAAATTGGCCACGTGCAGATCTGTTCATACACGTGTAGACTTTGCCTTTGTATTTGCTTGTATTACTCTCAGCTGCATTGAAGTACACTGAACATTATGTAACAACCATCAAGAGTAAGTCCTGTAAATCCCCAAACCATTAACTTATCATAGTAAAGAGCTAAATGATAAGGACTGCAGATTATATGAAACTTCAAGCACAGTGTACATTCTATTCCTTTCAGTAACAGCTTTAGAAAGAATGCCCCATCACCATATGCACAGAGGAAAGTCACAGGAAGGTATCAAGGGATAATGGCAATGGAAAATTAAAATTCACCATTTGTTAGTTCTAAACACTGTTAGAATTTATTCGCAAAATTCCACAGTTTAATTTTGCAGTGTCCTTTGGTTTCTGAAGTTTGGGTGTTGCAGCATGACTATTTTGCAAGTCACTGCTGAGTGTATGGTGCTGGCCCTCTGCTGGGCACACTTGCTGTTAAAGGACAGCATTCAAACTGCACATCAGTATTCCACAGAAATAGATCATTCAGTGCAACAGGTTTGTGACAGTGTTTGTGCTTCACACAAGCCACCTCCTCTCATCTTACTTCATCTCATTTGTCCCTATCTGAATTTCCCTTAAATGCATCAGTACTATCCACTTTCAGTTTGACAGCTTGTCAGAAGCACCAGGTGCGGACCTTTCCACCGAGGAGAGAGGGGATCTTTTTCTAGTGACTTGATCATTACATAGTCCCTAGGTTTGAACGGATGAAGTGGCTCGAGGTGGGGTGTGGACATCCCTGCCTTCACCAAATCATGATTAGGGTTAATGACCCAACTGAGGGCTTGGATGTAATCTAGCACAGCCTCCTGTGTCAGGAGTAGTGCTGTTTCTGTGGAGAGTTTTGGGGGCCTTTTTGCTGTAGGCATGGGTCTTCCCATAAGGACCTCAAAAGGGGCAAGGTGTCTGGTCAGGGCAGATCTGTTTCCTGGGTAATTTTAGTTAGGGTAGTTTTAGGTGTGCCATTCATCTGTTCCACCATGTCAGATGGGGAATGTGCCGTTTCCATGGTATTCCGAGCACTTCGCTAATACCAGTTGTGATGTTCTTTTTGAAGTGGGTCCCCCTGTCCGTTGCAATATTACCGGCATTCCGAATCTGGGAATAACATCTTTCATCAGACATTTAATCACTCTCCTGGTGTCATCCCCTCTTGTTGGGTACGCTTCCACCCACTTAGAAAACATATCAATAATGACCAAAATATATTTAAAGTCTTGTTTCGGGGGCGTGTGGGCATAGTTGATTTGTAGATGAATGAAGGGGTCCCTCAGGAATAAGTAAGTGGTCATACTTGGCGATAGGCTTGCCTGCATTGTTTTGGAGGCGAGTGGCACAGCGTGACAGCAGGGCTTGGGTTGTAGCTACAAATCCTGGCACATACTAAGATTGCCTGACCGGATGTACCACCCTCCCTGTTCCCTGTGTGGCCAATGCCGTGGACTGCTAGGGCCAGTGCATGTAGGTGGACCTTGGGACAGATAATGCAGCCATTGGAATGCACCAGTAGTTGTAGGGAGGGTGATTGCCTCGCCCTGAGGCGGAACCAACTATCCTTTTCCACCTGTGGAACAGCTTGTTGAGCTGCTTGTATTGCGTCTGTGAGGTATGGGGATTCCAGAGGTTTCCGTATCCTGGGGGTCTGTAGGATGTTTGTAGTAGGGTTTAAATCAAATTATCGAGCCGCTGTGTCAGCAGAGGCATTTCTGAGGGATGACAGCGTCACTGGCAGAGGTGTGGGCAGCACACTTTATAATAGCCACAGCAGAGGGTAGGAGGATAGCTTTTAGCAGGTCGTCAATTAACTGAGCATGTTGTAATGGCTTCCTTGCTGAAGTAATAAAACCCCTCTGTTTCCAGATGGTGCCCAAGTCATGGATGACTCCGAAAGCATACCTGGAGTCCATATAAATGTTGGCTGAACTGCCTTCAGTGATAATACAGACTCTGATGAGGGCGAGTAGTTCCAGCTTCTGCGGATGTCCCATTGGTAGCGCGGCAGACTTGGTCTCAAAGGGTGTACCCTGGCGTATCCTGCCAGTGTCTGTTGGTCTGAGGGTCTGAATGAAGACCTATCTGTAAAGACGATTAGGTCAGGGTTATCTAGCAGTGTTTCAGAGAGATCAGCGCGTGGGGTGACAACCTGCTGCACAAGGTCGAAACTATCATGGTTGTCTGCAGAGGCTTCCTGGGTGACAGGAAGAAAAGTGGCGGAGTTTAAAGTGGGGGCACGCTGAAGGGAGAAGTTGGCCTGGGAGAGCAATGCAATCTCGTAACCTGTTCTCCGAGTGATGTGTTGCTGCTGAGTTAAGCACAGGGAGACCAAATGGGGAACCAAAACAGTGCATGGGTAGCCCAGCACAATGCAGGTGGCCTTCTCTACCATTACCGCAGTGGCCGCCACAGCTCTTGAACAGGCCAGCATTCCCCTTACAACCAGTGGCAATTGTACAGAATAAAAAGCTATGGGGTGCTGGAGATCTCCATGAACCTGTGTTAAGATGCTGGATGTATATCCCTCTTTCTCAGTCATGTACAGGTAAAATGGCTGTGAATAGTCAAGGATTCCCAGAGCAGGAGCGGAGATTAGCCGTTGCTTGAGGTTTGTGAATGCCTGTTCCATCCTAGGCGTCCAGCACATCTTTGGCTGCTTTGATGAGGATGCCTCACGTAAGGAGCGCATTAATGGCACAGTGATCAGGAATCTAATGCCTGCAATAATTGATCATCCCCCAGGAAAGCTAGCAGCAGAGACCATGTGGCAGGCAGGGAGAGCTTGATAATGGCTGTCACCCGCTCCTTAGACAGTGCTCTGAGGCCATGCAAGAGTTCATATCCCGGGTATTGTATTGTCTCCTGACAGAGTTGCATGTTGTCTTTGGAGACCCAGTGTCCATCCTGTGCCAGGCAGTGGAATAACCAACAGTGTCCGAATGCATGAATCAGTGGAGGTGGAGGCCACTAATAAATTGTCGGCGTACTGAAGGAGAGTGCTTTGGCACAGCAAGTGCAGGGTTGTAAGCATCCAGTGTCCTGCAGAGGCATAGACTGTGGGGCTGTCTGTATACTCTTGAGGAAGCCGGATCCATGTATACTGGTGGCCACCGTAAGTGAAAGCGAAGAGGTACTGGCTCTCAGGGGATGATTTGATGGAGAAAAAGGCTGAACAGAAGTCAATTACAGAGAAGCAAGTGTCCGCTGGTGAGAATGGCGTTCATGTCAGGGACCACCGGGGAGCTGGGAACAACGATGGAATTGATTGCCTGTCGGTCCTGAAAACGCCATTTCCCTGGCCTCCCGGGTTTTGGGATAGACAAGATAGGGGAATTGTAGGGGCAGTCATAGGCATCAAGATGCCCTGTTTCAAGAGGGAGTCAATGACCGGTTTGATTCCCTCTGTTATCACCGGTGACAGTGGGTACTGGCGTATTGATGGCAGGCCAGCTCCGTGCTTGAGTGTTACTGTACATGGTGGGACAGATAGCACTGGGCCTGCATGATTGAAGTGATGTGCCCACAGCGAGCCCAGAAGGTTGGGCAGCGGCTGGACTTTGTTTGGTGAAGGTGGCCTGCACCGATATAGGAGTGCAGCGCACGCAGAACTCAGTCTGTCTTAGTTGGGCAATCTGAACTGACGGGCCACTGGCAGGGTCAAGGGACAAAAAGTGGAATGGTCGCTATGGAATCATAGCCATGCTGTCATGGATCCTAAATCCTTGGGGATCGAGGGGCTGTTGATGAGGCCAGCTCGTGGCAGAACAGTGCAGTCTGCTCTGCATTGAGCTGGACTTCTGCTACAACCCCCCTGTGGTCCCACAAAATACAGTCCAGACAGTGCCAGCGGGGAGGTCAAAGCAAGATGGGAGTCTGCAAGTGCAATGGAAGGTGATCCAAGGTCCTCTGGGCCTGAGGCAGTGCAATGACATTGACAAAGGACATGGCCTGTCAATATCACCTGGCAGAGGAAGGATACAGCAGGGGATGGAAAGGCTGTCAGGAGGAGGGAAAGGAAGGGGTCAAGGAGGGTGTGGACAGGCATGTGCCAACATGATGAGGTGTAAATGTAGCTGGTAGGAGTAGAGGACTCTAGGCTGCTGGAAATGGCAGCCTGAAGTATGAAATAATGGTGTGTCAGGGATTTCTAATGTGAGACCCTGGGGAGAGCAATGAATGCTAGTGTTTAAGTTACAAAGAGTTTGCCAGCCCAGGAAGGCTACTGCAGAGATTACCGCTGTATCCAGGGCAGTGACCTATGCTAAAGTTGACAGGGTTTGATAGTGGCTGTAGCATGGATACTCCGGAGATGCCCACGGTGCGAACGGTTTGTGAGAGGGAGGTACAGACGAGTGGGTGGCCCCAGAGTCCACCAAGACTGAAATGAGACACCCCCCACCTCCACGTCTATCATTGGGTTTTCCAACGGGAAGTGGGAGAGGCGTATAGAGGCAGCCTGCAGGACCTCCCTCCCACGGCAGCCCGAGGGTTTCGGGCCCCAGGGAAATGGCTCAGCAACAGTGTAGGCGGCCTGTTGATGCTGTCACTGGGGGGGAGGGGGAATCCAATTTTGTTGTGTCTGTGAGGGCTGGAGGAGGGTGGAAGCATTCAGGTGTTGCTGGCTGGAGCTGCCCAACAATCCTTTGGCCAGTGGCCTCTCTTACTACGGACCCCACAACTTATCTCTAGGTCTGTAACGATTGTGCTGCGTCTGCCTATAACTGCCCCTCCGGTTATCAGGTTGTGTGAGCCAGGGGTACGCTTCCTTCTGGTTCTGCACCTCAAACAATCCACTCCTGTCTAAACTGTTTAATGGGGCGAGTGTGTTCCCCCCACTCTGTTGTCTGCCAAGTCAAATTATGACAAGGGGCATATATAGGCAGCATGCTATCGACAGAGTCTGAACAGCTAATTTCTCGTTTCCTAGTAAGGGTATGCCTGCTAAGGAGTCCCAGACATCCTTAAAGTGGGTGATACAGTCAGGAACAATCTGTTTTCTGCAGGCAATGGGTAAGTGCACCCAAGTCAGCCTGTTGCCTTGCAGCTGCTTTAATCGCCTCCTTAACAATTCTGTAGAGCCAGCTACTGTGCTCCCGTGCTGCATCCCACGGCTTGATGGGAAACTCGATGGATGGACGAACCGTTGCCCAGTGGCTTCCGTAAGCCAGCTGCAGGAGGGTTTGTACATCCTGCTGCAGGCAATTGTAAATGGCACAAATCTGGGAGAGCCAGTTGTGGAATGCACTAGGGCGCTTTCACGTGTCTGGGGCGTCCTGTAGCATAGCTCGGACCTCAGCGTGGGTCCAGGACTTATCAAGGCCAGTGGAGCTGATCATAATGCGGGGGATGTTGTGCTTTCAGGGCAGAGCTCCACGCCACGTCAGCGTGGTGGTCTGAGCGGGTTCGGGTGGCGGTGTCAAGTCAGGCTTCTGTAGCTGCCACGTCCTTCTGGGGCTGCATTTGTCAGTGGGTCTGGTTCTGGAGTTGGCAGGGAGACCTTAGGGTACTGAGGGTTGTACGGCGGCGAGGCAGTGGGCATGGGATTCAGGGAAATAGTCGTAAAAGTAAAAGCAAATGACTGCGGATGCTGGAATCTGAAACCAAAAGAGAAAATGCTGGAAAATCTCAGCAGGTCTGGCAGCTTTTGTAAGGAGAGAAAAGAGCTGACATTTCGAGTCTAACTGACCAGCTCTTTTCTCTCCTTACAGATGCTGCCAGGGACATAGTGTCTGGGGCCTGATGGTGCTCTTTAACGTCAGGGGCTGGTATCCCTTCGTTACTTCCTTAAACTTCTCCAGGCACTGCAGCAGATAGGAAGTGTCCCAGGAGGGGTCCCTATGCCTGCCCATCATAGTCGCGGTCCAATAATCAAGTTTATCAATATTAAAGGATCCTCCATATGGCCAGTTGCCATGAGACCATATGTAGACGTTCCCGCTGAAGGGGATTACATATCTGCTGTCCTCTGTCTCTTTTAAAACTGTGTCTGCCGGTGACCCAGGTGTAAAAAGAGGATCTCCTACCTTGGTCTTGAAACACACGTATTTACCATGGCGCCTTTGTGTTCTCCATGACAAAATCAGTGGCTATGGACCTTTCTCCCCGAGGGGACGAGGCAGAGCTGTTCCTGTGTGCAGTCGGTCCTTGCAGAGTCTGGAGTTCCGCGCACCCATGTCCCTTTAAGTGGCCGAACTGGGAGTGCAAGGCAGGCTGCAGCACTGACTGTCACAGAGACACACAGGTAGGACAGACAGACAGTACAGAACACTAGACAAATGAATAAAGCAAGCAGGGGCGCCCTAGTCAATTTCCCATGATCTCAGGACCTTCAAGTTGAGAAATTTGAATCAACAGTCTTTCCAATTTTCCGTCTTGCTTGGCACGTGTCTTTTCTGCACACCGGCCCGCCAGCTCAGGCCAGGTTCATGCAAAATAGCCGAATTTTGAGAGAAATGTATTGGGGGAGAAGTTGTAGGGGCCGCCCTGTCTACCGTCTGACCTTGCCATCTGTCCCCTGTCAGGATGAGGTGAGGAATGCACTCGGTATCATTAGTATTTTAGTTCCCTTCTGCATCTTCCACTCTTTCCCTGAGGCCTGGCCCATTGCGTGAGGTCAGAGCCCACCAACCCCGAGTTGTTTAAGATGTAGGTGCAGTCCGTTACTCTGTTAAGGGCCTGTCGGCTACACCAAAACTGTCGGAGAATCATCCAATTACAAGTAGAGGCCACACACAGATCTTGTGAAATTGACACGACTGGCTTATTTCTCACGCTATGGTGGGGAAGAGAAATTGACAGGATTGGTACAAAACGGACACTCTGCACAGTTAAGTCAAGGATCCTCTTCCCCGGGCTGCAGATACAAAGTTTTTATAGTGTTACAGTAGTGTACTGTTAATTACAAGACAGTATGAATTCAATGGAAAACAATCGGTTGTCCGGTAGTAGCAATCAGGTAATAATTGTAACAGGAGGTTCTGGTCCTCTGCTCGAGCAGGTGCTAATGTCCAGTATTCTGGTTTCAATGGGTCTGCAGGGTGGTGTGTATTTTCGTCAGGTATCTGGGTGCCATTCAGTCTAGTTAGGACCTGAGGAGACTGGGGATGGTATCAGGGCTACAAGAGTTGTGATGCTATTGTGAGGTAGGATGTCTGTTATCAGGTCATTTAAGGAGTGTATTCCTTCAGTCTGGAAGCTGTTTAGGTAATGTCTTGTTTTGCTGTTTAGTTTCTGAGCAGATCGTGATCAAGTTGAGGTATTATGGATATGCTGTGTTCAGCTAACAACAGGTATGGGTTCTGTGAATAAGTAGTGGGCCGGCAGAGCGGTTTACCTTTCTCCCACACTATGTAAAGTACTCAGGAAAGATCTCACCCTCTTCCTCTGGCCTAAATCTTTGAGTGGGCCTAGTGTTTCCCTAGGGACCCTCTTGCTGCTAAAGTATGCATTAAATGCCATGGGATTTTCCTTAATCCTGTTGGCCAAGAACATTTCATGGCCCCTTTTTAGCCCTCCCTTCTCTCCATTTGAGTTCCTTCCTACTTTATGTTCTACAAGGACTTTGTGTGTTTTTAGTTGCCTGAATGTTAAGTATGCTTTTTTTGACTAAGCTGACAATTTTTCCTGTCCTCCATTTTCACAGGAGCTTGCCTGTCCTGCACACTAATCAACTGATCTTTAAAGACTCCCCCATGTCAGATGTGGAGTTAATCTCAAGCAGGTGCTCCCAATATACATTCTCCGACTCTTGATTAGAGTTGTGCTGGAAAAGCGCAGCAGGTCAGGCCACATCCATGGAGCAGGAAAATTGACATTTCGGGCAAAAGCCCTTCATCAGAAATGAGGCTGGGAGTCTCGGAGATGGAGAGATAAATGGGAGGGGGGTGGGGCTGGGGAGAAGGTAACTGAGAGTGCAATAGTTGGATGGAGATGGGGATAAAGGTGATAGGCCAGAGAGGAGGGTGGAGCGGATAGGTGGGAAGGAAGATTGACAGGTAGGACAAGTGAGGAGGACGATGCTGAGCTGGAAGGTTGGAACTGGGGTAAGGTGGGGGAGGGGAAATGATCTCTCAGCTACTTTCAACCCAGCCCCACCCCCTCCCATTTATCTCTCAACTCTTGAGGCTCCCAGCCTCATTGATTGACCTGCTGTGCTTTTCCAGCACCACTGTAATCTTGACTCTGATCATCAGTGTCTGCAGTACCCACTTCTGCCTATTCTCTGATTCTTGTCTAACTTGGTTGTAGTTGGCCTTCTGTCAGTTTAACATCTTTATCCAAGGTCCACTCTTGTCCTTATCCATGAGTAACCAAAAACCTACTGAATTATGGTCACTATTCCCAAAAATGAACAGGCTCATTTCCCAATACCAGGTCCAGAACAAGCCCTCCCTCATTAGACTATCCACATACTGTTTCAAAAAGGTCTCCTGAACACACCTAACAAATTGCTCCCCATCCAAACCCCAACACTGAGGTAGTCCCAGTCAATATGGGTGGAGTTGATGTCACCCACCAAAACAACTCCGATATTTTCACATCTTACCAGAATCTTGTGGAATCTCAAGGATTTTCATCATATGCCGTGTCAATGTGACAAATGCTACAGAGTTCCCCAGAATGCTGTTCTTTATTTTTGCTGGGTAGATCAAGAGCCCTAACATACACCAGCTTTCACAATCAATAGTCATCAGCAAAACCCACTTCTACAAACCTACTCTTGCTTGCATCATGACTATCCTATGGTATATAATTTCATCGTTCCTTTTCAACTGACCAACCAATAGCACCGTGGTTCACAATTTGGCCACTTCTGAGAACATATCCAGCTCTGTTGCATTTCTGAGCTTTACTTCAGATTTCAAGGCTTTTTTTTAAATCTAGCTCACATTGCACCTTCAAGAACTCATGTCTCCTTTTCCACTAAACAGAAAAACTGATCTCTTCCTGTGGATTATTATCTGCTCTTTGCAAGATTTCTCTATGTTCATCTTTCTTTCTGCTTTCTGTTTGTGTCTGCTGATTGCCTCCACCCTTCAGTTATTTGGTTGTAGCTCTCCTTTGTATTATACCGCTGTAGGTTTATTTCTTAATTTTCTTCCTGTTGATATTGATTTCAGTTCCGGATTTGCCAGGTCACAAGAACTAGGATTTCTTCTTATACATGAAAATTACAGTTGATTCCTTCAAAAACTCTTAAAAGTAATTTTCAAACATTTGGACCAATTACAGATTCTGCAGATGTTGTTTAAATGTTTCCCGACTTTACTGCTTTCCCTTAAAGATCTTCATAATTGGGCTATTGTGTTCCAGAGCACTTGGCTGATTGGTTATTTTTGAACACTGTGATAAGGGAAATAGGGCAATCCACTTATGAATAGCATAATCTCATAAATAGCAAAGTAATAATGGTCAGTTCATCTGTTTTTAACAATGTTGGTTGAGGGATATGCACTGGCTAGGATACTGGAAAGATTTGGTGTGGACTTGTTGGGCCAAATGGCCTGTTTCCACACTGTAGGGATTCTATGATTCTAACTCCCCAGTTTCTCATCCAGTAGTGGCCAAGGGGTGGTTTACATCATTTTAAGCTGATAGAGAAGGCTCTGGGTTAATATTTCATCTGAAAGACTGCACGTTCAGTGCTTCCTAGTTACTGTAATTGGGATTGTTAGCCTGATTTATGTGTTCATGTGTAGAGAAGGGCTCAGATCTACAATATTCTGTCTCAAATGGTGAGAGTGAGATGTATCAGACCATGGTTGACATCTGAATGATTTGAACAATTACAGAATTGAAAAATCTCAAATTGAGTTAATGTAAGTGATAAAGGCTTTGTTATTGTCGTCAGCACTGTGTATTCATAAGTGGAAAGTCAACTGGGATCCCTTCTTCCAAATTTGCTTTTAATAAACTCCAGTGAAAATAGATATGGACAGTGGGAGAAGAGCAGCAGTGTAGATGAGCATGGGTAGTTCATCACTATCATACAATGAAGCAGAATTTCCCAGTGATGTTCAAATGATAACCACCCCAACCATTTATAAAGCAATTATTACACAATTCTCAAAAGAGAGGAAGATTAGCAATTCAAAACTTTAAACAACTGATTTTAAGTTGCCTAGTCCTAACATATCCTTAAGTTACTGTTTCAAAAGTATTTCAAATTCAAACGATTTTTGTTTCATTACATCTCATACTTTTTTTTACTTTTCATTCCTTGTTCTGTTCTCTAATTTCCTTCTGCTATCTCTGTTATTGTAGATATCTTTTCGCCCTTCTGTATTTTGGTTTTTCCTTCTGCCTATTTTTCTCTTGATGGATAACCTAGACTTCTATTTGCTGGGAGGAGGAATAATACGAGAGAAGATCCTCAGAAGTTGTTCTCAGGAGGTTAGGATGTGCTGATTATCAAACCAGTACATTCATGGTGCTCATAGCACCTGTGTCATTTCTGAATGTTTTGTTTAATGCTCTTGGTTTTTTTGCTGTTTGCTGCTTTACTATTTTAATCTTCCCTGCCCACACCTCACATTCACTCCCTTATTTGCTCTCATTATCTTGTAATAAACTGCCACATTATTCTCTCCTTGTATTCTGCACCTCACATACTTTGTGTTATTCTGTACCTTGTATTCTCTCTCATTATCCTGTACTTCACATTTCCTATTATCCTCGACCTCTTATTCTCTTTCACTCTGTTTCTACCTCATTTTCTCTCCCAGTATCTTATGCCTCTCATCTCTCATTGTCGTGCACCATATATTCTTTTCCCTTACACTTCACATCACATTATCTTATCCCCTCATTGTCACTCATTATCCGATACCTCATGTCATCTCTCAATATCCAGTACCTGACATGCTTTCTTGTGAGGCATCAACTGGAATATTATGTACAGTTTTGGCTCCTGATCTAATAAAGGCTATGCTTGTCTTTCAGCGATTGCAGTGGAGATTAACCAGACTGATCTCTGGCATGTTAGGGTTGTCTTATGAGGAGAGATTGGGGAAACTGTGTCAAAGTTTTGAAGAATATGAGATGATCTCACTGAAACTTACTAAATTCTTACAGGGCATGACAGGCCGGATGTAGATAAGTTTTCCATGGCTGATGAGTGTAAAACCAGGGAAGATAATGTCAGGTATAGGATAATGAGGATAAACCATTTACTACTGAGGTGAGGAGGAATATGAATTCAAAGGGTGGTGAATGTTTGGAATTCTGTATCCCAAGGCTCTAGAACTAAATCATTGAGTATTTTTAGAACAGGAATCGAGAGATTTCTAGAGACTAATGGCATCAAGGTGCATATAGGAGGTTATGCCACATTACTGCACTAAGGTAGATGATCAGCTATGATCTAGTTGAGTGGCAGAGTAAGCTTAAAGGGCTGAATGGCTTATTGCTATTCTTATGCATTTGATAAGTGCCCTGAACCCAGTGTTGCTGCCAAGACTCATTGAAAGGTTTGCTTAATTTTCAGGGACGTACTTAAGATAAGGTCCGACAATGTAAGGGAGGTTTGGGGTTTGAAAGTGGGGCAGGACAGACTGAGGAACTAAAGGGGTCAGACGTGTAATGGATAGCACAAACCACCCACCCCCACAATCATTGCCTGCTGATTCCCCCTTTCTTTTCCCCTTGAATTGGTCATGCTACCATTATCTGAAATTCTTTAAGCTTGGCCTGAGACTCTCAATTTATTCTCTTATCTTTCACCTTGGCCTTTCATACCCTGCTTCAGGTCTTGGCATGTCTTCCCCTAATTTTTACCATGCTCAAAAACCCCTGTCCAGCACCTCTCATTCTCTTCTGATCTACTCCTTTTGCCTGTCTTTGTCTTATTTGCGTTGTGAGGAGTATATGATTATTATCTTTTCGGACTGCAGGTTATAAATTTAGGATAAAACGGGGGTTCATGTAAGCTGTTCTGCAGTTAGCTTGACCATAAGACTGGGTGGTTTGATTGCTAATGATGACAGGAAAGCTGAGATTGTTTCACTGAGAAGAATGCACAAGGTGTTTATAATTAGAGGCAATGAGATAAATCTCTCAGTTTACAATGAATAGTCTGTTGAGTCTCTCAAATGGCCAGAAAAATTATCAGCTTGGAAGGAGTTGTGCTATAAACTGATTACGTCTAAGATGAAAGGGAGTTGGGATCAAGATAACTAATTAGCACTTCCACCTAAATACAAGGCTAATGTGTTTTGCATTGCTAGAGGGAAGAGAGAAGAGAAAGCTTTTTTTGAAACTAGGTTATAGGCTCCCCTAAAAGTCTGTAAATATGTCCAAACGATGGCAGTTCTAAGTGGATAACAGAGACAAGCTGCTTGACTTTGCATAATCAAATTAGAAGGGTGAGATGGTTTCTCATTGAAGAGATGTATCCTGTAACAATTTAAAGATTCTGGGAGATTCATCCTGGCATAGCTATGGATAGGAGAATCTTTCAAAAAGGCTTCAATACTTGCAGTAGATTTAAGAAACCCTCTGAAAATTGAGGGAAGTTCTCAGATATGGTCACCTGAAGTTACAACTCAGCAAATTGGGGCTACAGGAAGCTGTTGGAGCTGAGAGCAGTTGTCGATTGTTTGCTATGAGGACTGTCAATCCATACAATTGATCTGTGCCATTTGTAAAAGGGGAACATTTCTCTCTCTAGTTTAAGGAAAACGTTGCTGACAAAAATAAGTGTTCAGTTTTTTTTTTAGTAACTTGCTACCATAAAAAATGTTAAATGTGGAGTTTTGCCATATCATTGTTTTAGCTCATAAATGGAAGTTTGATCAAAACTCATTGGAGTAGATCTGGGCCATTCAGCCCATTGGGTCTACTCTGTCATTCACTGAGAAACTGACTGATTTGGTAAACCTCAACTCCACTTTCCTCCCTTTTCCACATAATCCTTAATTTCCTTAATGATAAAAAAACTGTCTCAATCTTGAATATGTTTTACAACCAGCTTTTACAGCCTTATATGTTTCAATAAGGTCACCTCACATTCTTTTTACATTTGAATGAGTACTGGCCCAAACTACTCAACCTCTCTTCATAAGAAAATCTCTCCATATTGGGAGTCAACCTAGTGAATATTTTTGGGACTGTCTCCAATGCCACTATATTTTTCCTTTAATAAGGAGCCCTTAACTGTTCTGTTGTGTTCTAGCTGCACTCTCACTCGTACCTTCTATAGTTTAGCAAGACTTCCCTATTTTTATGCTCCATTCCCTTTGAAATAAAGGCCAACATTCGATTTGCCTTCCCTGTTACCTGGTGAACTTGTACTCTAGCTTTTTTTGTACTTCATGCATGAGGTACCCCAAATCCCTCTGTGCTGCAGCTTTCTGCAGTATTTCTCCATTTAAGTAATATTTAGCTCTTCTGTTCTTCCTGGCAAAGGCATAATCTCACATTTCCCCACATTATATTCCATTGGTTAAGTTTTTGCCCAGTTGCCTATATCCTTGCATGGACTTTTTGTGTCATACTCACTACTTGCCTTTCCACCTATTTTGTGTCATCTGCAAATTTGGCTATAATACATTGACTTCTACATTATTACCTTGCAGACTCGCCTTTCCAATTTAGCCCTAAACTGTTCAAATTCTTTCAGTAGAACCTCCATTTTCGTCCTATCAAGGTTGTTTGTACCAGCACGGATTGCACCACTTCCTTATTATCTACTGGTAATGCCCCATTCTCACTTTGTAGAGGACAAATACTCAATCTTTGCCATATAAATGTACCTGCAGAAACTCTTGCTGTCTCTTTTTTAATCTTTATAGCTAGCTTCCTCTCATACTTCAATTTCTTTGTCTTGATTAATGTTTTAGCCATTCTCTGCCATTATTTATATTCTGACCAATCATCTGACTTACTGCTCGTCTGTACACAACTATGTGTTTTTGCCTTAAATTTGATACTTTCAATAACCTCTTTAATTATTGAAGAGGTGTTTGGGAATTTTCTTTATCATAGGAATGAAGTTATTCTGTCTATTCTGAAATATCCCTTTAAATGTCTGCCACTGTGACACTGTCGATCGATCTCCTAGCCTAGAGTGCCAGTTCACTTCAGCTAGTTCAGCCTTCATGCCCACAACATTGATCTTATTTAAATTTAAAATACTAAATTTAGACCCAAAGTTGTCCCTTTCAAAGTGAACATGAATTTCAATTCAATAGTAATTGCTGTTGCCCAGGAATGCCTCGAATTAATCCTGTCACATTATGGAATTCCAATCTTTGGTTAGTTCCAGAATATGCTGCTCTGAGAAACTATCTCAAATTCATCCTGTGGACTCCTCATCCAAATACTGTGATCAGTCTGATTTTCAAATTTATGTCTCGATGCATGTCCCCTATAGTTACTGCTGTCTCTTAATCACAAGTGCCCAGTATTTCTTCTTGATTTCTTCTTGGAAATCTTAATTGACAGTGCTACCCCTCCAGATATAATTAGCTTCCTATCCTTCTTAAATATTAAATACACCACAGTATTCAGAACCTGTTCCTTGTCATCCTGAAACTACAATTCTGTATTGGTTATTAAATTATATTTATTCACTTCAAGGTATGCTATCAGTTCATCTGATTTGTTATGAATACTATGCACATTCATGTACTGAGACTTCAGTTTATTTTTAAAAGTTATCTTCGTGACATCTCTTCCTGATTGGTGTATTCTAGTTTTTCTTTCCCTCTGTCCCTTCCTATTATTGCCACATTACTATTTTTCTCTCTTGTCTTTACTCTGTGATGCACCATATCTTTCCACATTTGAACTCTTGCCCTTACTATTTTGTTTAAAACTCTCTCTACTTCTCTAGTTATTTGGTTCACAAGAACCTTGGTCCCAGAACTATTCATATATAGACCATCAAAGCAGTCTAGCCCCCACTTTCCCACAACTGGAGCCTGTCCTCTAGGAACTACATTCACTTCCCCCATGCCGTTTTAAAACTATGTATTTGACTTTCCAAATTTATGTAAACAGTGCCTATTTTAATGTACCTAATGTCAGGTCAGTGATGTTACCAGATATTATAACCTGTGAGGTTCTGCTTTTTAGTCTAGTTCCTAGCTCCTCATTCTCCCTATGCAGAACCACTTTCCCAAGTTCGATGCTGCTGGTACGTAATGGACCATAAGACCTGGATCCTCCCCATCCCATTGCAAGTTCCTTTCCAATCCTGAGCAGATTTCTGGAATTCTAGCACTGAACAAGCAACTGAGCCATCTTCTCTCATTTTTTGCTGCAAGGAACAGTGGCACTCCCTCTCAATATACTATTCCCCACTATTCCTTGATGCTCCTCCTGTACCATGGTGCCAAGGTCACTTTGCTCATCCATCCTTTGGTCCCTGCTCTCATCCAAACAAGCTGAGAGTACTTCACTTCTAATGGATAATTGCAAAGTTGACACTCCTGACAGCTTCTCTCTGGGTTCCTTACCTTTCCCACTCTCAGTCACACTCTCCTGTCCCTAATCTTTGACCAGTCCTAATGTAAGCAGTATGTCTGCTTCCTGGTGCAAAGAGTCCAGTTAAGTTTCCCCTTGCTTGATGCTTTAGGGTGTCTGTAATTCAGCCTCCTCACCTAACCTCTGAGTCAGAGTTTTTCAGTCTTCAAAGCCTTTTTGTGGGCATGTTGACCCTGCATCACAATGGAATCCAGAAGCTTGCCAGGCTGCAGCTTTGACACATCACCTGACCTGCCGTCCTTTGAGTTTTAATTCATTATTTCATTGTATTCTTCACTTACCGACGTATTTTAAACATTGCTACCAATTTGTATTGATGTTAATCTTAAAAATACAATAGACTTTAGACACTAACTCCCTTTCATGTTGTAGAGCAAAAACCAATTCCATTGTGATAAGGGTAGAAAAGCAAAAACAGAAGAAAACAATCCTTCTGCCCCTTCACTGAACCTCCTACTCAAACTCCAGGTTTGCACTCAACTACACTTGTTTGCCTACATGTCTTTTAGCCCAAACAATTTAATTGGGACACTCTACTCTGATTGCCAAAGTCAACAAGTGTCAATATGTTCTCCCCAGATGGTGTGACCCATTCCCTGGATGAGATTTTAAATCGCACTGCCCATAATTCTTTCACAAGCTGCAGGCCAAATGTTTCAACCAACGTCGTTTGTGGTTAAGATAGTTCTAAAGAGAATGAAGAGGCTTTTCTGCAGCATTTGCCATTCCATTTTGATTATGCAAATATGATTTAATGTGCTATAAATTCAGGTAAATGAATGTGTATCATGCAATCAAAAATGCATGAATAGGAGCAAAAGTTTTCCCATGTTAAGTTTTGAGGGGAGTCCTGTAGAATTCTTCGATTGCCCTCGTTGCAGCTAGAGATGTAACCCCTATTATGGATGTGATGTGTAATCAATTAGTTTTCCCCTTCTCATACCAGCTTTGTTGAACTTCAGTTTCCTAATGGTTAAAAGGACCCCATCACATTGTTAATTTGTATTTCCTCTCAAAAATATGCAAATTTAAGCAAGATACCAACTCCTGAAAACCTTTTTCACTTAATTGGATTGCAAAATAGTTATAATAGCAAAAGAAGCCATTTGACTCCAACCCAGATTTCTGCCAATGCAATTTAGCTAGTCCCAGTGCCCATCCCATTATTTCAAGTTTTCCAAATTTTGTTCCTTCAAGTGTTTGTTTAATTCCCATTTAAAAGTCATGAAAAGTCATAATTGAAGCTGCTTCCACACTTACAGATCATAACTATTTGCTGCATTAAAAATAGCCTGTCTTCAAGTCAGCTTTGCTTTTCTGTAGACCATCAAAGCAGTCTAACCCCCACTTTGCCACAACTGGAGCCTGTTCTCTAGGAACTACATTCACTTCCCCCATGCCAGTTTTCAAACTATGTATTTGACTTTCCAAATTTATGTAAACAGTACCTGTTTTTAATGTACCTAATGTCAGGTCAGTGATATTACCAGATATCATAACCTGTGAGGTTCTGCTTTTTAGTCTAATTCCTAGCTCCTCATTCTGCCTATGCAGAACCACTTTCCCAAATCTGTATACTCTAGTTCTTGACCTTCCCAGCAATGGAAGTCATTTCTCTCTAGTTGCTGTTGTACAGACCTCACATGATTTTAAACATTTCTATTAAATATCTTCTCAACTTTGTCGGCTCTAAGAACAACATTCCAAATTTCACCAACGAATGAATTTACTGGAATCGTTCCAGAAATCATTCTTGTAAGTCTTTTTTGGACTCTCTCGAATGGGTTTTGTGATATTTCCAAAGTTGGATGGCCAAAATTGATCACAACACTCCAGTTAAGGCATAATCAGTGTTTTATAAAAGTTGATTATAACTTTTTTTTGTTTTTGTATTCCATGCCACTGTTTATAAAGCCTTGTATCAACTTTCTTTTAATCTCTTCCTCAAACCTCTCTGACATGTTCAACATTTCCTGCATATTTGCACCAAGCCTATGATATTGAATGATGCTGATTGGCACTTTGATTTGGGATCATTCAACTTGAATCTTATAGCTCAACTGAATCACTTGTATACGAAATTTAATGGGTTACAAGATCAGTCATCTTGCATGTACACTGTGGGTGGAAATGCAGCAGGTTAAGGGGTTCAAGGGGAATGGGGAGAAAGCGGGAGAATGAGGTTGAGAAACTTATCAGCCATGATTGAATGGAGGAGTAGATTTGATGGGTTGCTTGGCTTCATTTCTGCTCCTATGTCTTATGTTCTTCTGTGAATATCTGGAGATGTTTAGTTCATAAAATCTCCTGTCGTACTTGTCGTATTTGAGGGGCAGATTTACATATGACTCCTTGCACATATTCTGCTAAGTCATTTGTACCTCATTGTTTAATCACTCCTGACATTCTTACTATTTGGAGTATTCCTTTGCTAGTGGCCATATTAAATAATTGCTTGCTGTCATGCTTTGCTACTGAACACATCCAATTTAAGTTAAGGCAAATGTAAAATTTATGCCTAAAGTTTAGTGTTTAATTTGTGTCACTTCATAAATGTGCCCTTGCTTCCTACACTGCTTCCCTTGAAAAGAAATGTCATTATTGATATGATAGTTCCTGAATCTCAGCCTGATGGGTGTCACCTCATTCAGATCTTTTTGTTGTTAAATCTATTGCAATCTTTCCAAATGGTTCTTGAAAGTACTTTCAATATAATTACCTAGTTATAAGCCAAGAGGAAGTATTGTCACTCATTCTTTTTGTACTGTGGTCACACCACATGGTTCCAATTTACATGGTTTAAAATGTTGTCAGCTAAAAGTACCACATAAAAGTGGAGAATGAACACTAACTTGTCCTTG
Organism: Chiloscyllium plagiosum; assembly: GCF_004010195.1. Lineage (NCBI taxonomy): Eukaryota > Metazoa > Chordata > Chondrichthyes > Orectolobiformes > Hemiscylliidae > Chiloscyllium > Chiloscyllium plagiosum. The sequence continues at coordinate 32,195,457 of NC_057737.1, forward strand.
TTAACCTCCGTATTCAATCTGACTACATTTAGTACACTATTATTATAGATTTATTTACAGAGTCTTTGGAAAATCAGATCATATTATCATCTTGTAATCTAAAATTTGTTCTCATTTATTCACAGTTTAATCTTATCTGATTTCATATTTCAAAATATGAATCTCTGCAATAAATCTGTGCACCTCTTCTGTTTTTGTCTATGCACAGGAGGCTCCTGATAGGTTGAAACAGAGTGATTTTGAGCGGGTGCTGAGAGAGTCTCAGAAAGAAGTGCTGCGGCTACAGAGGCAGTTAGCTGTGGTGTCTCAGCGAGAACCTTCCCACCAGCACAACCTTGGGACTGTGAGTAAAAGACTTGTGCAGCATAGCCTTATTTCAATAACTCCCATCTTAAAAAAAAAGATCAATTGCTCCCCATTTCCTTAGTTACATGTTGGCCTCCTTAGATCTGTGATTACGCTGCATAGTCACGTAGCTTATTCTAGAGGAGTGAATTGTCCTGTTCTTGGCTGAATGCTGTTTTATTATCTAACCTGGAAAATCCAATACTTGAATTCCAATCCACTCTATTCTCCTGCTCATTGTTTTACTCAAACACAATCACTGACATGAGATATGGGATGTGGGTCTTGTACAGTCAGGATAGACTGAAACAGGAACAAGTGAGTGCACAAAGAGCTTCGGACTCCTTCACTCCAAAGACCAATGGTTAACAGAGTAGGCAGCATCAAAATCCAGTGTGAAGCAGAGAGATTTTGTTTGTGGGATGAAGAAAACCAGGCAAGTTGACAACTGAAATAGAAACAAAAAGTGCTGCAGAAGTTCAGCAGGCCTGGCAGCATCTATGGAGAGAACAGCAGAGTTAATATGTCTGAAGAAGGGTCACTGACCTCGAACTGATACTCTAATTCTCTCGCTACAGAAGGTCCGAGACCCACACTTCCTGTTTTTGTCACAGATCTCCAACATTTGTGGTATTTTGGTTTTACATGGATAACTGTAACCAGCCAGTTCAATTCATATATAGCAAGGATTTTCTAGGAGCATAGAATCATACAGAACAGAAGAGGCCCTTTGGCCAATCGAGTCTGTACTGGCAAAAAACTACTCTAAATCTATATGAGTCCCACTTTCCAGCACTTGGCCCAAAGCCTTAAAAGTTATGATATTTCAAGTGGTCACCCAAGTACTTTTTAAAGATTGTGGGGTTTCCTGCTTCAACTAGCCTTCCAGCAATACAGTACTAATTCCTACCACCCTCTGAGTGAAAAATATTTTCCTCAAATCCCCTCTTGCCTTTCACTTTAAAAATATACCACTTGTTATTGACCCTTATCCGCACTGACCATGCCCCTCATAATCTTATACACCTCAATCCGATCCCTTCTCAGCTTTCTATGCTGGAAAGAAAACAACTTGAGCTTATCCAACCTCTCTTCTTAGCTAAACCACTCCGTCTCAGGCAACATCCTGATGAATCTCCTCTGTACTCCGACCAATGCAATCAATTCCTTCAAAAAGTGTCATGACCAGAACAGAGCACAGTATTCAAACTGTGGCCTAGCCAAGTCCACATAATCTTTGGGCTCTTATAATCTGTGCCATAACTGATAAAGGCAAATGTCTTGTATGCCTGTTTAACTATCTTATTAACCTATCCTGCCACCTTCAGGATCTGTGAACAAGCACTACACGATCCCTCTGTTCCTCTGAGCTTCCTTGCGTCCCATCATTCACGATTACTCCCTTGTCTTGTTACTTCTTCCACAATGCATCATTTGCCACCGATCTGCAGATGTCATCAATCTGTCTAGATCCTACTGAATTCTAATATCTTCATCTTGGTGTCAACAACTCAGCCGATATTTGTACATCCTGAAACTTACTTATCATCACCCCCATATTCTCTTCTACATATATATCATCAACAATAAGGGACCAAGTGCTGATCTCTGTGGTGTGCTACTGGACACTGGCCTTCAGTCATAAAAACAGCCTTTTCCCATCATCCTCCATCTTCTATCATTAAGCCAAATTTGGATTTAACTTGCCAAGTTGCCCTGGATCCCGTGAAAGTTAACCTTCTTTATTAGTCTCTCAAGTGGGATCTGATCAAAGGCCTTGCTGTATTCCATATAGATTACATTAACCATACTTCCCTCATCTACACACTTGGTCACTACCTCAAAACATTCAATCAAATTTGTTAGCTATGATTCTCCTCTGACCAAGCCATGCTGACTATCTCTGATCAATCTTTGCCTCTCAAAGTTGAGATTAGTTTTCTCCTTCAGAATTTTCCTCAGTACCTTCCCTACCACTGGTCTGAGATTCACTGGTCTGTAATTCCCTGGTTTATCTTTACCACCCTCTTGAAAAGTGGAACCGCATTATCTGTCCTCCAGTCCTCTGGCACTTCCCCTGTTGCCATTGAAGAATTAAAAGAATGAAGAAAAGAAGAACTTGCATTTATGTAGCATTTTTCATGACTACTGGATATCTCAGAATGCCTTACAGTCAATGAAGAACATCTTGAAGTGGAGTCATTGTTATAATATTGGAAATATGGCAGCTCATTTGCAAATAGCAAATTTCCACAAATACCAGTGTAACCAATCCAGATAATCTGTTCTTTAGCGTATTGATTGAGAGTTAAACATTGACTAGGACACCAAGATAACTCACCTACTCATCTTTTAAGACCATAAGAAATAGGAGTGGAAGTAAGGCCATTCGGCCCATTGAATCCACTCCGCTATTCAATCATGGCTGATGGGCATTTCAATGCCACTTACCCGCACTCTCCCTGTATCCCTTAATTCCTTGTGAGATTAAGAATTTATCAATCTCTGCTTTGAAGACATTTAACATCCCTGCCTTCACTGTGCTCTGTGGCAATGAATTCCACAGGCCCACCACTCTCTGGCTGAAGAAATGTCTCCTCATTTCCGTTCTAAATTGACCCCCTCTAATTCTAAGGCTGTGCCCACAAGTCCTAGTATCCCTGCCTGATGGAAGCAAATTCCCAGCATCCATCCTTTCTAAGCCATGCATTGTCTTGTAAGTTTCTATTAGATCTCACCATAACTTTCTGAACTCTAACGAATACAGTCCCAGGATCCTCAGCTGTTCATCATATGTTAGGCCTACTATTCCAGGGATCATCCATGTGATTCTCCGCTGGACATGCTCCAGTGCCAGTATGTCCTTCCTGAGTTGTGTGGCCCAAAACTGGACACAGTATTTCTAAATAGGGCCTAACCAGAGCTTTATAAATTATTAGTAGCACCTCACTGCTCTTACATTCCAACCCTCTTGAAATAAATGACAACATTACATTTTCTTTCTTAACCACGGACTCAACCTGCAAGTCAACCTTAGAGAATCCTTACTAACACTCCCAGATCGCTTTGTACTTTGGCTTTATGAATTTTCTCACCGTTTATGAAATAGTCCATGCCTGTGGTCTTTTTTCCAAAGTGCAAGACCTCGTGTTTATATCTCTCTAAACAGGCAGGTAAACCTGAGTTTAACTGTGTATTTATAAATAGCACTTCAGACAGTGCAGTGCTCCCTCAGTATTACACTGGACTGTTAGCCTTAATTTTCATGCTCAAACTGTGGAGTGGGTTTTTTGAACCTGAAACCTTATTTTTCTGAGGCAAGTGTGCTATCACCTGAGCCACAGCCAAAGCAATTCTATGCTGTTTCAGCTAGTTTAATTTCTTCATCCTGATCTCCTGATGTGTATGGACTAATGAAAATGACGGTTGGAGGAAGAGCGCCTCATCTTCCGCCTAGGAACCCTCCAACCACAAGGGATGAACTCGGATTTCACCAGTTTCCTCATTTCCCCTCCCCCCACCTTGTCTCAGTCTAATCCATCGAATTAGCACCGCCTTCCTAACCTGCAATCTTCTTCCCGACCTCTCCGCCCCCACCCCAGTCTGACCTATCACCCTCACCTTGACCTCTTTCCACCTATCACATTTCCGACGCCCCTCCCCAAGTCCCTCCTCCCTATACCACTTTCCTATCTCCCTCAGCTTGGACTCTGTCTCTATCTATCCACTCATCTCTTACCTTGCAACATCATCCCCATCTCACTACCACCGTGCCCCACCCCCACCCCCACCCCAGCTCCATCTCCAGTCCCATCTCCAATATAAATACTACTTAGAAAATACGGTTGCTATTATTTCTGAGCCACTAGAATTGAAACATTACCTCTGCTTTCTCCCCACAGATACTGCCAGGCCTGCTGAGTTTCTCCAGCCTCTTCTGTTTTGTTTCAGATCTCCAGCATCTGCAGTTCTTTGTTTTATTTTCATAAAAGTATAATTCCCATATTAAAGAATGGAAGAAGGAGACATAACAGAGGAAATATTAGCTGATTAGCTTGACCTCTATTGTGAGAAGCTCTTAGAATCCTGGATAGACATGCTTGATGAAGCTTTCTGTTGGTGAAGAGCTAGAGTTTTTCTTGTGAATGAGTGCTGGAATGGATTTCTGGGATCCAGGGAGTATAGAACCAGGAACAGTAGGTGATCTACAAGAACAGGAGCCATCATTGTGGTGATTTATGAAGGAGTGGCTCCTGGATAGCAGTTTCAAAGTAAGGGCAGCAATTATTTTAAGCAAGAGATAAGATAGATTCCTGACAGACAAGAGAACCAAAAGTTATTGAGGGTAGTTGGGAATGTGGAATTCAAAATATAAACAGATCAGCCTTGATCTTAATGGGGAGTAAGTCTGCTCCTATTTTATATGTTGATATTTTCATCTGAAGTAACATTGAAGCTGGTTGTTTATCTGAAATGCATGCTTTCTAACTTAGGGGTCCCACTGAATATATATTTCTATCGATAGAGGGGAAAATAAAGAAAAAGCCCCCATGTTTAAGTAAGGAAAAGCTAGAGAGCTATACACCGGTGAGCCTGACATTGGTGGTGGGCAAGTTGTTGGAGGGAATCCTGAGGGACAGGATTTACATGTATTTGAATGGACAAGGACTGATGATGGGTAGTCAACATGGCTTTGAACATGGGCAATCACGTCTCACTAAATTGTTTGAGTTTTTTGAAGAAGTAACAAAGAGAATTGATGAGGGCACAGCGGTGGATGTGATCTATGTGGACTTAACTAAGATGTTTGACAAGGTTCCTCGTGGTAGACTGGTTAGCAAAGTTAGATCACATGGAATACAGGGAGAACTAGCCAGTTAGACACAGAAGGGGCTCAAAGGTAGAAGACAGAGAGTGGTAATGGAGGGTTGGTTTTCAGACTGGAAGCATGTGACCAGTGGTGTGCCACAAGGATTGTTGCTGAGTCCACTACTTTTTGTCATTTATGTAAATGATTTGGATGTGAACATAGGAGGTATAGTTAGTAAGTTTGCAGATGACAGCAAAGTTGGAGATGTAGTGGATAGCAAAGAAGGTTACCTCAGAGGACAACAGGATCTTGATCAGATGGGCCAATGGGCGGAGGAGTAGCAGATGGAATTTAATTTAGATAAATGTGAGGTGCTGCATTTTGGAAAGGCATATCAGGGCAGGACTTATACATTTAATGGTAAGGTCCTGGGCAGTGTTGCTGAACTAAGAGACCTTGGAGCGCTCGTTCATAGCTCCTTGAAAGTAGAGTCACAGGTGGATAGGATAGTGAAGAAGGCATTTAGTATGCTTTCCTTTATTGGTCAGAGTATTGAGTGGAGGAGTTGGGAGGTCATGTGACTATACATGACATTGATTAGGCCACTTTTGGAATACTGTGCGCAATTCTGGTCTCTCTCCTATAGGAAGGATGTTGTGAAACTTGAAAGGGTTCAGAAAAGATTTACAAGGATGTTGCCAGAGTTGGAGGGTTTGAGCTACAGGGAGAGGCTGAACAGGCTGGGGCTGTTTTCCCTGGAGCATCAGAGGCTGAAGGATGACCTTATAGAGGTTTACAAAATCTTGAGGGACATGGATAGGGTAAATAGACAAAGTATTTTCCTTGGGTTGGGGGAGTCCAGAACTAGAGGGCATAGGTTTAGGTTGGGAGAGCAAAGATTTAAAAGGGGCCTACAGAACAACATTTTCATGCAAAGAGTGGTGCGTGTATAGAATGAGCTTCTAAAGGAAGTGGTGGAGGCTGGTATAATTACAACATTTAAAAGGCATCAGGATGGGCACATGAATATGAAAGGTTTGGAGGGATGTAGGATATTTGATCAGCATGGACGAGTTGGACCGAAGGGTCTGGTTCTGTGTTGTACATCTCTATGACTCTATGTTCTTTAGTATTTAACTTGCAAACAGTGGTAAGGCCATTTGTATTGTTTTGCATAAATGTGAAGAATGGTGGTCACTTGAATATTGGTTTGCAGTTATACCAAAATGATAGTATACCTACAATACAAAATAGAGTTATAAGCTGCTTACAATAGTTTTAAAGAAAATTTTGATGTATTTTCACTGCAGGTGTTCGGCCTTGAAAAGATAATGTAAAAATGTATGTAAATTATTTGTTAGATGTTTATTACAAGAAATTGCCTCTTTCCAAAGCCATTGTAAACAACCTTTCCTTTGGCCCAACTTGTCTATGCTGATCAAATATCCTATATCCCTCCAAACCCATTGTAAACAACCTTCCCCACTTTCTTATAAGTGGATATTTAATGAAATCCATTTCCAATATTCTGTGAGAATGTAACCTTTATGCTACCATTAGTTCCATTGGTGCTACGTGTGGCTGTTCAAAATGTTGGCAAAATTGAAGTCTGCCAGCAATTGGAGAGTGGCTTATTTCTAGGTTTTCAATAGGTCAGTCAGGACTGGTTAGGGGCCTGTTGCTGTGGAGGTCTATGATGGAGTGATTCCTGAGGGGGAGTTTCAAGGCAAGGGTATTAAACGTGTAGAATGTTGTTCCTTTGAGAATTTCAGTGAGATTCTTCATGTGTTATCATGTTATTAACATTCTGATGATATTTTTGAGAAATCCATTGGATATGTCTTGACCACAATTGCTGTTTGGTATGTGATGTATGTTATTTGATCAATCTGTCACTTATATGATATTCTGGATATTTAGAAATAAGTTATACATGTATTATAGACTGTAATACTGTGCTAATATTGTGCAGTGAAGTTTGCTGTTGATCGTTTAAAAATACGGAATTATAATCTTAGTAAGTTTCTTGGATCTAACACTTTATCTTCTTTAATAATAAAAGTTACTAGTCCCCAGGAAGATTGCATCATGTGGCAGTCTGGTGTATCATTCATTAAAATCACTATGAGGTTCTTTATGTGTATTAAAAACCTAAAATGAAATCACACAGACCTCATTGTAGTTTCGAAAATTGAAAACTCACTAAATGTAAATTTATAAGACCCCCCACTCCCAGGATAGAACCTGCCTCGCAGCAACCATGTAGTTTCTGCCTCTACTTCCCTTACAGGCAGTGATTCCAGATTTCCGCCACTGTCTGGGTGAAAACATTTTTCCTCACATTTCCTCTAAACCTTCTGCCTGTTACCTTAAATCTATGCCCTGGTCATTGATCCCTCTGTGAAACCACATCCCAGAAACTGTGATTAGATTAGATTACTTACAGTTTGGAAACAGGCCCTTCGGCCCAACTAGTCCACACCGACCCTCCGAAGAGCAACCCACCCAGACCCATTCCCCTACATTTACCCCTTCACCTAACACTGCGGGTAATTTAGCCTGGCCAATTCACCTAACCTGCACATTTTTGGACTGTGGGAAGAAACCGGAGGAAACCCACGCAGACACTGGGAGATTGTGCAAACTCCACGCAGACAGTTGCCTGAGGTGGGCATTGATCCTGGATCTCTGGCACTGTGAGGCAGCAGTGCTAACCACTGTGCCGCCATGCCATGTGTGAGGTTGGATCTTAAGATGGATGTAAATGCTTTGGAAGTAGATTGATACCTGGGTGAATGGGTTGTGTTATTTTGGTAGTTTGGACAGTCTGAGCTTGAAGTTCAGAAAGAGTGAGAACTGATTTCATTGAAATATGTGAGATCCTAAATGGTCTTGACAATGTGAGTGTAGATTCCTCTTTTGGGTGTTTCCAGAACAAATGTTCATTGATTTAAACTTTGGGGTTGCCCATTTAGGTCAGTTCGCATTTTGGACTCTCTGCCTCACAAGGCAGTCGAGGTAGAGTAATTGAATATTTTTAAGAGAGGCAGATAGATTCTTGTTGGCAGCGGAAGCAAAGGTTACCAAGTGTAGACAGGAATGTGAAATTCAAACCACAAACAGATAGCCAATATCATCTTGAACAATGGAACAGGTTTCAGGGGCCGAATGACCACCTTCTGTTCCTATTTTTATATGTTCCTCTGATGTTATTATTCTAGATATGCATTTTACCTATAGCAATGCTGGAATAGCTGACAGATTTGTATGATCCGTGATTATAGTGAGGAAAACATGTATTTGCATAGCAGCTTCAATGTAATAAAATGCCACAATGTACCTCATTGGAACATTGTTAAGCAAAGTTTGACATTGTTCCTCATAAAGAAAATATTAGGATGGATGACCTAAAGCTTAGCCAAATATTTGATATCTCAAAGGAAGAAAGGGGTTTAGGAGAAAATGCCAGAGTTGTGGACATTGGCAGCTGAAGACATGGCCACTAATGGCGGGATGATTATAAGTCAAGGACCTCAAGAGCCAGAATTGGAGGGCAAATATCCTGGAGAGTTGTAGGACCGGGAGCGATTAAAGATAGGGAAGGCTAAGGTTGTGGAGAGATTTGAAAATATTGAAGAGCTTTTAAAAATCAAGGCATTGATTAATCAGAAGTTAATGTAGGTCAACAATCACAGGGGTGATGGGGGAAAGGAACTTGGTGCAGTGTTTTGGATGACCTCTTGTTTATAGATAGTTTCATGTGCAAGATTGGCCAGGAGTGCAACAAAGATGGAGGCTTCAGCAGCAGAAAAGCTGAGACGAGGTAGATCAGACAATGTTACAAAGGTGGAAATAGCTACTCTCTAAGCAAGTAACTAATAAAAAGGGGGAGTCAAGGATTGATGCTTAGGAGACACCAAAGGAGATGACACAGATTTGGGAATGGAAACAACTTCAATGATTCTCAATCTGTAATTTGATGGATAAACATGGGAACCAGAAGAAGGCAGTCTTACCCAACTGAATGACGATGTTGAGAAGGATATCAATTATATCAAAGGCAGTAAACTGAGCATTGGGAGAGGGCTGACATCACCCAATTTCTTTATAACATTGGACAAGCTTCTGCAGAGGATTTATCAGTCTGAGCTGGTTCACGATGTGATGGAGTCATGCATTTACATTGCAGTCTTACTCCTTTTGTCCTGCAGATACGTGTATTCTATCAACCAACTTGGGGACAATCCAACATCCCATAGTCACATTGACACCAGGATAAGTCACATTGTGTCGCCATCTTTTCTTCACTCGTTGTTGAATGTGCTTCCTGATGTACTGAAGATTATCTTGCTGTTAAGCGTTGACCTCGCTATCGGGCCTGAATGAATTGCACCATCAAATCATCCTGTGTAATGTCCTCAAAGCACATGTACTTTGCAGACTTCCAACAGAATTTTAGAGGCATTGGAAAAGCTCTTCAGAATCGAAGCAATATTTTCTGAATTTATATGGCCTAATATTGGGGCAGCACGGTGGCACAGTGGTTAGCGCTGCTGCCTCAGCGCCAGAGACCTGGGTTCAATTCCCGCCTCAGGTGACTGTCTGTGTGGAGTTTGCACATTCTCCTCGTGTCTGCATGGGTTTCCTCCGGGTGCTCCGGTTTCCTCCCACAGTCCAAAAATGTGCAGGTTAGGTGAATTGGCCATGCTAAATTGCCCGAAGTGTTAGGTGCAAGGGTAAATGTAGGGGAATGGGTCTGGTTGGATGCGCTTCGGCGGGTTGCCGTGGACTTGTTCGGCCAAAGGGCCTATTTCCACACTGTAGGGAATCTAATCTAATCTAATATTAAATATTATGTGAGCTTAATAAATGACTACCACTTAGCTCCTGTAGTCTAACACTAATTCTTTGTGACTTAGTATTGACTGGGAAATTTTTAAATGAATGCAGTCTATGTATTAATGTAAATTCAGAAATTATGAAAGTGTTTATTTGCTGTGACAATAGGAAAAATAGGCAGTTTCTTACTACATTAGTAATTGCAGAGGATCAAACAGCTTAAAATAATTGCCACATTTAATGTATTTGACGCCAATGCTAATTGCACTTGGTTCGTGCTGTTTGACTGATATAGGTGGCTGCCTTTGATAAGCACAGATAGTGTAACCATACTTGGAATACAAATGTAGGAGTGGTTACCATTAGCAACTCAAATAATTCCCAGTGTGGAGAGAATGAGCTATGAACAGAGAAGCTATATAATCTAGAAAGAAGGTGACTAAGGTTGGCTGAAACAAGAATAACTAACAGTCTAGATAAAATAAATCTTATTTTAAAATATTAAAACCATAAATATTCATAAAATTGAAAAATAACTGCAATTTAAATACCAGAATGAATTCTGAAATGCAATGGGTGATAAATGTGAAGAATTATTTCCCAAATAGAGCAGAAGCAGAATCACAAATGTGGAGGAGGCTTCTAAGCATAATTTAATGCTAAATCCAACAAGTTAGATTATGTAAGCTGAAGTAAAATTCTTACTTCTTCTGTATGTTCAAAGAATGAAATGATTACTCAGCTCCCAAAACAATCTGGGGTTTAGCTTTTAGAGCAATGTGGACTATTTCTAACATCGGTATTTGGTCTCTATCCTATGACTATCCTAAATCTGAAACCTAAGCCTGTGCCAAAATCTTTGCACGTTCACCTTAGCTGTCACCAAAAGCATGGCGGTTCTTTTTATCTGATGAGGCTGCAAGTCGTCATGTGGAAATGGAACATTTTGATCACTTAATCTGCACAATCTATACCCTTTCTTCCCCAACACTCCACCCCCTCCCCCCCCCCCTCCCCCGGGACAATTGCATAAATACTGTCACCTCCAGACTTCACCTCAGCTCTGATGAACAGTCATCTAGAGTCATCTAGACTTGAAACGTTGGCTTGCTCTCTCTCCATGGATGCTGCCTGACCTACTGTGACTTTCAGGATTTTTTGTTTTCAATACAAATATAATAAACATTTTCCTATCTCACTTTTGGTCAGTCCTTACTCAAGCCTGAACTGAGACGCTGAGACAAAGATTTTGAGACTCGTCCGAAACAACAGATTTTCTTTTGGGTTTTATAACTGTAGCGATGGTGTAATGTTCACACCAATTCCGCTCCTCTGGTCTAACTCTGGTGAAGGTATACTATCTATAAACCAATTCTGACCCCAGTCACTTCATCCATATCACGTTACTTCTCACCTTGACAATTCTATTTACAACTGGCTGCCATCCAACATTCCTTTTTTCTCAGAGGTTTGTGAATCATTTTAACACTTTTCTTGGAAAGGCAGTGGACGCACGAGTCCTTGAAGTAATCGGAGCTAGATAGTTTCTTGATGTTAAAAGAGTTGAAAGATTATTAAGGATAGACAGGAATGTGGAATAATCAAATCAGCCATGATTGTATTGTAAGGAGGAACAGTTATGAGGGTTTAAGTGGTCTATTCCTGCTCCTAATTTGTATGTTCTACTTTCTGCAAACACTTGCAGTCATGCTTCTAGCCATTTAAGTCTCATTTTGAAATTCCTCCCGATACTCATCCATTTCAATTCTCAATGATCTCTTTTGCATTAAAACACTTTCTAAAATGCATCTCAGTGCACCAGCATTTGGTTATCCCTTTTGGTATTTGTTTTTTTGGCTCTCTATGTTTTTTGTCGGATTTACATCCCTATAAAGTGCCTTAAGACTTCTTTCTGTGTTAAAGTGTTTATATATCCTGTTGTTTTTGAGGCATCTTCATATTGAGAGATATGCCCTCCTGCACCACCACCCCTCCCCACACATTTATACAAAACTCCAGAAGCATCTGTTAACAGAATCTTAACCTGTGTAGGATTCTCCCTCCCGATCAGAAAATGAAGGCGAGATTGCAGCAGAACTGTTAACAATGATGATACCTGATAAGACAGTTATGTGGATTTAGACTCTACCATGCTGTGCAGGAAAAGGAGGGAGAGGGCTGGCTAAGTGTAGCCATCACAGCTGTAGTATGTGTCTTTCTTAGTGATGTCACATCAATTAATCTGCTGTAAAGTGTGACCATGAATGAGAACCTCGTTTCTACAAAAGAAAGGTAAAATCATTGTTTTTCCTGAAGCATTTGAGATTGTAGGATGAGGGCCGCACTCTCTATTTGTACCAATGAGACTGTCCTATAAATCCTTCGTCTGTTGCTTGGCAGCAGCAGGGGCTTTGCCTAGTTCGATGCAGCACCACCAGCATAGGTTCTACATTGACACAGCCTGAATCACAAAGACAAAGCAGGTAATTTAAGGGTTTTCATTCTCCCACTAGTATTGTAAGTTTATCAAAAAAAAAACCTCTTCTTGGTGGGGGGCAAGATGGATTTTGGTTTGTTTGACCAGAGCTTGCTGATAATATTCCTGATTGTTAGTTTGTTGTTTCAGAGCTGGTCTTTTTCATGTATAATTTATGACTGTTTCATAGCACTGAACGTTCAGTTTTACACAGCAGTACATTACTTGCTGTGTTATAACAGTCAATGTTTATTGCTTTCCTATAGCGATTCCACGTAAAGCAACCACTCCACGATGGACCCAAGCTGTCTACTTGTCTCCCAAGGGCGAAGTTGACTTGAGATTTATTGTTTGTTGAATTTGATTTGCTTCTGCTTTTGTTTTGTAATGGCAGTTAAATATTGATGTAAATTATGCCCTGAGTTTGCAGGCTATTTCTGTGACCTTGTAGACACTTATAAGGTTGTAACCTGGTAGACATGACCAGAAAAACGGCCAGGCTCCAATGTGAAATGATAGTGATAGAGAGTGTGACACGGAAGCTAAATGTTCAGCCAATTTATTTAAAATGCCTTATTTTGAATTAATTAGTGATCATTTGTGTAAAGACATTTGGTCTGTTTTCCAAGATCTTTTTTTTGTCAGTCTAGTCTCAACTTTATTAAGGAGAGTTATTTCCAAACCCATGGCAGCTATTGTTGGGAGCAGCCAGTATCTGAGATCTGGGAGAACTATTATGTTTGAGATCTACATTTATCTGTCTACTGGGAATAGTTTGTCTCTATGATCTGGTACCAAGAATCCACTGGCGATAGTTTACTTCTGTGAGCCCAGACCAAGTATCCACCAAGAATAATTAATGTGTGTGATCCAGGGCCTATAATCCACTGGGAATAGTTGGTGTCTGTGATCCAGGGCCAAGTATCCACTGAGAATAACTAGCATCTGTGATCCAATTCTATGTACCCACTGAGTGTGGTATCTTTCTGTGATCCAAACTTAGTTGTTTATTGGATTTGTTTTATCTGTGATTTGGTTTTGGATGTCCAGTGGGTGTGTTTTGTGGTGTCTTTGATCCTGGGCTAAGAATCCACTAGAAGTGATTTGTGCCTATTATCAAGGTCTCAGTATTAACTGGAAAGTGGTTTATGTCTTTGATCTAAAGTGGGGTATCCATGGGAACAGTTGATGTCTGTGATCTGGTGTTGGGTGTCCATGCGAAGTGGTTTGTTTCCGAGATCTCTGACCAAATATCAACCGGGAGAGAATTGTGTTTAAGATCACTGGTGGGTTGAACACTAGGAGCAATTTATTAATTGTTATGCCTGTTGTCTACTGCTGAATAAAGGCACATATTGTCAAAATCAAAATAGGTAACAGCTGTTTATAACTCATTTCTCAGTGGAATGCCTTGACCAATTAAAGTAAACCTGCCTGGTTTAAAATTTAAACAAAGCTTGACAGTTAACTGCCAGACAGCAGCTAACTGGTACTATTACCACAACAATTGCTTTGCCAATTTGAGTCCACTCACCAATCAAACAGTCCCCTGCCCTCACAAAATGGGAATGTTGCTTTCACTTTACATTATTATTTCTTGTGGATTGTCCTGATGAGTTCAAGAAAATATGCTTCAGCAAATTGTGACCTTTTCCAGCAGTACTCAAGTCCTACACCACCCAAATGATTAAATTTGCTGAGATTCAATATTGGTAACTAATTTGTAAAAACAGGTGGCAGAACAATGCACAGCTGTGGTTATTATTTATAAACAAAAACAGAAGTTGCTGGAAAAGCTCAGCAGGTCTGGCAGCATCTGTGAAAAGAATTCAATGATAACGTTTCGGGTCCAGTGACCCTTCCTCCGAGCTGATGTCAGTTGTATAATTTGTAAATTTGATGATGCATTTCTGTACTTCAGAGAATTTTAATCCACTGTGATCTGGTTTTTGATGTGTAACCTGGGAAAATCACTGCATTTGTCGATTAGGCGTAATGGTAGGCTTGCATCTGTGAAAGGGTTAACTCAGCCCTTGCTCTGTATCCTAGGTAACTTGCTGCTCTCCTGGGAATATAACAGCTGAGTCGATGAGTGTTGTATAGTTCAATGCTCAGCTAAATTTTCAGGCAGGCATTCACTGCATAAAATTAATACCTGTATTAATATTTCATGAAGCAGATGGACTCTAAGTAAACAATGCCATACCCATCTTGTTAGGAAATGGAAAACAAGCAATGAGCTATTCACCTGGCTTATTTTTAGAACAACCCCTAACTGCTCTGTTGTAGCTAATGTTAACAGGTCGATTTGAGAACCTTTCTGTAACATAAAGTAACAATGGAGTTATCTTGAGCTATACAGATGATCATGGAGAGGCAGGCTCAACTTTCTCATCCTTCAGTTGCCTCAGACTATTTGGCTTAGGATATACTGTTCATTGTTTCAGGAATTGTTTGTGCTTCTCTGCAGTTGACACCAAATTGAAGGTTTATTTAATATTAGGACTGCATGGAGAGTTTCTCTCTGTGAAGCCAAGCAGGTTTTTTGTGTGATCCTCCACATACACCTCATTAACTATGTACATTTTGGGGGCTTTTCATCCAAAGTTAACCCAATTCTCCCACTCATCACTGCCAGGTTATCCTGATATTCTTGATGCCAGCACCAAATTTGACCCACAGCCATGCATCCGGCCAAGATTGGCAGTCTGGAATTGCCCTTCACTGTCAATTCAAATGGGACAGTAGCCACAAAGCAATGCTTCTCATAGTACATATAGGTGGCATGGCTGGCACTTGCTTGCACATTTTGACCTCAATTATTGTTTAAGACCAGGGCACACTACTTACTTGTCCTTAACCATATTCTATCTTACAACCCTGTCGAAATCACACCTGCCCTTTCTTCAATGCCCACTGTTGCTCAGAAGATTATTATTGTTCAATACATATAGGGAACCCATCAGTCACTTCTAAACATTCACTTCTGTTCACCATCACCAAAAAACAAACAGAAATCAAACAAACAGGAGCTGCACTTGTCCTGTGAAATGAAGTGTTTGCATATTGAAGATAAATAATTTTACATGCAATGGATGATCACTGCCTCCTGCTCTGTTATAGTGCAAGAATGTACCTGTAGATGGATCAGAGATGTGACAATGCCAATGTTTGTCCAAGATGGAGATCTGGCGGAACAAATGATGAGCTGGAATTGGCTTGACTTTCATATCAGGAATTATTGGCAAGTGGGAAAATGGGAGATTGCATGTTAATAGGGTGAGATTAGGTAGTAATAAAGGTGAAAATGAGCCAAAATTCCATGGTAATTGGTCCCTCATCACTCCTGAATGAAAATCTCAGGATTTAGTTGGAAAATGCGTCTCAACATTGTAGAATTCCTTGATGGACATCTCACCTGATTTTCCCAAATTTCACACCTTAAACCATATCATTCAGGGATTGGGATGATTCTACATAATTGAGCTTACACAATGGGGAAGGAGATAGACAGGTAAATTTCTATATAGCTGAAAACGTGTTGCTGGAAAAGTGCAGCAGGTCAGGCAGCATCCAGGGAACAGGAGAATCGACGTTTTGGGCATAAGCCCCTCTTCAGGAAGCCCCCCTGAAGAGGGGCTTATGCCCGAAACGTCGATTCTCCTGTTCCCTGGATGCTGCCTGACCTGCTGCGCTTTTCCAGCAACACATTTTCAGCTCTGATCTCCAGCATTGGCAGACCTCACTTTCTCCTCCTAAATTCCTATATAACCAAGCATGATGTGGTGCATATCAGTAGGAACCTAAGACTAGAAACTTTCTAGTGGAGGAGTGTAAAATCTAGTCCACTGAGTGGGCAAAGATTAGTGGACAATCGAAAAATGCTGAATTCTTAAATAAAACTATAACTATAAAAGAATTACCAAAACAAAGGTCACCGATTAGGGACCAAAAGGAAATCTTGAAACAGGGTCATGTCCGAAATATTAAATAAATGCTTTCCATCCATTTTTTAAAAGTAGAAGATACTGTCAATGTCACAATGATTGAGGACTGAGCAGAGAGATTGGAAAGGATTAAAATGGTTATTGATGAGATTCTTACAGATTGCCACAACCCAAAGTTTTAAAAAAAGTCATTCTCTCCAAGATTGGATACATCCTAGGAACCTGGCAAATAGGAGTGGAAATTATGGAGGCACGGGCCACAATCTTCAAGTGTTTCCCAGATGTATGAGTGGTGTCAAGGGCCTGGAGGATTATAAATAGTACACCCTTGTTCAAGAAAATAGAGATGGGTAAACCCAGTTACTGCTCAGTGAGGCAAACATCAATTTGGGGAATTTTTAAGGCATAATCAACAAAATTACAATCAACTGTAATCATAAAATGAATTGAAACTTGAAAGAACATGGCTTAGTAAACAACATCCAAGGTTGATTTGCTACAAGTCAGTCATGTTTTACAAACATGACAAACATCTGAGTCTAGTTCAGTTTCTGATGAGTGGCATCCCCCAGGATGGTGGTAGTGGGTGATTCAGTGATGGTAACACCGTTGCTTGTCAAGGAGCAATGGTTAGATTGTCTCTTATTGGAGATGATCATTGCGGAGCATTTATGTGGTGTGAATGTTGCTTGCTGCCCAGATGTTGTTGCATTTGGAGATGGACTGTTTCATCATCTGAGGCGTTATGAATAGTGCTGAACATTTTGCAATTATAGGCCAATGTTGCACTTCTGACCTTAGGTTGGAGGGAAGGTCAATAACAAAGCTGCTGAGGATGGTTGGGCTTAGGATGCTACCCTGTGGAACTCCTACAGAGCTGAGATGTCTGACCTCCAGCAACCATCTTCCTGTGGGCCAGGTATGACTCCAGCCAGCAAAGAGTTTTCTCTTTGATTCCTATTGACTCCAGTTTTGCTAGGCCCCCATGAGGAAGGAATGAGGCTCCCGATGCCAGAGCATTCCAGGACCAGGAGTAACAGTGTGATAATACAGGGTGGACCATTCAGGAGTGAAACAAGAAATTTCATCACCCAGTTGAGTGGAGAGCCTGTGGAAGTTGCCACCACAGGAAGCAGTCAAGGCTAAAATGTTGTATGCTTTCAGAAGAATTTAGACATAGATTTGGGGCCTAAGGGATCAAAAGATATGGGGGAAAAGTGGGAACAGGCCATTGAGTTGGATAATTGGTATGCTGAAAATGAAAGACGGAACCGGCTTGAAGGGCCAAAATGCCCACTTCTTATATTTTCTATATTTATGTTGTGTTATATGCCATATTTGGTCAAATGATGTCATGATGTCAAGGGCAGTCACTTGCACCTCACCTTTGGAATTCAGCTCTTTTGTCCATGTTGAAATGAGCTGTAAATCTGTAATGAGGTCAGGAGCTGAGTGGCCCTGGTGGAACTCAAACTGGCATCACTGAACAGGTTGTTGTTAAACAGGTGCTGCTTGATAACAATACCGATGACACCTTCCATCACTTTAATGATGATTGAGAGTAGACTATAGGGCAGTAATTGGTTAGGTTGGATTTGCCCTGCATTTTGTGTACAGGACACACCTGGGCAATTTTTAACATTGTCAGGTAGATGCCAGTCTTGTAACTGTACTGGAAGAGCTTGGCTAGTGGTGTGACAAATGCTTCAGTAGTATTGATGGAATATTGGCAGAACCCATAGCCTTAGCAATATTTATTGCCTGTAACCACTTCTTGATATCATGTGGAGTGGATTGACCTGACTGAAACTGACATTTGCGATGCTGCAGATTGCAGTTGGTACAACTGTGGAAAATAGATGCACAGCTTCATGGTTGTGTTGATGCTGCTGAATTTTCATACTGTTGGAACCATTGGAAGATTAATGATATTAGTGAACATAGATCTCCACATCACCCTCCCTGAAGATATCATTTCCTAAATAGGGAAGGTGGTTCAATATTCTGTTGCCTGATCTTAATGGAGTGAGTGGTCTTCTGTCTTGGTCTTCTTGCAGCTGATGCATAAACAACCTTGAGACCGCTACTCTCGAATTATTAAAATTAAAACTGTGGGATATTTTTACACATACACGAAGCTTTGCAGGTTATTCTATTTAATATCCATTACAGGCAATCATTGCCTTTCTCCCTTCTTCTATTTGCTTTTCCCTTGTTCTAATCCATTTCTCATACTGTTCATTCCCCAGTTCTGGGAACGTATCAATCCTTGGAACTTTAGCTGATTTTTTTTCTCTCAGCAAAAGCTGTCTGACATCCTGAATATCTCAGCATTTTTTATTTATGTCATGACAACAAAGTTTTGGGTAAATGATAAATGCAGGAAGAGGCAATACATTAAACAAATGGGAGCAGAAACCATGACTACTACTATAGGCAAATACGTACATATTTTTAGTTGATTAGATGGGAAGGAAAATAAAATTACAATTTGGGCCCAGATAAATGTCCAACTTGGTAAATACTATAGAGAAATGAGAAGGATTGTACACCAAGTAAAAGAAAGCAGTGGAAAAGGACAGCTAATTATTCTGAACACTCTATGTGCACAGAATAAAATTGTATGCTCAGAAGGAGGCTTGTTATAAGACAAATGAAGTGTACTCTGAATTGGGCTTGATTAAACCAGACTGTTGACTAGAAGATTAAACTGACAGGGTATGGAGTTTACATGAAAGATTGGTGTAACAAAGGTAGCAAGATTATGTGTCAGTAGGAGAAAAAAAAATGGATGATTTTGGCTGATGCAGCAACATTGTTTAAATTA
The DNA here is from genome assembly GCF_004010195.1 of Chiloscyllium plagiosum. Classification (NCBI taxonomy): domain Eukaryota; kingdom Metazoa; phylum Chordata; class Chondrichthyes; order Orectolobiformes; family Hemiscylliidae; genus Chiloscyllium; species Chiloscyllium plagiosum. The sequence continues at coordinate 32,214,701 of NC_057737.1, forward strand.
ATGATAGTTAAACAGAGCAGGTGCTTTTGCTTGATGTTTGCCTACACAGTTTGAGATGGGAGAAAGCAGATGAAAGCTTTTGTCGGTCATAGGCAAAAAATAACAGAAAATAGAAATTTTAACGATGCTGACTGAGGAACACATTGGAGAGATGTTAAGGAGCATTGCATGATTATAGAGTATGTCCAAGACTGCCTTCTCATTTTGTGGAATAGCTCAATCATACATTGCTATTCTGAATTTATACAAAGTCAACGAGCCATTGGACATTAAGTAATACCTAGGGAATAGAATTGTACACCATAATTGAAAAATGTAAGATTCCAAAGGAGTTTGAAACGATTTATGCTGAATAGATGTTTCCCCTCAGGAGAGAATCTAGAACTGTGAGGCACAGTTTATAAATGACATAGAATCTATGATTCTATGATTCATAAGTCTCCTACTTAGGATGCAGATTATGAGGAATTTCTTTTGAGGCAGATTAGTGTTTGGAATTCTCTTACAGTGATCAGTAGAGGATGAATTATTGAATATGTTTAAAGCTTATTGATTGATCAGCAAGTCAAGGATGGAGAGTTGAGGGACTGAATGGTCTATTCCTGCTCCTACGTCCTATGTTTTTAAGATCTTGTGTGAGGTCGTTTGTTAAAGTGCATACGTTTCTAATGTCAGTATCCTCCCATTGCCCGTTCAAACATGGTTAAATTTATTATAATTATTCATAATTCTTTTGCAGTCTATGCACATTTTGCATCTACTTTGATTGGCTTAATCCAACAATGATAGACTTCAGTCCTTGAAAGAAATTACTCTCTGTGTGTGTGTGTGTGTGTGTGTGCGCGCGCGCGCGCGCATGCATGCAGGTAAAGTGAAACGTCGTGAATAATGAATTGGGAGTGGTGGTATATTTCCGTGAAAACTTAAAAAAATTTGTTTAGGCAATCTCCTTAAAGAAAGTGAAGTATTTTTTACTGAATCTTGGAAAAATATTGTTTTCCTGACTTACAGCTCAATAGATAATTTTATTCACTTCACAAGGATAGTGCAGATAGAACAAAATACACCACTGCTTGTAATATAAAGCATGATCTCTGAATTGTGATGGATAAAACACCCACTGGATACATGCCCTTTTCACTTTTTCCTACTGTTCAAACTCCTGAGCCTTGCATTCCACTGCATCAGCATCATTGCAGAATTTACAAGGGTTATAAAAACATGAAACCTTGAGACTTGATGTATTTCTATCTTATATATTGCACTTCATACTCTTCTACAAATTTGTTGTTGAGTTATATACAAGTTCAGTGGCATTGGATACTAAACGCTTTATGGAAGATGGTTTAACTCTGTCTTATATTAATTTGCATGGGAGCACAGCAGAGTGGTGCAATAATATCATCCCTTCTGACATGTACTGGATATCTGTGTGTTTCATGCAGGTGTTTTGCAAATCTGTTTGAAGACAGTATGAACAAACACTTGATGAGGTCAGTTTGATGCAAATCATTAAGTTCCATTTATAAAATCATGAGGAGCATGGATAGGATAAATAGATGGGGTGGGGGAGTCCAGAACTATTGGGCATAGGTTTAGAGTGAGAGGGGAAAGATATAAAAGAGACCTGAGGGGCAACTTTTTCATGCAGAGGGTGGTATGGCTATAGAATGAGCTGCCAGAGGAAGTGGTGAGGGCTAGTGCAAATGCAACATATAAAAATCATCTGGATGGAAATATGAATAGGAAGGGTTTGAAGGGATATAGGCCAGGTGCTGGCAGGTGGGACTAGATTGGGTTGGGATATCTGGTTGGCATGGACGAGTTGGACCGAAGGGTCTGTTGCCATGGGGTACATCTCTATAACTCTATGACTCTATTTAATGTTAATTTTAAGAAAAAGAATAGAAGTTACGATTAAGCTTAATAATATTCATACCACTGCTATCCAAAATCACTGTGGCAGTGGTGTGGTCTCTATTACCTCACCAGAACCTTCTCCTCCTTTATGAATCCTCATTCCTCTCTGAAATAGCTCCACAGAGGCTGGTATTCTGTCAGCAAGTCACCATTTATTTATATATAAATAGTCCTTGACTTTAGAGCTGCCTCTTTTGGAGTCAGCTCTCAGAATATCTGACAGTCCCCTTTATGTTGTCAACCAGGGCTCCCTGATTGGACCAAATTCACAGCCCCAGTCAGAGAACTGTTGGCTAACATTGTTAAAATCACTAGAATCCCTACAGTGTGGAAGCAGGCCATTCAGTCCATGGGGTCCACACCAAACCTCTGAAGAACATCTCACCCAGATTCAACCCCTACCCTATTCCTGTAACCATGCATTTACCATGGCTAACCCACCTATCTCTGGACACTATGGGTAATTTAGCATGGTCAATCCAGCTAAACTACATAGGACTGTGGGAGGAAACTGGAGCACAGGGAGAATGCGCAAACTCCACACAGATAGTCGCCTGACTTATGAACGGTCGTACCTACAAATGCAATCCCATACAGGGGTGTCATTTTAACGATGCAACTTACGAACATTTCTTATGTATATGAGAGGTTATTTTATAATATTCCACATTGTTTTCTGACCTACATACAAAATTGACTTGTGAATGGACTGAAGAGTGAAACTCATTAACAAACTGGGGACTGCTGTATCATTCAGTCCTGAGAGAACTCAAACTTCAGGTATAGGGAGAAAGTGAGAACCTGGTACTGAGTTGGATGATCAGCCATGATTATATTGAATGACGGAGCAGGCTTGAATGGCCAAATGGAGTACTCCTTTTTCTATTTCCTATAGATCAAATTTTTCCAAAGCCAAGATATCCTTTCACACATCCCATTTCCAATCTCAAGCACTAAATGTAAGAATTTCATCCATTGCAATCAAAGACCCTTGTTCTTTTGCATTTTAATAAAAGTCAAAAGTATTGGAAATAATCAGAAGATCTAGCAGCATGTGTGGACAGAGAAGCAGAGTGACTGCTTCAATTATGTTACTTTACATTTTCTCATCCATTCCTCCTCTTGCACAGTCCAAACGCATCAGTTCTCATTCATGAGACTGATTTTCTCCTTTTTCTGTGTGCTTTCCATTAAGTAGATGTCCATTCAGTTCTCCTTCGTGGGCCCTATGTGAGCTGCCATGGTTAATAATTCTCCATTTCATTGGCACCATCACATCTCCCTTCAAACGTCCGTCAGTATTCCCTGCACACACAAAAACCTTGACATCATAAATCCTCTATTACTTCCTATCCCCAACTCTGCTTTTGTTTCTAAACCTACAAATGTATTCTTACCCCCTAGTTCCACATACATCTCTCCTGAAGCTCCCACTCTAAATTTTAGGTGGTAATTCACTGAACAAGTCATCCAGAATCCCTAATATTCTGGGGACCTGGGTTCAAATCCTACCATGGTAGGTGGTGAAATTTGAATTCAGTAAAAGTCTGGAATAAAAAGCTAGCCTAATGATAGCCATGTGACGACTGTCGATTTTTGTAAAAACCCATCTGGTACACTGATATCCTTCAGTGAAGAAAATCTGCCATCCTTTTTTGGTCTGGTCTATGTGTGACTCCAGACCTACAGCAATGAAATTGATTCTGAGCTACTGTTTGGGTAATGCTGGATGGGTCATAAATGCTGATCTGACCCGTGATACTTCCATCCCATGCATGAATTAAAAAGAACCTTCCACAGGTACTATCTGATCTGCTGAGTATTTCTGGCATTTTGTATTTTTATTTCAGATTTCCCAATGTTTTGTTTTTGTTCTGAAGCAGTTATTAAGGGACATTTTCAGGTTTATGTGAGCCTGCGCTTGAGCGAGCAAAACAATTATCCGTCTGCTTTAGAGACAGAATGTGTTGCAAAGAGACTGGCTCTTGTAATGACAACTTATTTTTCAATTATTTGACAGCCCACAGTTGGAATAGAATTTGTGCATCCAGCGTTATCCTTGCAAGTGACAACAGAGTTCAGCAGAACCTCAGAGGCAAGTAGATCCATAGCACAAACTCAGGTGACAGGTTCGGGTTGGGACAGCAAGAGTGTTAGGCAGCTGGTGAGTTCAGTTTGGAGGAGAACGACATTGCAAAATTTAAGAAGAAGCTCAGACATAAAGTAGACATATTGCATACTTACAAGCATTAGATTAGATTACTTACAGTGTGGAAACAGGCCCTTCGGCCCAACAAGTCCACACCGACCCGCCAAAGCGCAACCCACCCAGACCATTCCCCTACATTTACCCCTTCACCTAACACTCTGGGCAATTTAGCATGGCCAATTCACCTAACCTGCACATTTTTGGAATGTGGGAGGAAACCAGAGCACCCGGAGGAAACCCACGCAGACACGGAGAGAATATGCAAACTCCACACAGTCAGTCGCCTGAGGCGGGAATTGAACCCGGGTCTCTGGTGCTGTGAGGCAGCAGTGCTAGCCACTGTGCCACCGTGCTGCGCATTGAAAAAGGAATTCCATAGACTCCTGCTTCCATGAGCAAAACATGTCTATAAACATCACCTCAGAAGGGAAAAACTATTATCTGAATTGTGTCATCTGCAATGGTGTGGATCTGTGAGGCTATGTTGCTTCCATCTCCCATTCCAGTTTTAAAATCAAGCCAGAATTTTGATGTTGTTGCTATTGTATTTACCAGATCCTCTTAAAATGCACTTATATCCACAGTAAATTTTCTGGTAACCTTATTTTCCTGCTCCTTGGATCTGTTGAGGGCTATTTATTGGAAGCCCAGTACAAATTGCTGACATTACACTCAGTCACCTACTGAAGTATAGATCTAATTGGCTCAGAGCATCTGCTGGCACCTTGGACTTAGCTATTCTGTGAATTTGTGTGTAGAATGGTGTGGTCACATGTCAAGTTGTTTGAAAGTTGGTGCTGAGTTAACTGTTAAGAACTGATTGATCAGACATCTCCAGCTAGAATTCAGTGCCTTTTCCCCAATAGCTGGAAAATACATTTGGCATATATTGGGCTCCTTTGTATGGGGGGGAAACTCTTTTAATAAATCCAGTATTCATGAGCTGGTCCTGAATGTAGTAGTACTGATTATTTTCAATGTTGTTTATTGTCAATTCTGACTCTATCCATTTTGGAAAATAGTTACTTAGGTTGCAATTCAGAGCCCAGTGCCTGACTAAGAGCAAGATTACAGACATGTTGGTCAGTCTTGGCAGTCAGGTTTCAGTATGGTCGTTGATAATTGTCCTTTTGAGTATATTTCATTGGATGTGTGAAGATTTGCTAAAGGAAAGCAAATCCTTTCCTTTCTGCGGTTCTTTCTTCAGATCCCAGTGCTTCATTCATTTCATGTAACCTAGTTTGTATTATTCCAGCTCTGGACTGTCGCTGACAATCCCAGTCAGAATGATTTGTTTGACTGCACTTGAATTCACCACAAATATGAAAGATAAGAAATCAGACCAAATCTTAAGAACAGATTCATTGGAGACATGACTCAAGCTTTGAACTGCTGATGTGTTTACTCTGAGTAATTTGTTGTCCTAAATCCAGAACAGGTTTCAGAGATGTTGAAATTCTTGGTAGGTAACCCATGGTACTCTTTCCTGTTGTTTGAGGGGCAAACTGGATGGTCTTGGTAAATTCTCGTGAATAATATTGGGAAGATATTGCTGGAAAAGGTGTCAGGAGCTAGAGCCAAAATCAGGTCAGTAAAACATTTCTGTAAGCAAGATGGTGTCAAAGCAGGATGAAATTCAGATCAAATCACTGATCATTCCAACTATCAGCTTTGTTTTCGATTTCTTAAACCCAGTTTGCTGTATGGGTAATCTATAACAAAAGTATGCTTCATAATACCTTTGAGCTGTTGGAAAGTACTGAGCATTGTCTTTCTAATGTGTATTGTGAGTGGTTCCCATTTCAGATGTTGCTTCATAAAATGTGTGGTGGATAAATAACGTTTTTGCAGCGTTGGATGACAATAATGTGACAAAATATGGTAATGTTGGTGTTGTGCCCCCCCACACAGTGGGTGAAATTTTCACATGGTTGAGCACGTGGGATCAAACACAGATGGAGAGTTAAATCGGGAAATATCTAGGTCATTGTTTTTGGAAGACCTTCCCAAATGTGGCAGTGTTATGCATACAATAGTAGTAGCTGCTTCTGTCAAGTTTTTGATCAAACTGTGGGTGTTAATCATGATGTTTAGGCATTTCTAAAATGTACTTCTTAAAAATTGAATGCTTCCACTTGTTATGAAGTTATGCATTTATTTTGATAGCTGGTATGTGGCAGATTTTGATAGCAAGTTTTGCAAATAGGTCAACAGTTGGAATCCTCACTCTCTCATTGCAGAAACATGCTCATTTTCTTTTAGCCAGATAGCATCAGGAAGAGGTTGGCACTCTGATCTCCATCTAAGAGGAATCCAAAAGACCTAATTATCTTCATCACAAAGAAGATAGTCACTGCTTATTGCTTAAAAATGTTAATTGCCAATGTAAAGAACATATCTCTGCTACCTCCTGGATTTTTGTCCAATTACTGCTGTGAAATGGAAGGTGCCATGGTAGTGCCCTACCTCTGGGGCAGAAGGTCCAGGTTCGTAACATGTCTGAAGAGGTCGATTAAGAGAGTTATTAATGTTAAATGGCCACAACCAGGATTTGTTTGTTCTCCTCAGGGAACAGAATTATGTAAAAAACGGAAAGAATGTGAGGGCCATGAGGAAGAGATAAAGAAACGCCAACGGATATGTGAGGATTTGGTACGTGTGTTCCCATCTATTTTAATGTATAAATGTGAAGCATTGTGAATTAGTTAAGATGCAGCCAACACTGCTGTGTGAGTACTGAATGTAAAGTGTATATAGTGTAAAATAGGCAAGATAAACCTCACTTAAAAATGTACCAGTGCCATGTAATATTTAGCATTCTATAGTTAGTAGAATTATGTATGTGTTGATAATATAAATATGCAGATGTAGGCAAAATTTAATAAGTGAAATAGAAATGCTATCCACTAATTAGAGGATGCCCCTGGTGGGAACCTGACATCATTTTCCTAGGAGCTCTGACACTATTACGAGATGATCAAACACGAACCAGGACAATGTCAAGTCTGCCATGCAATCAAGTCCCCGATTAAACCAGATCATGATAGCTGCTGGCAATCCGAGGCTAGCATGATCAATGGTCCCTGCCAGGATAATATTGAGATCTATCCTGACGTCCATTGCCAGATCTCTCAATAGAGATGACTGCAGAAAATATTAGGGTAAGACCACAAGTCATAGGAGCAGAATTAGGCCATTCGACCCATCACGTCTGCTCCGCCATTTGGTCATGGCTGAGAAGTTCCTCAGTCGAGAGTGTGGTGCTGGAAAAGCACAACTGGTTAGGCAGCATCTGAGGAGCAGGAGAATCGATGTTTCGGGCATAAACCCTTTATCATCTGCCTTGGGTACCTGTAACCACACAGGATTAATGTGGATTTCACCAGTTTCCTCAGTTCCCCTCCCCCACATTATCCCATTCCCAAGCCTCAAACTCGGCACTGACCTCTTGACTTGTCCATTGCCTTTACCATCTATCTGCTCCACCCTCCTCTCCAACCAAGCACCTTCTCCCTTACCTTCATCTACGTATTGTGTTCTCAGCTACCTTCCCCAAGCCCCACCCCTTTCCCACTTATCTTTCAGCCTCCTGGCCACAAGCCTTATTCCTGATGAAGGGCTTATATCCAAAACGTTGATTCTCCTGCTCATGGGATGCTGCCTAACTAGCTGTGCTTTTCCAGCACCGCTTTCTCAACTCTGATCTCCATCATCTGTAGTCCTCACTTTCTCCTGATATGTTTCTCAACATTATTCTCCTGACTTCTCCCCATAATCCTTGATCCACTTACGAATCAAGAAACTATCTACTTCTGTCTTAAATACATTCAATGGCTTGGCCTGCATAACTCTCAGTGGCAATGAGTTCCACAACTTAACCACACTCTGGTTGTAGAAATTCATCCTCATCATCATCTAAAGAGTTGTCTCTTCATGTTGGGCTGTTTGCTCAGGTCCTAGCCTCTACTCCTGGTGGAAACATCTTCTTCACATCCACTCTATCCAGGCTTCATAGTATTCTATAAGTTTCAATCAGATCCCCCCCCCCCCTCATCCTTCTAAACTCCATCAAGTACAGACCCAGAGTCTTCAATCACTCCTCATATGATAAGCCCTTCATTCCTGGAATCATTCTTGTAAACCTCCTTTGGACACACTCCATGCCAACATATCCTTCTTTCAATATGGGGCCCAAAACTCCTCACTATATTCCAAATACAATCTGACCAGAGACTTGTACATCATCAACATTATGATTCTAGCCCTTTTGAAATGAATGGCAACTCACTTTAGCGAGTTTTGAGAAGATTTGTAGCTCAGGTTGAGGTTCTGGATTAGGTTTGCTTGCTGAGCTGGAAGGTTCATTTCCAAACATTTCATCACCCTACTAGGTAACATCTTCAGTGGGCCTCAGGCGAAGCACTGTACATGATTCCTGCTTTCTATTTATATGTTTGGGTTTCTTTGGTTTGGTGATGTCATTTCCTGTGATGCCATTTCATGTGGTGATGTCATTTCCGGTTCTTTTTCTCAGGGGGTGGTAGATGGGGTCTAACTCAATGTGTTTGTTGATAGAATTCCAGTTGGAATGCCATACTTCGAGGAATTCTCGTGCGTGCCTCTGTTTGGCTTGTCCTAAGATGGATGTGTTGTCTCAGTCGAAGTGGTGTCCTTCCTTATCCGTGTGTAAGGATACTAGTGAGAGAAGGTCATGTCATTTTGTGGTTAATTGCTGTTCATGTGTTCTGGTGGCTAGTTTTCTGCCTGTTTTTCCAATATAGTATTTGTTACAGTCCTTGCATGGTATTTTGTTAATGACATTAGTTTTGCTTGTCTGTATAGGGTCTTTCAAGTTCATTAGCTGCTGTTTTAGTGTGTTGGTGGGTTTGTGGGCTACCATGATGCCAAGGGGTCTGAGTTGTCTGGCAGTCATTTCCGAGATGTCTTTGTAGGGGCGAGTGATTAGGGTTTCTGGACGTGTTTTGTCTGCTTGTTTGGGTTTGTTGCTGAGAGATTGACGGACTGTGTTCATTGGGTACCCATTCTTTTTGAATAAGCAGAGGAAAATCACCTATACAGTATATTCAAAAAGAATGGGTATCCAATGAACACAGTCCACTGATCTCTCAACAACAAACCCAAACAAGCAGACAAAACACGTCCCGAAACCCTAACCACTCTCCCCTACATCATAAAACATTTCCGAAATGACTGCCAGACAACTGAAACCCCTTGGCATCATGGTAGCCCACAAACCCACCAACACACCAAAACAGCAGCTGATGAATTTGAAAGACCTTGTACAGACAACAAGCAAAACTAATGTCATTTACAAAATACCGTGCAAGGACTGTAACAAACACTACCAATTAGCCACAAAATGACATCACCCTCTCTCACTAGTATCCTTACACACAGATAAGGAAGGACACCACTTCGACTGAGACAACAAATCCATCTTAGGACAAGTCAAACAGAGGCACGCATGAGAATTCCTAGAAGCATGGCATTCCAATCGGAATTCTATCAACAAACACATTGAGTTAGACCCTATCTTCTACCCCCTGAGAAAAACAACCAGAAATTACATCATCACAGGAAATGATATCACCAAACCAAAGAAACCCAAACAAATAAGTAGAAAGTAGGAATCATGTACAGTGCTTCGCCTCAGGCCCACTGAAGACATTACCTAGTAGGGTGACGAAACGTCTGGAAATGAATCTTCCAGCTCATCGAGCAAACTTACATCCATTACATTTGCCTTCCTAACTGCCAACTGAACCGAGATGATAACCTATATGATAAGAAAATCACAAACTAGGACTCCCATATCCCTTTGTGCTTCAGAATTCCGAAGGCTTTCCCCATTTAGGAAATAGTCTACACCTCCATTTGTCCTACCAAGGTGAGTAACTTCACACTTTCCCATATTGTACTTCATCTGCCACTTCTTTGCCCACTGTCCTAGTTGTCCACATCCTTCTATATCCTTCCCACTTCCTCAACACCACCTGCCCTCAACCAATCTTTCTGTTGTCTGCAAAGTTAGCAACAATGCCCTCAAATTCTTTGTCCAGATCATTAACATATAATGTGAGTAGTTGTGGTCCCAAGACTAACCCCTGTGGAACTCTGCTGGTAACTGGCTGCCATCCTGAAAAAGACCCCTTTACTCCACTCTTTACCTTCTGCCAGTCAGCCAATCATCTATCCATGCTAGCACCTTGCCCCTAACACCTTGGGCTCTTATTTTATTTAACAGCCTTCTGTGCGGCACCTTGTCAAATGCCTTTTTGTAATCCAAGTAAATCATGTCTACTGACCCTCCTTTGTCTGACTAGTTTGTTACTCCTCAAAAGATTCTAATACATTGGTCAGATATGACCTCCCATTGATGAAGCTGTGCTGACTCAGCCTTATTTTGCCATAGACTTCTAAATACTTTGCAATCTCATCCTTAATAAAGGACTCTAAAAGCTTACCAACAGCTGAGGTCAGGCTAACCGGCCTATAGTTTCCTGTCTTCTGCTTCTCTCCCTTCTTAAACAGGGATGTTATCTTAACCATTTTCCAGTCCTCTGAGACTCTCCCTGACTCCTGATTCCTGAAAGACAACTACCAATGCCTCTACCATCTCCTCAGCTGTATCCTTCAGAATCCTGGGGTATAGACCATCTGTTTTGGGTGATTAATTCACATGTTGATCTTTCAGCTTCTCCTTAGTAATGGCCACTACAATCACCTCTGCCCCCTGACTCTCTTGAGGTTCTGGTATGCTGCTGTTGTCTTCCACTGTGGAAACTGGTGTAGAGTATGTATTCTGTTCCTCCGTTACTACTTCTCTGGCGTCATTTTCCAATGTCCACTCTTGCCTCTCTCTTGCCTTTTAGATATCTAAAAAATGCTTGCAATCATCCGAAACATGATTAACTGGTTACTCTTATATTTTATCAACTCTGCTTTTCTTAGTTATCGTCTGCTGGTTTTTAAATCCCAATCCTTTGACTTCTTACTAATCTACACCTTCACATTGTTTATCTTTCCTTTCGCTTTTGTGCTCTCTCTGATTTCCCTTGTCAGCTATGGTTGCCTCATTCTCCCCTTAGTATATTTCTTCTTCCTTGGCAATGTCTGCTGTGCCTCATGAATTATTCCCCAAACCTGCTGCTTTTACTGCTCCGCTATTTTCAATCAACTCTGGCCAGCTCCTCCCTCATGTCTATGTTATTACCTTTACTCAATTGTAATGCTGTTACATCTGATTCCAGCTTCCCTTTCTCAAACTGCAGAGTGAATTCTATCATGTTATCGTCACTGCCCCTTAGGAGTTCCTTCACCTTAAGTTCCCTAATCAAATCTGTATCATTACACATCATTCAAATCCCTAATGAGCTCGTACCACAAGCTGCTCCAAAGAAAAGTTGAAAATCACACAACACCAGGTTATAGTCCAACAGGTTTATTTGAAAGTACAAGCTTTCAGAGCACTGCTTCTTCATCAGGTAGCTTATGGGATAGTATACATAGGACACAGAATTCATAAGTAAAAGTCCATAGTGTCGTACTGTGATGTGATGTATTGGACAAACCGAGATGGCTGTTAAGTCTTTAATCACTTAGAATTGGGATGCAGATTTCGATTGATTAATATGTAAATTCCAGAATTTTGTTCTAGTCATTGTCCTGACATAACAAGGGTTTATCAGTGTATATAAAAAAAGTGACATCTCGGCTCAGACAATGCATTAAAGGTGCGAGGTTGGAGTCTGTCTGTGTCCTAAACTTGAGTCAGACTGGTTTTATTTCCATAGTAGGAAATTTAAAAATGTCACATTGACTGCCTACAGATTGTGTGCTTTTTGAACAACATAGAATGTATCTGTAAATACAAATCTGCAAATGCAAATTCACACCAAGGACGTGTGTGTGTGTGAGAGAGAGAGAGAGGGTGTGAGTGTGAGAATGAGTGTGTGTGAGGGAGAGAGAGTGAGACAGTGTGCACATGTGAGGGAGAAGGAGTGAGAGAGTGTGCACGTGAGGGAGAGAGAGGGAGAGAGTGTGCGCATGTGAGGGGGAGAGAGTGAGAAATTGCAAGCGTGTGAGGGAGAGAGAGTGCGTGTGTGCATCAGTGTGATGGTGTATATGCCTTTTGAGAGTGTGTGTGTGTGTGAGAGAGAGAGAGATGGTGTATATGCCTTTGAGAAGGTTTGTATGACAGAAGGCCTGTATGTGTGTGTGCGTGTGTGTATAGTATAGTAGGGTCACGTGTAGTGTGACGTGAACCCAAGATCCTGGTTGAGACCGTCATCACGGGTACCAAAGTTAGCTATCAGCCTCTGCTCGGTGACTTTGCTTTGTTGCGTGTCTCAAAGTGATTAAAGACTTAACAGCCATCTAGGTTTGACTAATACATCGCATCAATTGTCACTCAGGGCTGAAATTGAACTTAGGTCCCTCGTGCTATGAGGTAGCAAAGCTAACCATTGTGCAGCGTGCCATCCCTATATCCTTTTGATAGGAGGTGTATCCTCGGATATTTAGTCCCCAGCCCTGCTCTTTTGCAGCCACAGCATCATACGTGCCAATTTCAATTTGTGCTACAAGCTCATTGACCTTGTTTCCTATTCTGCATGCATTTAGGTAAACCAACTCAGTCCTGCATTAACTACCCTCTTGTCATAGCTGTTCACTTATTTGCTGTGCCTGAAGTTAGATTACTGGGCATTTCTATACTCTCTCACCTATACCTTGTTCTGGAAAATTTAATAACCTCTGCTGAGCTCTCCCCACCCTTTAACTTTATCCATAATTTTCCATGCAACTGAACCTACCCCCTCACTATTAGATTAAAGCCCTATCACAGACCTAATTATGAGATTCACCAGGACTCTGGTCCCACCATGATTCAGATGGAGCCCGTCCCATTGGAACAATGTTCTCCTTCCCAAATACTGATGCCAATGTCCCATGAATTCAAGCCTGTTTCTCCACATCAATCTGAGTCACGCAATTACCTCTTTAATCCCGTTGACCCTGCGCCAGTTTGCTAGTGGCTCAGGTAGTAATATAAATATTATTACCTTTTTGGTTCTACTTTCTAATTTAAGGAATTTAATTGGATGGGCTATCTGACTTCATCCTAAAAGATATAGCTAATAGTCTAGGCCTGTAACAGATTGTGAGGTATCCAACAGAACAGAAAAGTCCATTTAATTTTAATTCTTACCAATCCAAATGGTACAGATGCATCTACCCATGACAAAGTTGATAAATGTGACCACTGCACATTCCTGGTTGGGAAAAAAAAAGCTCACCTTCACATTGAGCTTCTGGTCGGTCATATACTATTACCATCATGCAAGATTGGATAGATTTTGAACAGACTCAGCAACTCACTCTAGGCTTTTGTGAAGTGTTGTGAGCAATCGATATCAGGAGAATTTTATTCAACCATAATCTGTAATCTTCTAATCTGGCCAATCCCTGATTCTATTATTGCAATTAGCCCACGTCCAATGAAGGATCAACACCATACCATACATATTTAAAACTTAGGTGCACACCTGCACACACACACCATGGGTGCAGGGGAAAAAAAATAATAAGCACTACCGCAGTTAGGCGGTAGTGTGGGGAAAAAAATTAAAACTTAGGTGTCAACCTGGCAACGTTTTCACACAGGACTACTTTTATGCCAAGCAGCATGCAGTACACAGGGCTAAGTTATCTCATAATCAGATGATCACATCGAAGATTTACAGACCTACCACATCCAGTTGTGAATGGTGATGGACAGTTAAACAAATAACAGGAGGAGAAGGTTCCACAAATATCCTCTTCCTCAGTGAAGGAAGATCCCAGAACATCAGTGTAACAGTGCAGCCATCTTCAGTCAGTAATGCCAAATGGATGATCCATCTTGACCTTCTCCAGTGATCCCCAGCATCACAGATGCCAGTCTTAACATGGCATGCCAGTTCATGCCAAATGCTACCAAGAAGCTGCTGAAGGCATTGAGTACTGCAGAGGTTATGAGCCCTGCCAACATTGCAGCAATAAAACCTGTATTTGAGAATTGGCTGCACCCCTAGCCAATCTGTTGTAGTGAAGCTACAACTCTGACATCTACCCGAAAATGTGGAAAAGTATTCAGGCATATCATGTTCACAAAATAAATGGGATAAATCCAACTGGCCAGTTGGCACCATATCAGTCTCCTCTTATTCCATCAGCAAAGTAACGGAAGGGGTAGTGAACAGTGCCATCAAACTGGAATTACTCAGCAATGACCTGCTCACTGATGCTCAGTTTGGGTACCGCTGAGAACACTCCACTCCTGGCCTCATTACAGTTTTGGTCCATATATATTCAGGAGAGCACAAAAGAATGCACAAATTGGAGAAGAAACATCCATGAAGGCATTAACCACTTGGAGTATTACTGAACGGAGGCAATGCAAGCAGGTGGAAAGGGCACGCACCTGCCCACCTGTGGCAGAGTCTGCAGCTCCAGGGTTTGGACTGTTCAACCACTACAGAACCCATACCTTGAAGTGGAATTAATTCATCCTCAACTATGAGGCACTGCTGAAGAAGAAGGAAGAAAGGAGAAGAGTTGACCATGTATGGCATTAAGGAGCCAAGGGAAAACCAGTCAGTTGGAAAAAACTCTAGTTGGATTCATACCTAGCATTTGAGAACATGATTCCAGTTCTTGGTCATCGATCATCTCAATCATAGGACATCGCTATAGGAATTCCTCAGGACAGTATCTGTGTGTAACCATCTTTTAGTTGCTTCATCAATGACCTTGCCTTGATAGTAAGGACAGAAACGCAGATGTTCACTGATGTTTGCACAATGTTCAACACTATTTGCAACTCCTCAGTTACGGAAGCAATTGGTAATCTTGCACAGCAAGACCTAGACAATGTCTAAGTTTAATCTGATAAGTGGCAAGTTAACATTCAGACTGCACAAGGACCAACATCTCCAACAACTGAGAATTAAACCTTTTCCCTTTCACATTCAATAGTATTACAATTTCTGATTCTCCCACTATTGACTTCTTTTGGGGTGACCATTGATCCAGTTCAGCCTTTTGTCAATTTTGTAAACACTGTGATAAGAAGTAAAGGTCAGAGGCTAGGAATTATGTTATGAGTAACTCACTTCCCAACTCCCCAAAGCCTATCCATCTACAAGGCACATGTCATGAGTGTGATGGAACATTTCCCCCTTGCCAGATAAGTGCAGGTACACATAGTCTTGAGAAGCCTGACTAAAAGCAACTTTGTTTGGCACTTAATTCACCACCTTCAATTTTCACCATTAAAATACAGTTACAAATACATTATAACACTACTTCTTGCAACTTCTTCAAGCCAGACACCACCCTAATTTGGAACTATAATGCCATTCCTTCACTGTTACTGGTTCAACATCCTGGAATTCCCTTTCTAACAGCGCTCTGTGTTTCCCTCCACCCCAAGAATTGAAACTGTTCAAGAAAGCAGCTCATCACTGCCTGCTCAATGGCAATTACGAATGGGCCCTAAATGCTGACCTAGTATCATGACTACATCTCATGAACAAATACACTATAAAAAGGCTGTCCTCCATCTGAGGCCAAATCTCCTGATCACACACTGAGTGATTGCCAGCAGTGAGGGCATGAGGCCATTACTTAGGAAGATCATTCACAAATCATCCAGCTCCAGATGTAATCAGGGCAGGGGTGGGAAAATACCTTTAGGTGTAGTGGAATTGTTACTCTGAAGTTGCAGTGAGGTTCAATGTGCAGCTTCTCTGAGGCCTGGTGCTTTATTGCTCTGAAATGTGGCCAGTTGGAAAACTATTTCCCTAATATCCAGCATCATTGTTGCTAACCATTTTTATTTTTGTCCCTGGTATTCAGGTTATTTGTGGGCGGCACGGTGGCACAGTGGTTAGCACTGCTGCCTCACAGCACCTGAGACCCGGGTTCAATTCCCGCCTCAGGCGACTGACTGTGTGGAGTTTGCACGTTCTCCCCGTGTCTGCTTGGTTTCCTCCGGGTGCTCCGGTTTCCTCCCACAGTCCAAAGATGTGCAGGGTCAGGTGAATTGGCCATGCTAAATTGCCCGTAGTGTTAGGTAAGGGGTAAATGTAGGGGTATGGGTGGGTTTCGCTTCGGCGGGTCGGTGTGGACTTGTTGGGCCGAAGGGCCTGTTTCCACACTGTAATGTAATCTAATCTTATTATAAGTGAGTGATATAATTATTTGGATACGCCTTGCTCTAAAGCTTTTATCCTTCTACTGTAAAATAGAATACTGTATGTTATAAAATATCATACAATTTTTCAGACAGTTATTATTAGAATAGAAATGTGAGAGAGGGTAACTATTGTTTGTTGGAAAATGTGAAGCCATGAATGCTAGAGGACAGAAACAGGCAGAAAGGTTGAAGCACTGCTGAAATGTAATGCTCTAACCTGTTCTAGTTAGAATGTGTGTGCTTTTACTTACAGGAGAATGAGCTGAAACAAGCCTGGAGTGAGAATGCACGGCTGACTGAAAAAACCATTAGACTCAGCCAAGAGGCACAGGAGACTGAAAAGGCAATGCATGGCTTCATCTTTTTTTCAGTGCACTAAGCCAATTCTTCCACAATTATATCCTGGTGGGGCAACTTTTAATTTAGGACAATATCTGCTTTATGTTTGCACTATAATCATGAATGTTTCACACAAACAATAATATGCTATCCACTGTTATTCTCTCAATGATATTGTTTAGAAATGATGTGGTTTCTCTTAGCTGCAAGCCTCTTTCTTGCATTTAACGCTCAATAAATTTGAGAAAAGGCAAATTTAAAACTTGCTTTAAAGTAATCTTGTACTTCTTATCTTAAACTATTTACCTTATACTGTTCTGTCTTTCCCTTCACCCCTTTCAGTCCTGTCCTTGCCCTCAGCTGGTTCTGTACTGCCCTTTTCTAACCCCATTTTGCCTTGTTTTCCTCTCACCACATTCTATACTGTATATCCATAATTCTTTTCTGCCCTCCCCTTGTTCAAGTATACTGCCATTCCCCTTTCTGTACCGTGTACTCACCATCCCTTGTACTGTGCTTCTTCCCATTTTCTCAGTTAGTGTTTCCCATTCATTCTCAAATTTCTGACTGTGTACATGTACCATAATATTATGTTTTGCAAATGCAAACTTATGCGCTTTATTTTAGCCTCTTCCTTCTGCTTTTACCTCTTAACGTTCTAAATGACTCTGGGATACAACACTTGAGTTATTCGCAAGCAACACTTGAGTCCGCTTGCTCAGTGTTAATATATGTCAATGCTTGCTCCAAGAAAATCATTAGAAATCAAAACTCTGGATGATTCTTCTCTGTTACCTCATGACCACTGAGGTCAACAAGCATCCCCATGAACACCTTTGGACTGACCACATATCTCCATGAAGAGAGGGTCACCTGAAATGACTAAGTCTGGAATGCCATATCTGGCATAAATTTCCTTGAGCTATGCTATTTCAGTAGCCAAGGTGTATGTCGTAATGTATTAAATTGATCACTTCCATAGTCTTAATGGAAATGAGGAAACTGTCAATGACTCTGTGTTTTTGTCAATGGATGGAGCATATAAGGCAGGAAGAAACCATTCTCTCACTGGCCTTGGAGACTCCTGGCTGCTGAGCTGAATGTTGGGCTCTGACTCTGACAGGTGTATTTGGTGCAAATGTTGGCGAATGCCGAGTCTGAGGGCTCTGGCAATGACTACTCTTTTCATCATATCCCATTACGTCATCCACAACGTTGAGGTGTAGTTTCTGATCAAAGTACTGTTTTAGGGTAAAGTCATCAAAAGCACACGCCAGACAGTTGTTGAGGCAAAATTCTTGTATTTGTGTGCACCTCCTATCTGCTTTCTGTGCTGCTTGATTTGCCTCAAGCCTTTGTGTTGTCGATTTGAAAATCCATGAAGTGTGGAATCTCACATTCTCTTTGAAGATGTTCCATGGCTCGTGCTTCTCTCCAGCAATGCAGGACCATACATATGTTGTGGTTTGATGTTTGCTTTGGGCATATTCTGTTGTTGCACCAAAGCTCAAGAGTGATAGGTAGAATCTTGGTACTTGTGACATCTTCACCAATTACATGGAGTGGACAAGGTGTTAGACAGGTTATGGGCCTAGATTAGAATGGTGCTGGAAAAGCACAGCAGGTCAGGCAGTATCCGAGGAGCAAGAGAATCGACGTTTCGGGCAAAAGCCCTTCCTGATGAAGGGCTTTTGGCCGAAATGTCGATTTTCCTGCTCCTCAGATGCTGCCTGACCTGCTGTGCTTTTCCAGCACCACTCTAATCTAGACTCTGGTTTCCAGCATCTGTAGTCCTTGTTTTTATCTAGTTAGACAGGTTATGATCTGCCTAGATTGTGAATTGTCCACAGGACTGCATGGGCCCTGGGATTCCCTTCTCTCTGTCAGTGTTCTGTTACCCTGTTTCAGTCCGTGCTGTGGATGTAGAATAAATGTGTCTGAGTACTATCTTTATGGGTCTGGAACAGTCCAGCCCCTATTTGTTGTGATGGTGGTAGGAAGATCTGGGCTGTACTGAGCTGGTGTTTAGGTTGAGTTAAGTGTCTGCTGGATTTGTTTGAATAGCCTCTGTTGGTACTCATCCCAAGACCAGGCAGCGTATTGATTCAGTTATTGCAGTCGTTGCTTGTTTACCTGGGTCAGGTTAGGGAAGAGCAAATAGAGGCTGTACTGTTCCAGATCCATAAAGATAGTACTCAGGCACATTTATTATACATCCACAGCACTGACTGAAAGAGGCTAACAGAACACTGACAGGGAGAAGGAAATCCCAGTGCTCATGCAAGCCTGTGGACAATTTTCAGAGTACATTCTGGGACTTGAATTCACCATCCAGGCAGACCATAAGCTGTCTAACACCTTGTCCGTTGACTGCCTCTCCCATAAATTGATGAAACTTCACAATTGTGAGGCAGAGAGAAATCACAGATGGCTTTGGTCTTCGGGGGCCTGTGGATGGACAATGTCCCAAAAAAGTAGACCTTCTGTTTATGGTTAGGTGTGAACCCTGGCATCCTTTGGGTCCAGCAATACTGCCTGCACTGGGCATTGTGTTCCTATACTGTAGATAAACATGTCCTCCACAATGATTCTTTCTCCCTCTCAATATGACAGTAACAGTCCATTGGAAAATCTCTGGCATAGAGGTGATCCCAAATGGGAGCTGACTGAAGCATTACCTTGCAAACGGTGTTCTGAATGCCATTATCGTCTACATTCATCGCCTAAATGTAGCTGTCAGAACCCACAATTGGCATCCAACTTGGTAAAGACTGCATTCCTTGAAATCTTTGCCAGGCTTTCATCTGCAGATATAATGGGGGGGGGAGCGTCACTTTCCATGGCTTTGTTCGACTGCATGTGGTCTGCTTAGTGAGCTGTTCAGTTTTGGATTGGAATCATCCTTGAATGAGTATTAGTGGGTTACACTATGATTTCCTTGGGCTGCATCTACTTAATTTGTTTTGCACTGAAGCTCATCTCCAGCTACTCAAAGAAATCTGTTATACAATTACTCACAAGCTGACCCCTCTTTTCACTGTCGTTCACATAGTGCTCATGTAGAGATCTCACGAGCTTTTCAACTCTGATCTAATGGCCGAAATACTGATATTTTTGTTCCTTGACATCACTTTTTATAAGTTTTTTTTTTAACTGTTTCAATTTGAAACACCGGATGATGCCACATTCCAGCAATGCATCTATTAATGTTTGGTGCTAATCTTTCGGTGCTAATTGATATGCATGAAATACAGAGCATAGAGAGATCCTTTTCTGACCGTCCTGGAGCAAACCTTTCTACTCACTAAATGTTACATAACCAGACATCACTTCTTATGCTATCATCAGTTAATTCATTGATAGCTGCTGCCTTACACTACAAATCTCTTTTCAACTGTCCAAACAGACACTTCTGAAATTAGCCATTGTGTAAAACAGAGCCGAGGAATGGAAAGGTGACTTCGTTTTGTGTATTTTCCAAGAGCTTGAATTTAAATGTAAAATTATGTTACATTACTTGTCTCTGAACAAGTTCAGGTCTCAATCCTTTGCTATTATCAGAAACTATCTGCAAAGCCAGCTGAGGATTAATCTAAGTTTATTATGTTATGATCCCAACTGTTCCTAAAACTGGACAAGTCACATCCCAGAATGAAACCTGTCTTGATTGATTGTACATTTAAAATTTACAGTTGATTGACATGATGGTTAGTTCTTTGGAAAGTATCACATGAGTCTGCTATTGTTCTTTAATGACTGAAAAAAAAGTTTTTTACACAAAAGCAGAAATAAATAATCCAAACTATATGTAGAAAGTATTTCGAAAGCACTTTTCACAAACATCAAAACAATGTTTGATCAAACCTATTTCCCAACACCATCCCTTAGAGAGAGTTGTTGCCTGAGAAATATCATTCCAATTTCATCTTTTTAAACCATTAGATTAGATTAGATTATTTACAGTACTTAACTGATACTTTCCAATTTCTTTCCCTTGGGCTGTCAGGGCAACATTACAATTCCATTCCAATTCTGCTGACATGAAACTTTCATAATTATATTGTTTTCAGTTCTGACAGGAATATTTCCATCCAAACTCTCCTGGCTTGAAAGCTTCACAGACTAGAAACCAGTTTTGTTGAGGTGATTAGTTCCCCTGTAAGGAAGAATACTGTTCCCTTCTGAACTGAATCCCAAGTTTTCTCAGCTAAAACGTTGAACCTTCTGTTCTGAAGTAAAAATGTTCAACCAATTCGACTATAAAACCATAAGGTGTACAAGTAGAAGTAGGATATTTGACCCATCAAATCTTTTACACCATCAACGAGATCTTGGGTTATCTATTGATCCACAACTCCACTTTTCTGCCCCCCCCCCCATAACCCCGATTCTCTTGCTTATAAATGTCTATTCCAGCCATGACTATATTTAATGATCCAGCCTTTATAGCACTCTGCAGTAAAGAATTCCATTAACTTAGTGAAAAAAATCCTCCTTGCCTATGTCCTAACTGGGTGATTCCTTAATCAGAGATTATTGCCCTAGTCCTAAACCCTGTCGCAAGGAATAACAATCGCTCTGCTTCTAGCCTGCTAAGTCCTCTAAGAATCTCTCATGCTTTAACAAGGTTGCTGCTTTTTCTTCTACAGGCCTAAACTATACAACCTCTTCACACACAATACTTCTTCCCTACCCAGGATCACCGTAATGAACCTCCTCTGGACTGTCTTCCAATTCCAATATATCTTTCCTTCAATTAAGGGGTTTAAAATTGTTCACACTGTTCCAGGTATTGTTAGAATAATACCTTGAATAGTTTTAGCAAGACTTCTCATACCCTTTGAAAGAAAGGCTAACAGACCATTTACGTTCCTGTTATTTGCTAAACCTATGTGCTGTCTTATTGTGATTTATGTGCAAAGCTTTCCAAATTCCTCTGTGTGACAGCTTTCTGAAGTCTTTCTCAACTTAAACAATGTTTGGTTCGTCTTATTCCAGCCAAAGTATATTACCTCACATTTTCTGCATTAATGTACTTACCCTGTATTTCATAAACCCACCAGTATAAATATTTTATCCATTAATACCAGTGATATTTTTCTCAGGTACTCGACTATCATCACATGGTCTTGGAACAAATGTATTTCGGTCACTATTCCAAATTAGCTTTCTAATCTCTCAAAACAATGCTCAGAATTGACTTACATCCATTTGTCTCTATTTTGAAATCTATATCCTAAAATATAATTATTTATATAATGCACTGTTCATCACAACAAATAGAGTATCCCTTTATACAGCAACAAACTATGTGAGTTGGAGATTGTGTTCCTTTTGACCTTTCTTGCCATGCTGAAGTATCTATGGTTAATGCAGATTAAAACCCACAACAATGACCTGAGAGCGACACTCTCAGTGGTAACAGCCGAACGAGATTCATCTCTGAAGGAGAATCAGCGACTCCAAGCCAAACTGGAGAACCTAGAGCAGGTCCTGAAGGTAAGATCACTAATAACTCCATACACAAAAATAAATTGACATTGCAATGAGTGAGCTATCATTCAACTCAGGTAACTCAAAGAATGTTTCCGTAATAAATACACGTACTGGTGGGAGACTGTAGAAGTTAGGTAGTTCACAGCACATTGTTCATGTTTCCTAAATGGTGAGATTTAGTGACTGTTAAGCTCTTATGGGAAGTGATTTCTTCTATGCTGGCTCAGGAAAGAGAGTAAAGTTGTCCCAGGCTATACTCAAGATGCTGAAATGTAAATAGGAGCAGTATTTCCCAAAAGAGCACAGGTTGTGATAGAAAATATAATTGAAGAAGCTGCGAAGGGATGCAAGGTGGGTGTGATTATGAACCAGACTAGGAAAATGAGATATTTGCTGAATTGTGAGGAAATGTTATAGAACTGGGTTGGGGAGATCCCATTGATTAGCTTTTGATTCAATGGGAATTTAGAACTGCGTAAGACAGCAATCTTTAAATCTGGGCTGGAAGTGGGACCTTTACTTAGGAAGAGGTGGATGATGGTATTTCTAAAGGCCCTGGCATGAATCCAGCAGATTGTTGTTAGAAGGCAATCTATTTCTGAATGGCTCCAGTTGATAAATTTTTAAGTGTATTGTTTTAATGCAGAGAAACTAAGTATTTTAATAGGCCCCATGAGTACAGGGGATTTTGACAGCTGTCCCATCGACAGAGAACCCGATGTCTTGTACAGAGTTATACCTTATTTTTGGGCTGTATAATTTGAGAATGTTGTATCTGGCACTGTGAGGAATAGCTCCTGTGATGTGGCATGGGGTGTAATGAATGTTTCCCTGTGTAGCACATGCGAGAGGTGGCAGAGCGCAGGCATCAGCTGGAGTTGGAACATGAAGAAGCATTGACAATTCTTCAGGCCAAGCAGCATGAGGTGGAACGACTACAACAGGTAGTAAGATTCTGATGTGTTTTCCTGTTTCTCTTGGCTTAAGACACAAAACATCTTATTGGATTCTTGCAATCCATTGAAACTGATGTCTGGCAGTTTCCCTGTGACTGTTATGTTTATGTAAACATTGACTATAAATATAGGCAGATCATTTGACTGTGGGGATAATGCATCTGAGACTAACTCTATCCTCTGCTAGTAGTCACACAGGTATCATTAAGTAGAAGTCAGGGAGAGGAACCTAAGCAACCAAAGCCATTTTGTATCTCCTCTTCTTTTCCAAGGATGAAAGATACACCTTTCTGGTCTGTTTTAGTTACTCGTTGGATGAACTTGCTGAACTGTGAAGGGACATTTAAAAGTATATTTGTAATTTAATGGTCCCTCGTCAATATGCTGGTTACAAATAGATCTGGGATTTCATAGTTGCAGGCTACGTTTTAAAGCTGGAATTCTGAAAAGAAAATAAAGTTGGATTAATTCTGCAGCAGTCTAAATTGTATTAAAATTAAATAACTCAGGTTATTTTGGATGTCGATCTCTGTTGCTGAAGTGTGGGCTCTGATTCTAAAAATGCTCTATCACTTGCCTAAATGCTGTGTATTAACTGCTGTGTAGCTCAGTGTGGCGCCCTAGTATTGAAGCTCATAGTGTTACACTTGATCAAGCTGGTAACTGTGGCACGCCTCACAGAAATGAAATGGAAACCAGCTGCTAAAAGAAAATGAAGATCTCTTCCAAAGCTCTTAATGACAGCAGTATTTGGAAGATTAATATTTTTGGCAGGATGTCAGTTTCAGATAGTTGAAATGGTAATTTGTAATATACCAAAGTCTGAGGTCAATTTGGCAGTTCAATAAAATCTGAGTTAGTGAGTAAACTAGGCTGGTCAATTATTCAGACATGCTTTTTTACAAGACTAGACAGTTGCGCCCCTGCAGATACCTCAATGTTTAAACTACACTGAACACAAATCACTTGGTCCTCTCAGTATTTGAGTCCAAAGCAGCCCCAGCCACTTTATAGCCAATCTGCAGTAGGTCGACTGGAAAATACAGAACAAGTAGACTCTGCCCTTTTTGAGGAGGTATGAGTTTAACCCATTTCCCTAGTCACATTGAATAGTGAGATGGAGTTCCAGATCTGTCAGGCAACAAGATTCTGCAAGGGCTTAATAGGGTAGACACTCAAAGATTGTTTCCACTTGTCATAGGATAAGGAACCAAACGTTTAGGACTGACATGAGGACAATTACTTCACTTAATTGGTTGAGAGTTTTTAGAACTCTCTAGCCTCAGAGGGTTGTGTTGCTCCATTTTTGGATATATTTATGCCTGGGGTAGACAGAATTTTAGTCTTTCTGAAAATTAAGGGATTTAGGGAACAAATAAGAAAATGGAGTTGAAACCAAGGAACATATTGGTTGCATTGATTGACAGAGTGGGCTCAACAGGCCCAAGTATTTAGTTTTGCTCCAATTTCTTGTGTCCTTCTGTGTTAAAGCTTGAGTTAAAATGTTGGGCTGTTTGTGTGCTTTAACTTGTTTAACTAACATCAAAGCCTGTATGAGAGCTGTTCGAATTTTTCAGTATTGTATATGTCAGAATTCCTGATGGGTGGTCACTCTGATATTGGCATTTGTGTCAAATACCTGCAGTCTTGGCTACCTTTCCACTCTGTCAAAGAATTGCAGTTTTTAGAACAGTACGATCATAACACATTCAAAAATAAATACAACCACTTGACAATCAGGTCTATATAGGCAAAAGTGAGGACTGCAGATGCTGGAAACCAGTGTTTAGATTAGAGTGGTGCTGGAAAAGTACAGCAGGTCAGGCAGCATCCGAGGAGCAGGAAAATCGACGTTTTGGGCAAAAGCCCTTCATCAATCAGGTCTATATTACTGTCCTTAACTGGGCTATCTAGCCTAATTTCACTGTTCTGCCTGTTCTTAATACAAAAAAAAGTTTAATTATCGTTTTTTTTAATCTCAGCTCATGATCTTATTCCTTTTAAAACATTTGATAGATCCTGCATTAGCAAGTACTGTGATAGACAATCCCACAGTCTAACTCTGCCCCCCACACTCCCTTATCGAAGTAATTCTTTCTCTAACATTTCCTTCTAACACTTCCTGGTGCAAGCAGCAGCCACTGTGCAGAAACTAAATTTATCTGTTTTGTTTTTGAATGAAGGCTCAATTTGAAGCCAAGAAGGAACATGAAGGCGTGGTCCAGTTACTGGAGGTAAGAGAACAAGCATACATTATCCTTGGTTATTAATGTTAACAAATGTGTTTTATACCATACCTTCAACCTACCATTAAAATTGACCCCATGTTTATGCCAGGAGGCCAGAGTTCAAGCTCCCACTTCTCCAGAAGTGTATAATAACATGTGTGAAAAGGCTAATGAGAAAATAGCTAGTATTAAAACCATCATTGGAAAATTAAATTAAATGCAAAAAGTTTGAGTATTCTCCAGATCGCATTTCTTCAATGATTTTGTTATTGTGCTGACATCAACAAGAGAGTGGTGACCCTATCATGAACTCTGTCCAGATTATCTTGAATTGTTTGAAGAGTGAATAACACAACTGTCACAGAGAGTGACCAGACACTGCCAATTGGAGACATCTTGAATCTGGTGTTGAATTTAGATATAGCTGCCAGCTGGGATATCACTTGTAGTCTTAAGTAGCCTCGCTCCAACTTTAATTGATTCTGGATTTGTGGTCCCAAATTTATGTGCAAATTATACAATGGTTGCCGGCACAGAAGGCAGTTTACTTTGCCTGTGAAAAACCTGGAAAGGAGCAGTTCAATTACTATCACTTTCTTGCCTTTTCCCTCTAGCTTTTCAAATCATTGCTTAACAGATAATGATCTACTTCCCTATACAAAGCTTCAGATGAACTTGCCTGCATCACACTTTCAGGCAGTGCATTTCAGATCTTTGTGTTTCCATTGCCGCTTTTACCAATTAACTCAAATCTGTTTCCTCTGAATCTCGATTCTTCCACCAATGGTAACAGTTTTCCTTAACCAAACTAACTATCAAGGTTCTGATTATCTCTATAAAATGTCATGTTCCAGCAGAATGCAGCCCCAAATTCTTTCAATGTAACTGAAATTCCTTATCCCTGAAACCCTACTCGTGAATCTTTTCTGCACCTTCTCTAAAAGCTTTACATCCTCCTGAAAGTATGATGCCCAGAACTGGATACAGATACTCCAAATGAGACCCAACCAGTATTTTGTACAGTTAGTCACTCCTCAGTCATTAACTGCTGTTGAAAAAGGGAGACATTTCTAGGTCTCTATCCAGTAGCACTAGATTTTATATTGGACTTACACATTCAGAGCAGCTATGTCAAATTACAGGGATATTTGCTGCACCTGAACAAGTCTCTCTTTAAATGCTTCCTGCTCGTCTCTCAATACAGGTGTCAGAGCCCAGGCATATTCTGTTTCTATAGATACCACACCTAGCTTCCAACCTTCACACTATGTTTCGAGATGACACACTCAACTTCAAAACATCACACTATGTATCTATAGATAACACACTCAGCTTCCAACCTTCACACTATGTATCTATAGATAATGCATTCAGCTTCCAAACTTCACACTATGTATCCATAGATAACACACTCAGCCACCAACCTTCACACTATGTATCTATAGATAACGCATTCAGCTTCCAAACATCACACTCTGTATCTATAGATAACACACTCAACTTCCAAACTTCACACTCTATCTATAGATAGCACACTCAGCTTCCAGACATCACACTCTGTATCTCTAGATAACACACTCAACTTCTGAACATCACACTCTGAATCTATAGATAACACACTCAACTTCCAAGTTTCACACTCGGTATCTAAAGACACCACACACAGTTTGCAGATGTTACACTCTGTGTCTACCACACAGCTTCTGGATTAGTGGTGCTGGAAGAGCACAGCAATTCAGGCAGCATCCGAGGACAGGCAAAATCGACGTTTCGGGCAAAAGCCCTTCATCAGGAATAAAGGCAGAGAGCCTGAAACATGGAGAGATAAGCTAGAGGAGGGTGGGGGTAGGGATAGAGTAGCATAGAGTAGCATGTGCAGGTCAGGTGAATTGCCCATAGTGTTAGGTGCATTAGACAGAGGAAATGGGTCTGGGTGGATTACTCTTCAGAGGGTTGGTGTGGACTGGTTGGGCTCGGCAGAGTGGGAGGGGGAGTTGAAATGTTGAGCCACTGGGCGATTTGGTTGATTGATGCGGATGTCTCTGAGATGTTCCCTAAAGCGCTCTGCTAGGAGGCGTCCAGTCTCCCCAATGTAGAGGAGACCGCATCGGGAGCAACGGATACAATAGATGATATTAGTGGATGTGCAGGTAAAACTTTGATGGATGTGGAAGGCTCCTTTCACCTTCATCTCCTTCCCCACCTACCTATTGTACTCTATGCTACTCTCTCCCCACCCCCACCCTCCTCTAGCTTATCTCTCCATGCTTCAGGCTCTCTGCCTTTATTCCTGATGAAGGGCTTTTGCCCGAAACGTCGATTTTGCCTGTCCTCGGATGCTGCCTGAATTGCTGTGCTCTTCCAGCACCACTAATCCAGAATCTGGTTTCCAGCATCTGCAGTCATTGTTTTTACCTTGTCTACCACACAGCTTCCAGACACCACACATGCTTCCAAATAGAATGATCAACCATCTTGGGTTTTCCAGGAGTGTGTAAAAGCAGACTTAAGTGACAGTGAGCTGCTAATGATCTCTGAACCACTAAGAGATTTGCAGGAGACTATGTTATTGAAATTTTGCAACACCTAGCTTCCTTTTATGAGTGCATTAGAGCCATAACTCTATGACTGAACAAAGATTTTATCACGCTATGTAACGCTAATCATTGATCTCTGTTAAATTATAGGAGTTGACCCACCTAGTTTTACAGTGGAAGCTGGTATATTCTGTATTGAATGATGTGTGCTGTTTATTGGTTTGAGATTCTCTCATGGTTTGAAGCATGCTTCTATTTAATTGTGTTCCATTTTCTATTTCTCCTGTTGATAGAATACCTTGGACTGCATGCAGGTACACAACATTGCACTTCTCCCTCTTTAGCATGTAGACCTTTCTTTGTGTTTGGGCAATACATTGTTCAGCTTTCCACATAATAAATTCTTGCAATATATGGGAACATCCTACTTATCTGGATGCGTTTTTTTCAAATTTTAATCACTGCATATACAAAACAAGGAACATTATATTCTGTCAATTTGTTTGGGGCACATTTTTAAGGTGAGAGGAGAGCGATTTAAAAAAAGATATGAGGCAAAGTTTTTACATACTGGGTGGTTCACATGGGGAATGCACTTCCTGAGAAAGTGGTGGATGTGGGTATAATTACACCGTTTAAAAGACATTTGGATGGATACATGAATTGGAAAGGTTTGGAGGGATATGGGTCAGAAGCAGGCAGTTTGGACTAGTTTAGTTTGGGATTATGTTCGGCATGGATTAGTTGGACCCAAGGGTCTGTTTCCATGCTGTATAACTCTATGACTTTATAGTTTATCGATGTTTAATATGTTCTATGCAGTTTTTGTTTTAGTTTCTTATAGAACAGGTATATAGCTTATGCTTTTTGTTGAATGCAACTTTTTTCCCTTCCCCGTTATGTTAAGTAGTAGTTAATTCAGTAAAAAAAATCCATTGAATGCTATTAAAAGCCAACAGAACAAAGGTACTTTCTTGGATTAATTTGTTTTCTGATGTTTGTAGTAACTGGTACCATTGGCAGATATCTTGAAAATAGGGCTGATTCACTCTATATTGAGACACAAGTCTTCAGATGTCTCAGCAATTTGTGATGATGGTGTTTGGCTTATTTATTGCAATGACTGCAGATGATTGGTTTACTGAGGAGATCACAATTTCCGAGAGCTTTAGGTTTGAACATCAATCTATCATTCGAGTGCATAAAGAAAGCTTGATGCTATGCAGTGCAGCACTGAAGGAATACTGCAATGTCAGTGGCATTGGTTTTCAGAAGAGACATTACATCAATGTCTCCTTCACCTGTTATGATTCAAGTGAATGTAAAAGGTACCATACATTTTCCAAAGCAAAAGGGAGTTCTTTCAGTACCTTGACCCATCTTCTTTTCTTTCCAACCATTTCCAAAACCAGATTAGCTATTCCTCTCATGGGTCCTTGTGGTGGCTTGTAAGTAAAATTGCTGTTGCTCATCTATGTAACAGCAGCATTGACTCAGTTAATTAAATGAGAATCACTTTGGAATGGTACATGAAATAAAATGAGGCACAAAGGAGGTAATTCTGCAATACTTTACCTCATTGGGTACTGTGTTCGTAATGAGCATCGGTGCTATAATATTGTGGAACACTTTGTGTTCAGCACTCCCAAATGAAAGTTGGAATTTATAGTATAATACCTTCTAGAAATTGAGGACGAAAGTTAACTTTATATTATACCTTATAGAAATTGAGACCTTCAGTTAATGTAATGAATGGATTATTCTATGTCATATTGACTATATGAACAGCAAATAGTGTAGTGTCAATTCGATCAGTCTGAACATAACGCAGATAGATTCATTGAAAAAACAGATTTGCGTTGTTTGGTTTTAGGTTAAATTTCTCACTTTGCCTGTCCAGGCTTTTGTGCCTATGTAAACTCAGAATGGTTCAGTAAAGCATGGATCAGAGTGTGTATTACTGACATTAGTATTAAGAGCGATCTGTCAATTAGAAGAATCTGCTTTGTTGCAACATTAATATAAAGTGAAATTGACAAAATATTTTGTGCATTCACTGTAGGTGAAGTTCGAGATTTATCCTCTCCAATCAGTGCAGACATTTTGGATGGATTGCATCTTTTTGTCACTATCTGCATTATAGATTAGAATATTTTAATCAGAATGAGGAATATACGTGCTTAGTATGAAGTTGTCATTTCTCTTTCTAATGTTGCATTTGAAGCATTTTCTGTTTTATTTCAGATATCCAACATTTATATAGTAACAATTTCCTCATTACAGTAACAATCCTGGCCAGGAATGGAATATGTGACTCATGGTGTGAGAACAGCAAGGAGTCAGCATTAAACAGATGCCAGGAATTATGTAATTGGAGTATAGAACCCTGTGAAATTTGCCAAATTTTCTTAAATTTATCACAAGAAACATGATAACAGGGCAGTGGTTACGAAACATTATTCCCACTAAATTATGCATGTCTATTCCTGCATTGCAGCCTGGAAGGTATTTCAGGGATGTTTTTTCCATGTCGATTATCATGCAGGCAATTGTAAGGGTACTCTAGGCTGGTCACACACATCAGCAACATTTCACAGGAAGCATTGGTATGGAGCAACACAGCTGGATTTCTGGGTATGAGATAAGAAAAGAAGTAGAGCTGAAGTTTTGAATGTAGAACAGGGTGACATTATGGCCAAAAGAAATTATATTTATTTTGCTGCTGATTAAAATGAATTGAAAGACCAGAAACAAATTGAAATCTCCATGCCATGAGCGAACCAGCCATCAAAAACAAACGAAAAAGCATTTTCTCATTGTCTTGTTCCTGATCAGCCTTGGCTCAGTGATAACCCTCATGCTTCTGAGCCATGGAATGGTGACTTCAAGCCCCACACCAGAGATTTCACACAATATGACATGCATCCATATCTGTGCTCCACAGTTGAAAGTGTCATCTTTTTCCAAGACGTTCCACGGACATATTCTCGAAGGTGGCCCTAAAAACTTCCATTAAAAACCAAAATAAGTGTGGATGCTGTAACTCAGAAACAAGAACAAGTTGCAGGAAAAGCTCAGCAGGTCTGGCAGCATCTGTGAAGAAAATTCAAAGTTAACGTTTCTGGCCCTGATTTCTCTTCACAGATGCTGCCAGACCTGCTGAGCTTTTTCCAGCAGCTTCTGTTTTTGTTTCTACAAACTTCCATTGCTCTATTATAAGAAGTTAGAGACAAAAAAAACTGCAGATGTGGGAATCCATGATAGACACATAGGAGACTGGAAGAACACAGCAACCCAGGCAGCATCTGAAGTTGGAGAAGTCTTGCTTATAAGAAGAGCAGGGCAAGTTTGATGTTGTCCTGGCTGACATTTAATCTACAAATAATATCATGAAAACAGATAGCGCAAGATTTGACTGTTAATTCCTGTGTTGCCATTCAGAGCTGCCACACAGTGAACTCAGTGATTTTTATCTTTTCCACCAGGCTAAGGTACGGGATTTGGAAGAGAAATGTCGAAGTCAGAGCATGCAGTTCAGTCTTCTCTCCCAGGAATTGGAGCACTTCCGACTGCAAGCAGGAAATATTGACTTGCTAACGAGCACTCTTGTGAGCACGGAAGCACCTGGATTGTTCTCCCGTGGCCAGCCACTGCTGCCAAATGGAGTGGAATCACCAGTGGCTAAAGGTAATGTCAGAGAGATCCAGGATTTCCAAAGCACGCACAGCTGTGACCATAAAAATTCTCTCTCACAATTTCTTTTGAGAAGCAGAGCTACGAATCAGTCTCAGGCACAAAAGATTGACAAGACCTACTTGACTGTGGTAGTTATGTTAATAGCGAACAGTCTTGAGATGAGGGGACAATGAATGTCACAACATTTCTCACTGATGCATGACACCAAAGAGATGAGGAAAGATTTACTTTAGTATTTCCCATCATATAGGCGATTCTTTGTTCAGACCAATGTGGTTTCTCTGGTAATCCCCCACGAGTTTTCGCAACCTGTTCATTTGTTCTGGCTGTGAGTTTCGAAATGAAACAAACAATGTAAGTATTGCATTGATATGTTCAGCTCAATGGAAATGTGGTTCCAAAAGAACAAAAGGGAAATTGTGAGGTTCCACACCTTGCCTCTATGCCACCAATGTTTTGCATAATGTCAGTCTCTCTTTTTATATTTAACTCCTCCTAGCTCTGAAATTTGAAACATTTACATTCGGGGTGAAGAATACTAGTTCAACTTCCTGAAATTCATCCTATTTTAGTGTGGCATTAAAGTCAATTACCTGTCACCACATCTCTCAACAGAGCAAATCCAATTACAGCCAAACACAAAATGTGCTGGAGTACCTCCACGGAGAAAGAAACAGAGTTTCGCAACCAATATGATTTCTTCAGAACTTCAGCCTTGTCCAATTGGTACATTAGGTCCCCTTATCAAAATCTTTATTGTACACATAAGTTTCTTATCATGATGTGTAGTTATATTTTAAAAAACATTCTAAACACTTATTTCTCTTGGAGTAGTGACTTTTTTCCGAATATTCATTATAATTTCACCCTCACTCAATTTCATTAATGTTCCCTGGTCGCACTTTCTGTCTTAGTAATGATATGCTGAATCCCATTTATAATATTAGTACCATTTAATATGTTATATACTTCACTATTGCCGAAAAAAATCACAATTTGTCAGAGCTTCTCATTTTGCATTCATCAAGACAATACACAAAAATACCAATTTAAAAGGAAAACCAACAATTATAGTAAATGAGAGGAGAGTGATTGGCACTTGCACCAAGTTCTCTGTGGCAATAACCCTGCCAATCAATATCCACATTGATCGAGATATTTGTACATTGATAGTCACAGGTGAGATGCTGGAAGACTGAAGGTTGGCTAACGTGGTGCCACTGTTTAAGAAGGGTGGTAAGGACAAGCCAGGGAACTATAGACCCATGAGCCTGACGTTGGTAATGTGCAATTTGTTGGAGGGAATCCTGAAGGACAGGATGTACATGTATTTGGAAAGGCAAATATATGGGAAATCATGTCTCACAAACTTGATTGAGTTTTTTGAAGAAGTAACAAAGACGATTGATGGGGGCAGAGCGGTAGTTGTGCTCTATATGGACTTCAGTAAGGCGTTCGACAAGGTTCCCTGTGGGAGACTGGTTAGCAAGGTTAGATCTCATGGAATACAGGGAGAACTGGCCATTTGGATACAGAACTGGCTCAATGGTAGAAGACAGAGGGTGGTGGTAGAGGGTTGTTTTTCAGACTGGAGGCCTGTGACCAGTGGAGTGCCACAAGGATCGGTGCTGGGTCCTCTACTTTTTGTCATTTACATAAATGATTTGGATGCGAGCATAAAAGGTACAGTTAGTAGGTTTACAGATGACACCAAAATTGGAGGTGTAGTGGACAGCGAACAAGGTTACATCAGATTACAACAGGATCTTGACCAGATGGGCCAATGGGCTGAGAAGTGGCAGATGGAGTTTAATTCAGATAAATGTGAGGTGCTGCAATTTGGGAAAGCAAATCTTAGCAGGACTGGGTGACCTTATAGAGGTTTACAAAATTATGAGAGGCATGGATAGGATAAATAGACAAAGTCTTTTTCCTGGGGTCGGTGAGTCCAGAACTAGAGGGCATAGGTTTAGGTGAGAGGGGAAAGGTATAAAAGAGACCTAAGGGGCAACATTTTCACGCAGAGGGTGGTACGGTGCATGGAATGAGCTGCCAGAGGAAGTGGTGGAGGCTGGTACAATTGCAACATTTAAGAGGCATTTGGATGGGTATATGAATAGGAAGCGTTTGGAGGGATATGGGCTGGGTGCTGGCAGATGGGACTAGTTTGGGTTGGGATATCTGGTTGGTATGGATGGGTTGGACCGGAGGGTCTGTTTCCATGCTGTACATCTCTATGATTCTATGACTCTAAGTTCTATGCTACCAAATGTCTATTTATATACCTCAGTTAGCTGCCAAAAATAAATTACGTGAAACAATGCATTCAAGTTATATCCAACTGCTCTGCTTCCTCAAAGAATTTTATCAGGTGGATAAGCCTGCAGCTGTCTTAAACTTGGCATTAATTCTTCCTCTATTGTTTTGCCTTCATTGCTTATGCACTTATATTACCTCTCACAGTACCTAGTCTCTATAATGCTATTTAAAGTAATTATTCCCAACTTTTCATGTTAACCACTCTCTTGCTGCATTTATGTTAGCCTTTCGCATGTATTATTACCATCCGTACCTGCTACCTACAGAGCTACCCAATAACATTGCAGTAAATTATCATTACCATCCTGCCTTGTGCACTCTCGTTGTCATGTTCACATATATTAACATTAAGTAATTCAGGTTGCTCTTGGCCATTTTCAGTGTTTTATATAGTTTGAGTTCTATAATCTTTCACAAATCTTGTCATATTTTGCCATACTTCATAATTTGCTTTAATTAGCTTTGTTATTCTGGTCAAGTATCCAGTTAAGACTGTTTTCTTCTTATTCGAATGGTGCTGATTATATTGTCATTTTGTGTATTTAAATATTTTTGCACTTTCTCTACGTCATTTCCTTGTTGCAACAGCAATATATTAGAACTGTAAGAATGCAAGAAACAAGAGCAAGAGTAAAACGTTTTGAACTTGTTTGACCATTCAGTTGGACCATCGATGAACAATGGCCAAAATACCATTTTCCTGCTTGCTCCATAGCCCTTGGTTCCTTGAGAAACCAAAATAATTGTCTGTATCAGCATTAAGTGTACTCAACAACTCTCTAGGTTAGAGAATTCCAATGATTCAGAACCCTTTGAGAGAAAATTGATCTCCACATTTCCATCCTAAATAATAATCAACTCCTTATCCTGAGACTGTACTCTCATATTCTAGATTCCCTAGCTAGAAGAAACAATCTTCCAATGTCTACCCTTCAATTTCATTCAGAATCTTACACATTACAATGACGTCCCTACACATTTATATGAATTCCACAGAGTATAGACTTAATTTACTCAACCGTACTTTAACAAACAGCCCTCTATTTCCAGGAATCAATCAAACAAACCTTTGTTGTGTGTTCAATGCAAGTATATACTTCTTTGAAAATGGAAATCAAACCTGCACACATTCTTCCAGGTCCTGTCTCACTAAAACACTGTACAAATCCGTATTTTGTATCCAAATACCTTACGGTAAGTCCAACATCCCAAAGCCTTCCCAACTGCTTGCTGTTGTGCATTCTAAATTTTTTTTTATTTCTTGTATGGGCAAATCCAAGTCACAAGTTTACAAGTTTCACATGCTATATTAAAAATTTATGCTTTTCTATTCTTACAGACAAAATGAATAACCTTACACTCCCCCACATTTATACTTCTTCTATTATCTTGTCGTCAGCTCAATTAAACTTGTCGTCAGCTCAATCCTGTCTCCGTCTGTTTATAGTCTCTGTATCATTCTCACAGTTTTTATTTGCACAGCAAAGTTAGGTATATTACTTTCAGTTCAATTATGCTTTGATCATTCTTTTCCCCTAGAATTTTTACTGAAAGGTTACAAATTAGCTCTGTCCCCTTGCACAATACTAGGTCTAAAATAGTTTTATCCTTAGCTGATTTGACAAAATACAGTACTAGAATACTGTCACAAAAGCATTCACAGACACATCTTGCAGAACACTTTTAGAATTGGACTGCTCTGGTCTATATAAAGTATAAATATAAAATCTCCTATTGCATTGCCTTTATTCTAGGCTACAATTATTTTTTGTTTAATGCCCTATCTTAACTACTGTTAGGAACCAACTAGGGTGCTGACAAATGACTATAAATCAATTGAATTTTGTATTCAGTTTGAAAGCAACATATTCCAGTTCCATTCAAGAACCTTAATCAGAGCCAATTGCTTTAAAATGAGGGAGAGCTAGTGAAGGTTGGTGGAATCAATAAAATAAAAAGGTATGATGATCAACAAACAGAGGCCTCTACCTACCTGATTTTTGAAATGAAGTGAGCCATGGATTATATATTCCAAAACTTGATGATCTTGGAACTCTGTATAATAGCAATTAGATCTAAACCATTTTTTCTCTCTTTGTGCCACTCAATTGTCTGTCTTATTGTGAATGTTTTGCACGTTCAGGTAAAGACTGTTACATTTTGTTTTATGACTATTATTTTCATGGACCTTTTTCACTGATGTATTACCACCATTAAACCACCTTGTACCACAATGCTTGCCTGCATCTAAATTGCTACACTGCTCTGTTGTCTTGAACTAGCTTTATAGAGTTTTAAACTTTACTTCATCTGAACCCTCTTGTATTTTAACACACTATCCACAGCCTCAGTTATACAATTTGCCAAAGCACTGATCAAAGTCCAGTTTAGGAGCAGGTTATCATAACAGAATAACCTTTTCTGAATACTGGCACTAGTCTCCAATGAATCAGATCCCTTCTTCCCTCACCACCCTTTGAGCCACACATTTAGTCATCTTCTTGATTCTGCACTCAATATAGCTCATGGCTCAAGAAGCAATCTAGAGACTTGTAACTTTTGATTTTAATTTGGATCCAACTCATCAAGCACTGTCAGCAGCACATCATTCCTAGTTCTGTCTGTCTGATCAGCCAGGAGTGTGACACACTCCTCAACTCCAAATGTGTTGCACTCATGCCACATAAAGCTGATCTCCCTGCACTGAATTCCCATTTCCAATACTTCAAAACACTTTGTACAGTAGAAAACACCAACTTGTATGGAGAGCTTGTAACTTGACCCCAAGTTACAACTGCTAATTAATTAACACTTTTTTTCAGAAAGCAACTGGTTGTTGATTGCCAGATAACTGCCATTGTTAGGCAGTGAGGATAGTGTTTTGAAATGTGAGATTATTACTGCAGTCACCCTCTTTGTTATAATATGTGTTTCCTGCCTTGTACACGTTTGCGTCAACAACTCCCAGCTAAAAGCTGCTTGTGCGCTAGTGAGAAAGTTCTATTTCTTTTAGATGTGGAAAGTGTTCCTCTACCAGTTCCTCAGCCAGTGCAGGAAGAAGAGAATCAGGAAGAGAAGCCAGAAGATAAACAAGATGAGAAACAAGAAGGAACACAAGAAGAAAAACAAGAAGAGAAACAAGAGCAGCAAGAAGAGCAGGTTGTTTGTGAAGCAAAGGGTCAAACAATCAGTGTCGCCCAGCAATCTGAGGAGGCAGAAACAGAAGTTGGTTCCATCACTGGCAAAGTTGGATTGGAATCAACACATGGTTCCAGCAGAGGCACTCCCAAAACAGAGTCAGCACGAAGTACCCCAAAGTCTTGCATGACTCCAGAGGTAAGTCACAGTAAAATAATGTCACAGGTATACTTGTTTTACAGACTGACTAGTACATTAGAAGTTTGCTTTAGTTAACGCGACAAATTTTCTACTCTATCCCCAGGAGAGTGAGCGCCCTGTTTAACATGCACTCCTGTACCACGGCACAAAGTATACTTATTATTTTCCTCCCAAAGATACTTGTCATTTTTCTTAAGGGTTATTTTTGATTTTTGAGGCTACTTTTTGGTATGCTCCTTTTCATTCTCGCCAACATTTTTATTAAGTAATACAGTCATCTGGTAACATTACCTTCTGTACCTGTGTTGACATATGGTGAATTTGGACTCAACACAGATGCCGAATTAGAATTAGAAAAAGTTTTCAATAGTTACCGACCCTTCATTAAATTTAAAGCCTCAGGATGTAGGGAAAGCATTAATCTCTGAGACACAACAGTACTTAAATTGGCACAAGACAACAGGCAAGTGTTCCTTTTGTATAACAGCTATACATTTCTACACTCAAAAAGGCTGTCACCCCAAGTACACCTTCCACAGACTGATGAGGTAACATCTAATACAGTTCATCTCATGGGCACAAAACTGGAAGATTTTAACCAGGCAGATACCATCCTCTCTCTGTTGTATCGCAGATCTCATCTCAGATCTAAATTGTACAATTGACACTGTTCACTATAATAGAAGCAACCACTACAGTTTCCCCCTATTGTAGCTCCTAAATGTATGCAGCCTTAAGTCAGAGATTCTGTATTCATTTGTGAGAAACTCATTACCTCAGTGAATTCATGTTTCCTGATTCCTTGTTAACTGAGTATCTTTTGTTGACAGGTTTAAACTATTCCATCTCTCATCTTTTAAACTTCACCCTTTCCTCTTGCAGTTTCCCTTCCCCCCCCCAAACCCATTTTACCCTCCCCCTTTCACCATTCCCTTTCTTCAGTATACTCCTCCCACTAACCTTCCATGAGCCTTTTTCCTCTTTATATGCTCCCTTTCAGGTCTTGTTTCTCTCAGAGTGCAGCCTGCCTCTCCTGCTCCCCTCATAACATCACTCTTCTCCACTTCAGAATCTCTGATTTTTACCTCCACTCGCCTTGCAGCCTCCTCTCTTCCCTCTCCTTTACCTCTCTTTTTTAACTGCATTCCTCTTGCAGCTTTTATTTGCCCACAGATCCTGTATTTTCTGTCTTTTCCCCCCTCTCCATTACGCTTACAGCCACTTTCTAAGCCTCCCAACCTCCAACTGATTTGGTCTCCAGTGTCTAAATGCTTCTACCCCCGCAGGAGGCAATAGGTAACTCACTCACATTCCATATCCACCCTCTGTCGTACATATCCTCCGAACTGCTCCTCCAACAGATGCTGTCCCTCACTAGTGTTTGCTCCTGGTAGGCTCACAAGTGAACTATGGGCCAGATTTCCACACAGGTTGCCATTCTGGCTATTCTTTATTTATGAAATAAGGGAGCTTTGCACTTCTGAGTGGCTCCTTCAGAAATGCAGAGTTGTTTTTCCATTCTGACAGTTCTTTCGTAGTGTAGAAGTGTCAGAGGAAGGCAAGCTACACTCTCTTTTCACAGCAGTCAGCTGCCACATTCTGAAATGTAAAGGACCTAGCAGCCATTTTGACAGCTGCTGCAAAACAGTACATATAAGTGTGATATTAGGAGTGCGCCCATCTAGCGTGTTGGATCTGCCTGTGGGAGGTGTTCGAAAGGTGATCATTTTTTGAGTGTAGATGTGTATGTCAGTTATAATAGGGTGCTAGGTAAGTATGATGACAACCAGCTGGGTTGTAAGCTGGGCAGAGGGTAGGGTGCCAGATGTAGGGTGTCGGGGTAACAGATGGCAAGCTATGTGATGCAGTAGTTGGGGTCAGCGTTAGGGTTAGAGGGTAAGAATTCAAGCCTGGCAGGGTTGTATGAGGCATGGGTGTTGGTCCGGAGCGGGGTTGGATTCTGGCTCAGGTACATTGGCAGGGTGTTACGGTGCGTGGAATTGAGGGGCAAGGATGGATCTGACAAGGAAGGAGTTGTTGGGTCAAGTCTGATGTGGCGGTAGTGTCAAGTCAGGTCCTACGTTCTCTGTTATACTCCAGCTGCTGCATGGACACGGAGGTTCATGTGCAGCAGGCAACTGTGGCTGGAGAGACCAGAAATGAATGTGTTGGCATGGCGTTGGGGTTTGTGGACCCTCAGAGCAGCTTCACACTCCGGGGAGCATTGTTCTACACTGTAGGGCTTCTGTGATTCAGGTCTGGCAGTTGTTGGCTTAGCTTGGGTAGGATCAGATCTGCCCGGATTCTGCCGAGGGAGTGTCTGGTATGGGGAGGGTGGGGGGAGCAGTGTTGGGGGCTTGTTATGGTTTGGTATCAAGTCAGGCTCAGAGTGGTGTAATCCAGTGTGTCTGAAGTAAGTATGGGGTTAGTTTAATAGTTATTCAGGAATTTGAACATGGATTTTTTTGGCTAGCTATTCCTGAGTAACCATTTACTTCATTTTGTCTGGACCATCCAAAGTTTCTATTTTAATTGGAGGGTTTTAGGTATACCGAGGAAAATTAACTTTTTTAGGTAGTTCCTTTGGTATCTGCTATGATGAGGATTCCACACAAGTCCCATCTAATCTCGAATTACAGCTGTCTGGAACATCCAGGCCTAGAGTGATGGTGGTGTTATTACCTCTGTCATGTGCTATGTAGGTTTATAGTTTGGATTGCAGTAAAATATCTGTGCTCCAGCCAATTTATGTAATTCCCAAAATTGAGAGATTCTGAACAGTTATCATTCCTGCAAGCCTTTGAAACTTTCCTTGAAACTTTCCTTGTTATGATTGCTGGTTGTCATTTCTGCATTACAGATTGATACAGCCAGTGAAGCTGAGGAGTTGGACATTGACAATGTCTCATCCATTCCTGAGCCTGAGAGCAGAGTAACGGCAAAATTGAAAGTGTTCATCGCGCGGTACAGGTAAGCTGATGCTTGGTCTCTTTCATTGAGTCATCAGTCACCATACTGTGTAGGAATAAACATTAAGCTTGCAGATCTGATTGCATTACTTGGTCTGGATGATGTTGTTTGCAGTTTCATCCAGTATCAACTATCCAGCTAAAACAATGAAAGGGAAGATTTGGAAAATCAGAATGTTATTAGTTCCAACCATAATATAGAATAAATCAACAGGAACAGGCACTCGCTAGCCAAAATATGCCTCAAAGGAGGCAAGATAGCAAAAGTACCTTTATTTTGGAATTGCAGTATTTCTAGAGCAGACATGTTTGTTAGTCTCCAATCTATGACACAGGGCTGCTGGACGGAACTTGCATTTAGTCCAAACATTGTAAATGATCCACCATCTTACCAATAGCAGATCATTGTCAGAGAATTGGGGAACTTTGTCTCAGTTCCTTTTCCTTGGAATGAAGGAAATGGACTTGAATACATTTTTAACCAATCTGATGGGGGGTGGGAGTGGGGGTGGGCCTCTGTTTACTTTGGGTCTATATGTTGTGCCTGTGCACACATTCAGTCAGCATCACAAGTTATACATTGAGTATATAAACCTGAATTTAGCAGTCGTTTGTGAAGGGAGTCTTCCTTCTCATTATATTGTCAGTGAAGTGATTATGTTTATGAGGAGTTGATTCATTGGGATGAATTTGCTTCTCAGGCTTTGGTGCAGGATAATTTTTGGCAGGGGCATTATTGGCATGGTTTCTAGGATTATTCAGAATCAGGCCTATTCTGTTCACTTCACCTCAATTCTTCTTGAATTCTCTATGTCTTCCAGTTACAATCCCTTTGATGGGCCCAATGAGAATCCAGAAGCAGAATTACCCCTAACAGCAGGAGAATATATTTATGTATATGGGGACATGGATGAAGATGGATTTTATGAAGGTTTGACTGATATAACTACTAGAAAAAAAAATTTGTTATCTTATGGTGAAATATGATTGTTGTCTCTTCTGCTTACAACCCTGTTACCAAGCTAGACTGCACAGTGTTCCAATAATATGCAAACAGTGAAAAAAATATTTTCTTAACCTCTCTACAAATCACCTATAATGAAATCTTGGTACATACCTGCAGTGCATCTGATATATGATACACCATGCTAATACTGTGTGGTGTTAGAACGAGTGAAAGTTTAAGGTGGTGAATAGGGTGCCAATCATGCAAACTGTTATATCCTGAAAAAACAACTTTGAACATTAACAGTCATTTCCCCTCCATTGATTTGATTGATCATCAATTATATTGATTTTTTTCTAATTCTGACCAATTAATCACTCCCTTGAACTGAAGAGTGAACCTTGCCTGGTTGTGAATTTTATGGTATGTTCTGACCTTGCCATCTTCCTTTTGAACTTACTCTGTACACTTCCTGCATCTTCCTCAATGTTCTCACCCAGCTCACTCCTTCGAGTGCTGACCCAGTGGGCCTTGCTCGCATTTCATCTCTAACTACCATTCTATACTTCTCCATTGTGAACGATAGATCACTTGTGAACAAAACACTGGCATTCATGAATTTGTTGAGCAGAATTGCATCAATATCATAGTAGAACATAATATAAAATAACAGAAATGCAGCCTAAAAGTGAAGGACCTTTCCTCTTAATAAAGCCTTCCTGTCTAGCTTTAGCTTCCACTACTTGCCTATCAAGTCTGTCGTGGTAGTGGTATGGTATTTATCACCAGATCATACATTGGCCTGACCCTCCACTCCTTTGGCACTTTTTTCTCCACTAAACATCTCCCTTGTTCCTCCTCTTGTAGCCTGGATTTCCTCCAATATTCCAGGAGAGTAATATTTTCCTACTGAGATATCTTCACTGCTTTCCTTCCTCAACTTCTACATTAAGGACTTCTCATCTTCAGCAATTTTAACTTTTATCTCAATTCATTAAACTCCATCTCTCCTTGACTTTGCTGCCATTTTGTACTCCGTAAATTTCTTGCTGTATGTAAAGACCCCACAATTCTCACTAATTTCTGCTACTACCTCATATAGTCTTCATAAAAACACTTGCACATTGTGCAAGTTATTTAACCTTTGATAATTATATATGTATCTTTAGGATAGATTTTATTATTCCTCTCAGATTCTTATTACCTGATGCCATGAATATTTGTCTAACGTAGATGGGAAATATCAGAGTAAATTCAGGAGATACAACAATGTCATCACTGGATAAACCACAGATCAATTGATTGTCCAAAATAATTGCCTTATCATACTCCGTGTCAAGTTTAATTTTTCTCAGAATATTTTCTGAACAATATTGGATCTTATTGAAGGATGCATTAGTAATTATAAAAAGACTTACTCTAGCAATTTCCCTTGGAATTAAAACTCTCATTAGTGATCTTGTGTTGTTTTC
This sequence comes from Chiloscyllium plagiosum, assembly GCF_004010195.1. Classification (NCBI taxonomy): domain Eukaryota; kingdom Metazoa; phylum Chordata; class Chondrichthyes; order Orectolobiformes; family Hemiscylliidae; genus Chiloscyllium; species Chiloscyllium plagiosum. The sequence continues at coordinate 32,257,386 of NC_057737.1, forward strand.
ACCAACTCTAAAACAACTAGTATTGTAATCATTATTTTGTATCAATCCTTACAACTTAGGGAATCAGGAGAATATTTTCACCAATTTGCTTCATATTTTGTTGAAGTACAATTCCTAAAGAAGTCCATTTTTACTACAGGACTAAACCTCTTTGTGACTCGCATAATTTGTTCACATTCATCATGGTGCTGTCTTCTTCCTCAGCATTCTCATTGCCACGTTTCATTTCTAGATGCTGCCTTTCCTATTTGGGCAATTCATTCCATAATGATAATTAGAATTACACCTGAAGCACTAATTAATTGTTCCATGGATAATTCAGGAATTTTTCATCCATTAGTTTTGTTCCAATATTGTCTTTTGCTGTGATTGCCATATCTGCTAAAATGCTTTCATTTTGATTCTGCCTGTCTTTAATCTTTGTCTCTGGATTATACTGAAATCTGGCAATTGTTGATTCATTGACTCTTTTTGTAACCACAGAATATCTCATTTGTTCTGAGAAGTCTGAAGGAAATGACAATTTCCTCATGAACTTTTTAAGGCAGCAGACATCTGATCCAACCGACCTGCTTATCTGAGAATGATATAGATGTTAAAACTCGTATACTAGTAAAACCAATGGTCAATATGCAAAATCTCAGTGCAATAAAGTAATTCAAATTCTAGTATGGACCTCAGGAAACCCAATTAAATTTCCTCAACCTTTTATGCAATCTGTTCAGGTCTATGATATAACCTTCAATGAAATAGATTTTGATTTGTCAAAAATATCAAATTCTGACCATACCTCATTTCATAGGTTGTTTTTCTTGTAAATATCATTCCAAGAACTCTAGCATTTGTTAATATCAAGAAGATGAGCACTGACTTGTCAGAATTTATTCAGATTTTACTCCTTTCTCTTTCATGGCAACATAAAGTGTCCACATATCCCTTCATTTTTCCACTGATCATACTGTCCAGACTTTAAGAACATCATAGAGTGATCATACTCTGACAATTTATATTCACGTTCTAAACTTCCCTTGTGACCTCTGCTGCCTCACTGTGTTCCAACACACCAAGTGGTAAAGGATGAATCAGTTGCCAATTTTTCCATATTTTAATAAGCTTTTTTTTACAGGGAAACACCTTACTAATATGAAAACCCAATGACTAAACACTCAGTTTCAATGTATTTCCATTTTTGGATGTACAAATGAATCTGTAGTTAAAGTTTATTATCTTCATATGATTAAATACAATTAATATGCAGTTAGCAATGTGAGCTGTGTAGTGTAGTGGATCTCCAAACTTTGGAGTGAATGATGATTTTATGTCGTCTTAAGTAATTAAGGATTCAGCACATTAGAGTGGTGGAACTTTGTTATGCATGTCTGCAATCCCAGGGAGTTGTTATGGAATGTTATTAAAAAAAAATTCTCAGCCATTTATTTGGCATTTATTTGCATTTCACCTCTGGGATTTTAACACTTTGCATTAAAATATGTCCTGGTTTCATTTTCAGGAGAGCTGATGGATGGGAGAAGAGGATTAGTCCCTTCAAACTTTATTGAGCGTGTATCTGATGAGGACATGTTAACGTTTCATCCTCCGGAAATCAATGAGCTGTCTCATAGCTCATTTCAGGAGATAAGTTTCCATAGTGGCAGTGAGAAAAGCCTTTCGCTGAGGAAGAACAGCATCGAAAAGCTGGAGACCTCCAGCCTCCATGAGGAGCTCAGTCTGCATGGGTCACAATTAAAGCCAGATAGCCATGTGAGCAATGGTCTTGTTCTCAATACCGAAGAGGTGGCAGAATACGATGAGGATGTGGTGCCTTACCCCAGGAAACTGAACTTAATTAAACAGCTTGCCAAAAGCATCATTGTCAGCTGGGAGTCCCCTTTGGTGCCCGGGGGTTGGGGTACAATATTCAGCTATAATATCTATGTGGATCAAGAGCTGAGGATGAATGTCAAGTTTGGTTCACCAACCAAAGCTGTAATTGAGCGACTAGAACTTAATTCTAAAGCTTATCGCATCTATGTGCAGAGTGTGACTGACAAAGGGAACTCCGATATCATATGTAGCAGCATGCTAGTGGGGAAAGATGTCTGCGTTGCTCCTACGCAGTTGAAAGTTCAGACTATTACCGCAACCTCAGCGGACATTTCTTGGTTGCCAAGCAACAGTAATTATACCCATGTAATTTTCCTCAATGAGGAGGAGTACACAGTGGTGAAAGCTGGGAACTACTCCTACTCCCTGATGAACCTGAGGCCGAATATGAAGTACAAGGTGAAAGTGGAGGCCAGACCACACCAAATACCATGGGAACTACCACCGGATCGACGGCAGCTCAAATGCACATGTACTCAGTTCTCAACCTTACCAGGAGGTCAGTAACATAACAAATTATCTCTTCAGTACAAAGAATGTGCAGCCAAATTAGGTGTTGGGTAGTCAAATAGAACATTGTATCGGGGAGGCTGAATACAAATAGAAATTCAGATTAATGGTGAGATTGACGAGCTAGGATTTGCAGTGAGAAGTAGCGGGTTGAATGGGTTTAGTGAGTTAAATTCCAGAGTTGTGATGGCCGAAAGTTTTGCCAACATTGGAAAGGACAAATCCACAGTCAACCAGCATCATAAGGGTGAAGGGTTCTAGCTGGTATGTGGAAGGAAGCTGGAGCACAGACATGAGGACATTTTTAAACAAAGGTTTCAAAATCAATGTGCAGAGATAGTGGGGAGATAATAAGTTCAGAGAGATGATCAAAGAGTGGAATTATATGGGACACAACGCAGGTAGTTGGATTCTGGATCAGTTGTAACTTGTGTGGGAAACTTGGGAAGCTGTGAGAACATTGTTGGAAAACTGAAAGGTAGTACATGTTGAGGTAATTAGCCTTTGATGTTGCGACTAGATGGATTTGACAGTTTGTATTATATTCACTGTTGCCAGACTCTGTGTGTATTTTGGTTTGTTGGTCAACTGCATAGACAAACTGGAATTTATTCAACATCCTGTCTAAGGCAGGAAAGGGGAGGGGCTGATTGGAATCCAAAATATTGCTGTTAAGTCAGTGGATTGGCATGTTCCCATCTCTGGATGATCTTGCCTGGCGCAACCAAGGTGTGGAAGCAGCTAACTGCCAGGTCTGCTATTTGGGACCAGTTTGAGGAAATGTGGATCTTATGAGTGGCAAACGTATCCCTCTTTGCAGATAAGATCCAGCAGTTCCCTGGAGGCATCCACTAAGTGGGAATGTTATGTATACCAGTCCCCCGGTCTTAGAGTCACTTTGGATAGTGAGCTACAGGAGTAGCCATATGCCATCCTATGAGAGGAGCTCCTCCTCCACAATGATAGCTATGCAACTATGGCCGGAAATAAATTTAATAATTTAGTAATTCTTCTGAGAGTGCATCCATCTTGGAGCACCCTCATGTCTTCTTGTCTGCCACAGCAAAGGCCACCTTGCTGACAATTGCAAACCCTCTTACCCAACCTTATTGTCTCTCACCCAACCTTGCTGTCTCTCTCACTTTCTGCTCAATCCCCAGATTTTTCAAAATATATCAATCCAGGCCTTGAGTATACTTGACATTAGAGCATCCATGCACCACTGGGGTAAAGAATTCTGAAGATGATCAACCCTTTGATTGAAGATATTTCTCCTCATCTCAGTCCTAACTAGCCAACCCCTTATCCTGAGAATATGCCACCCAGTTCTCGACCCTTGACCTGGGGAAGTAGCCACTCAGCATCCATCCTGTCAACCCTCTCACACTCTCATGTTGCAGTGAGATCACGATTCATTCTTCAAATGCCTATAGAAAATAGACTAATGCAGCACAATCTGTCATTAGAGAACCGTCCTCTGAAATCAAATCAGTCAACCTTTATTGCATCCCTCTAAGTCTGATATATCCATACTTAGGTGCAGATGTCAAAACCACATAGTATTTTGATTGTGGCGTCAATACTTCTGGCAGTATTAATACTGAATGTCAATTTTTAACTTCCTTCGAGAAGATGCTGATGAGCTGCTGCCTTGTACAGTTCTATTGGGTAGGAAGTCTCAGGACTTTCCCCAGTGACTACAATGGAACAACAGTTGCATTTCTAAGTCAACTTGCTGAGTGATGGATAGGGTGCTAGTCAAGCAGATAGTTTTGACCTGAATGGTGTTGAGTTTCTTGAGGTTGATTGGAAATGCTCTCACACATCAAATGCAGAATATTTCATTACACATTTTATTTGGTTAATTTATTTGGTTCATTCATTTTATTCTACCATATTCATTATTTGTCCTTTGTAGATGGTACAAACCTTCAGGAATTAGAGAGTTCAATTACTTTTTGCAGAGTATTCAGTCTTGACCTGCTCTTGTAACCACAGCACCTACCTGGCTGTTCCAGTAAAACTTCTGGTCTATGGGACCCTCCAGGGTACTGGCAATTCAGCAAATGCAATACCTTTGAATGTCAAGAGGAATTGGGAATATTCTCACTTGGTGGAAATGATCATTGCCTGCCACTTATATTGTACAAACGTTACGTGTAACTTAAAAACCCAAGTCTGAGGTCATGCATGTAGATATGGCCTGAATTGAAAACTGTACTGCAATCGGTGAACATCCTGAATTCTTACACCTGTGATAGTGGAAATGTTGTTGAAGAAGTAGCTGAAAGGGTCTAGGACATTATTCTGAAGAACTTCTGCCCTGATGTTTTGAGGCTAAGATGATTGCTCTAAACAATGACGGTTTTTTCCTTTGTGCTGGGACCGATTTTAGCCAGTGCAGAGCTTCCTTCCTGATTCCCATAGTTCAACTTGTTCAAATGCTGCCTAGATATTATAGTCAGTCTTACCTCATCTCTGGAAACCAGCTCTTCTCTTCATGCTTGGGTCAAGGGTTAAGATCTGTAGCTGGCTAAACCTGGAAAAACCCAATCGATGTATCAGTGAGCCAGTTATTGCTGACTTACTGATGATGATGGCCCTGCCAGTGGTGCCTTGCATTACTCGGATGATTGAAAGTCGATTGATGTATGATAATTGGCTGAATTTGCCTTGATTTAACAATACATCAGAAGAAGCCCTTTGGCCCACCAAGCTGCGCTGATTCCTAATCTTTATATGACCCGCTATTTATTGCCCAGGCACAGTTTCTATCATTCTGTTGGCGTCCCATTCTTGTGTCTATCAAGGTACACCTTAAACATTGTTAATGTGCCTGCTTCCATCACCTCCACTGGTAATGCATTCCAGGTACCCACAGGGCAAAACGTTTTCCCCAAACTTCTCATACATTTGTAGATACCTATCTGGCTGCCCCTCAGCCTCTGCCTTTTCAGTGAAAATAACCCAAGTTTATCCAATCTCTCCTCATAATTAAAACCCTCCAGACCAGGCAACATCCTGGTAAACCTTTTCTGCACCCTCTCCAAAGCATCCAGATGTTTCTGGTAGTGTGCCAACCAGAACTGCTTGCAATATTCTAAATGTAGCCAAACTAAAGTGTTATACACCTGTAACATAATTTGCCAACTTTTACATTCAGTGCCCTGGCTGATGAAGGCTAGCATGCTGTATGCCTTCTTGACCACCTTATCCTTTATGATGTCACTTTCAGGGATCTGTGGACCTGTACGCCCAGATCCAAGTGTATGTCAATGCTCCTATTGCAGTTATTGTATAATTAACAGCTGAATGTGATCTTCCAAAGTGCATCTCCTCGCATTTGTCTGGATTAAACTCAGCTGCCATTTCTCTGTCCAAATCTGCAATCTTTCTACATCCCGCTGCATTCTTTGATAATCCTCCTCACTATCTACAACTCCGCCAGTTTGGTGTCATCTGCAAACTGACTAATCAGATCACCCACATTTTCCTCCAGATCATTTATATGTAATACAAGCAACAAAGGCTCCAGCACAGATCCCTGCAGAACACCACTAGTTACAGATCTCCATTCGGGAAAGCACCCTTCCACTGCTACTCTGTGTCTTCTATGACCACGCCAGTTCTGAATCCATCGAGTCAGCACGGATTCCATGAGACTCCACCTTTTGTCCTAGCCTGCCATGAGCTACCTAATCAAATGCCTTACCAAAGTCTTTGCAGATAACATCCACTGGCCTTCCCTCATTAGTCATTCTTGTCACCTCCTCAAAAACCTCAATGATGGTGAAACATGACCTTCCCTACACAAACCCATGCTGCTTATCACTAACAAGCCCATTTGCTTCCAAGTGTGAATAAATCCTCTCTCTCAGTATCTTTTCCAACAGCTTCTCCATCACTGACATTAGGCTAATTGTCCTGTAATTACCTGGATTATCTCTGTTTCCCTCCTTAACTAAAGGAACAACATTGGCCATTCTCCAGTCCTTTGGAATCTCGTCTAAGGCCAAAGAGGATGGAAAGATATCTGTTAAAGCACTAGCTATTTCCTTCCTTGCCTCCCATATATCGTGGGATAGTTCCCATCTGGCCCTGGGGGCTTACCTACCTTAATGGATTTCAAGACTCCCAACACTTCCTCTTTCATCATGATGACCTGCCCGAGAGTATTCACACACCTTTCCTTAACCTCAACATCCCTCGGGTCCATCTTATTGTTGAATACAGGTGTAAAGTACTCATCAAGGGGCTCCACCCATTATCTCTCTCTATTATCCTTGAGTGGCCCTGCTCTTTCCCTAGCTACCTTCTAGCTGCTAAAATATGTATAAAATGCCTTGGGATTCTCCTTAACCCTGCCGGCCAAGGACATTTCATGGCCACTTTTAGCCCTCCTAACTCCCCATTTGAGCTCCTTTCTACTTTCTCTATATTCTGCAAGGACTTTGTCTGTTTTTAGTTGCCTGGACCTTCATTATGCTATTTTTTAACTAAGCTGATAATTTGCCTTCTCATCCAAGATTCTCAAATCCTAACATTTCTGCCATTCATTTTCATAGGGTCAGGTTTGTCCTACACTTGAATCATCAAGGACGTTTTGTCGACAGGCAAAACCTGGGTCATTTACACTTTAACAAATAGATGAATATGATAGCCGCACTAGAAAATTTTAGATAGCAGTGTGGCAATTCTGAAACTCAAATCTTCAACACAATACTGGGACTCATTATCCTTTCCTTATAGAATGTATGTAACTATTTCTTGCTAGCAGAAAGAGTAAGTCAAGTTGGCTCAATCCTGACAGCTGCTGTCATGACAATATCAGGAGACAACTGGAATGAATCATTTACCAAATGACTCTCTGGTTGAAGGTGGTTGCAAAGGCTTCAGTTTTTGTCTGTTTACTCACTATTTTAAAGGGTGTGCAGGAGCAGAGGGACCTGTATGCGTATATACGTAATTCATTGAAGGTGGCAGAACGAGTGGAGATAGAGTTAATAGAGCAGACAGTACCACGGGCTTTATTAATACGGGCCAAGTTTACAAGATCTAGGATGTTTACAAGACTTGGATCAGTTGGAGTATTGTGTACTGATCTGAGTACCACACTTCAGGATGGGTTGGAGAGGGTGCAGAGGAAGCTTGTGAGAATGATTTTGTGGATGGGAAACTTCAGTTAGGAAGATGGATTGGACAAGTCAGAACTGTTCTTTGGACATTTGATAGACGTTTTCAAAATCATGTAGAGTCCAAGTAGGGTAGAGAGAATGAAATTGTAAACACTTATAAAGTAAAATCACCATACTCTTGTAGGGCTGACCTTGTATTAGAGAGAAACCCAGTGGTGGTGTAAACTGATGGTTAGTACACCTCAGATGAGAGACCTGCATATCGACTGCAGCTAATATCGGAATTGGACCCACGCTGTTGATGTTGATCTGCATCACAAACTGGCTGTCCAGCCAACTGAAATCCTAGCTTACTTCCCCAGCCAGTTTTTTGTCATCAGCAAAGCTCGGTACATAATACTTGGTCCTTTCATTTCATTCAGTACATAGATTTTTGACAGCTATGTTCCAGCACCTCACTAAAACTAGGGTTCTAGTGTAGCAGTGCTGAGGGATCTAGCTATCGGTCTGTTTTTGCAAACTGTTGGACATTGCAATGTGCCTGTGTCTCGAGGCATTATGGGGTTGAGTTGTGAATGTAATGACCAGTGCACGTCCTTGTTTGACTGACATTTTGGTTGACGCAGGTCCTCCAGATGCCCCACTGGATATTCAGATAGAAGCAAGCCCCAGTCCTGGGATTGTGTTGATCAGCTGGCTGCCAGTGACTATAGATGCTGCAGGGACTTCAAATGGCGTGCGAGTCACTGGATATGCTGTCTATGTTGACGGGCAGAAGGTAAAGCTCCATTTGCATTTCCTGTAAGTAATTCTTACTTTGTCTCTGTGTATGGGTCCCTTTGTTAACCCTACTTACTTTCTTCTGCTGCCTGATATGCTCGTGAGTTTCACAAATTTAATGCCTATCATATAAAGAGAGGTATCATTTTTGAGCAGAATGGACAAGGTTGACTCTACTTTAGGGATACATCACCTTTAATGCACTGAGTGGCTTCGTTCTCTGTGGCTGAGAACCAGGAGAATCGTGACTTCGATGATACAGTTTAAGTAAGTTTGTGAACTCTGTTCAGAATAGCATCTTGCCAGATATATTGTAGAGTCCAATTTTCTTCATTACTGTTTGAGCAACTGGTACAATCAAAAGTTGTTCAGCCACTGCCAATCCATGAACATCTACAGATAAAACCCCAGGCACCATCTATTTGGGGAAATAAAGGCAATGATTATGCCACCTCCTGCCTCTGCTATATATTCTTAATTGTGTCCATGGCCATCCCAGCTGCTTATCCATGGTCAGTCCCAGTTGTATCACTGCATTTTAAAGCATTCCTTCTCAATTTTGAACATTACTCCTCAGAATGGTGTGTTGTTGGTACTCTGTCCTTAATGCAGTTGGTTAGGTGCCGTCTTGATTAACAGAATGTTACGGTGTTTCATTCAAAAGTCAGCATGCATTCTTTCAACTGAGGTTGCTGCATCATTCTGAATGAAAATTTGATGCATATGTCAATGGCTTCAGTTAAATGATCAATTGGTAAGATTTGTTAGAAGTTAAAACTGAGATTTTCAGGACAATATAACTTCCTCTGATTTCTTCTCAGATTATTGAGGTGGCATCACCAACAGCTGGTAGTGTGCTAGTAAGATCCAGCCAGATTCAGCTTCTTCAAATTTCTAAGGAGCTCACAGTTCGCACCATGTCTCCTTACGGTGAATCAGCAGACTCTAGCCCTGTCAGAATTCCTCGAACACTGTTTACATTCCCTCTGCACTCTGTGCCATTACAGTCTGCCCCTGAAATATGTGAGCATCCTGAAGACAGTAATTCAGTCAGGAAACAATTGTCCATTGCAGATTTTAAGGATGAATTTGACGATCTGACTGAGATGGTCTCTGACAAAGGTCTCAACTGTCAGAGTGCCACAAGCTATAACGGAAAAGAGCAGGGTGGCTATCCAACTGCTTTTAAAACTCCGGGTCAGGTGGTTGATGTGATGCCAAATTCAATAAGTGTTACTTTCGAAGAACCAGCACCTGTTCAAAGAGAAAATACCAAAATGGAAGAAAATGTGCAGGTAGGTGGAACATGATTTTCACTGTTTTCAGTGTACCACATCACAAGGCAGCAATGGTCACAAACTTTTCTGATAGCTTATACATTAATTGGAGTTTTTAAACAGTGCGAGGAGAATGCTCAAAATTACTGCCAAATGTTCCATCTTGGGAACAGAAGTACAACCTAAGAAGTTACCTCTTCTTGTTTTGGGCTTGGCTTCAGCTGCCTAATTTGGGGTGGATTCTGGTTTCAGCCAACTGATTTGGTATTCAGGTGTGTTTTGGAGTAGTTGGTTTTCGAGAGACATTATTTTCCATTACCTGGTTCAGGCAGATACCACCAATTTGATAAAAAAGTTGCATCTCTTTATTTTGGTTTTTAAGATCAGTTCAGATCCCCTATTTCAGAGAATGGTTAGTTCCAGTATTAACTTTAAAAAACAACTGACATGGCTTGATTGGGAAGACTGGTTTCCTAAACTACAATATTTCTAAAGTACTTAATTGGTTGTAAAGTACTTTTGGATATTCTAAGATCATGTAAGATGCAAATCTGTTTTTCAGTAACTGGCTTTGTGGGACATGTTCTTATTGATCAATATTCAAGACTTTTGGTTTTCGTTGGTGTCTAGTCTCCATGGCTAATCTCAAAGACAATACGATCAAATTGCTCACATCCACTCGTGAAATTCTAGTATTTCATGTGACTATTTGTAACATCTAATAAGTTCAAGAAACTGAATTCAGCAAAAGTCAATATAATCAACTGATCTTTTCACAGGATGGTGCTGCAGATTTACGACACTCTTGTGGAGTGGACAAGTTTGAGGAACAACCAAAAGAAGATGTAGAAGATTTGGAAAATAGTCACATGAAGAGGCCAGTTGGTTCACTTGAGGATTTTCTTGTGAACTTAGAGAAGGAGGAAGATCCTGATGTCAGTAACACATATACTAAAGAAGATTCTGATGAAAACATTCTGGAAAGTGATCCAAATGAGCAGATGTTACAGACCACCAAAGCTATAGAAGCATTAGCTAGAACCATTCCACAAGAGTCAGATGACAGTGTTTCTCCAAGTAATACCAGGATGACATCGATTGAGGAATTTCTGATTAATTCAGAGTTTAATCAAGAAAAAGCGCACATTCCAGAGTTGGGGCAGGTCATTGAACAGAGTCAGTTCCAGTCTGGAGACATTCCTCAGGTTTGTAAACAAAAATGAAAGCAGTTTCTACCTTGGTGTTTTCTTCAGACACACCATTGAGAAGATGTTCATTAGATGAGAGTCCCAGTTAGTTAAAGTTAAACATTAACTGTGTTAGGTAAAGGTGAGAGAGGGGCGAAATCTTGGAGCTGCATGTATTTTGAGCATTTCCTTTCATTTATGAGACCTTTTGCAAATCCAGGACAGACTGATGGGATGAAGGTTTCAAAATATGCATAATGTTCTAAGAAGCAGAAGCACCCTAGTTTCTAGTTGACATGATCATCAAATTGTTGAAAGTCAGGTGAATTTGGCCTTGCTATTTCATCTTTTATGTTGAAAAACTGGACATATTTTATGGGATGCAATAATTTATTTGCAACTTGTACACCACCATAGTTGGATATTGGATTGATTTTCCTTTTTAGACTGCAGTCTACTGCAACAAAAACAGAGGAATGCATTCCCTCACAGAGGTTATTTAACCACTAATATCTGAATTAAACAAGAAATACAAATAGGCCTTTCTGAAGGCCATGCCACACCTTTCCTCAGATCCTATCGCAGCTCAAGATTTGCTTTTGTTATCAGATGCCTTTGCTAGATAGATATTTTACGCTAAATCTCCTGCTATTCACCTTTCAATTTAAAATGATTTAACCATTATTAATAGTCTTCTGATTGAATATTGTTCAGATCTCTAACAGAGCCAAAATCCTGTTTCTGTATTTATGTTGGTCTTCTTGTTACTGATGTTTAAAACCGATTTTTCCCTTCAAGGATCAAAGACAAAATGAACTTAGGCACACTGAATTGAATTCACATCAGCACAAATTGATAGAACAGATTACTTCAATGGGTGTTAATAATTTTTGAAATACTGTCGAGCCATTGACAAGCTAGATAGAGAATGGGTTGGATGATTGTACAGTGTATTGACGCATCATTGATTTACTTTGAGTGAATAGTGAATGTCATTCCCTAAATTATGAATTCCAAATCTCAATTCTATTAACTGTCAAGCTGTTAGAGATGCCCCTGAAGTAAAAATGGGGTCATGTGAGTGCAAAGGTAAGAGTTACAGAAGAAGAGATTTTCAGTTCTAGCAAGAAGGAAATGAGTAGGTGAATGAAAGTTAATTAATTAGACTGTAATTATAAACTAACAATTTTGCATAGCTTTGTTTCATATGAAGAAAAAGCCTTACAACAAAGGATAATCGGGCCATTGGGTCAAAGAGTGGCAGATGGAGTTTAATTTAGATAAATGCAAGGTGTGGCATTTTGCTAGGACAAACAAGGGCAGGACTTATACGGTTAATGGTAGGGTCCTAGGGAGTGTTGTAGAACAGAGAAACCTAGGAGTTCAAATACATAATTCCTTGAAAGCTGTATCGCAGGTAGGCAAAGCGGAAAGAAAGTGTTAGGCATGCTTGTCTTCATTGCTCAGGCCATTGAGTTTAGGAGTTGGGATGTCATGTTACGGTTGTACAGGATGTTATTGGGGCCCTTTTGGAGGACAGTGTATAGTTCTGGTTGCCTTGCTAGAGAAAGGATAATATTAAATTGGACAGGGTACAGAAAAGATTTTCAAGGATGCTATAGAGACTGGAGGGTTTAAATTATAAGGGGAAGCTGGATAAGCTGGGACTTTTCTCACTGGAGCGCAGGAGGTTGATGGATGACCTTCTAGAGATTTATAAAATCGTGAGGAACATGCATAAGATAAATAGCAAAGTTCTTTTCACTGGGGTTAGAGAGTTCAAAACTGGAGGGCATAATTTTAAGGTGAAAGGAGAAAGATTTAAAAGGGACCTGAGGGCAACGTGCTTCATATATGGAATGAACTGCCAGAGGAAGTGGTAGATGTAGGTACAGTTACAATATTTAAAAGATATTTGGACAGGTACATAAATAGGAGAGATTTAGAAGGATAGGGGCCAAATGCAGGCAAATAGGACTAGTCTCAGTTTGGAAAATTTGGTCAGCAAGGATGAGTTGGATTGAAAGGCCTGTTTCTGTGCTGTATGATTTTAGATCTCTAAATTATTATGAAATATTAAGTGGATTTGTTAATAGCAAATCAGACTCAAGCTTGTTTCAATCTTAGCTCTCAGGCACACAACAAATGCCCCATTGAAGTCAGTTACTATTTTGGAGAGACTCAAAAAAAGAAGCTTTGTTAATTTGTTGTTGCTGAGTGTCCTCTAACTTTTTACTATGTCCTATAGGCTCCCCTGTCCATATGTCCTATAGGCTCCCCTCTCCATTTGCTGATTAAATCCACCTCCTTTTTCTGTGTACCCAGAGCTCTCATTGATGGTCTAATTGTCCTTTAATGTTGTTTCTGATGTACTCTTTCCTGTAGAGGATGAAGAGACATTATTTTGAGTTTATTAATGTTATGAAGTTTTGCCTAAATTGGGGTAATTTATTATCAAGAATGTGAGGTGAAAGCATACTGTTCCTTGAAAATAAAAGTTATTAAAACATAGAAGCCCTTGTAACAAGCAAAGTGAGTTCAGACTGATTTTGAATAAAGAAAGTTTGGAAACATTACCCTTTGCAGAAACTTATTTCTCAGTTAACTTGGTGCTGAGAAATAATGACAGGTAAAGAGATTAATGAAGTTGTCTCAAGACAAGAAGATCTTTATTGGCATCAGATATTTACCTTATCGTGATCATCAATCTTTTACATTGTTTGGCAGATCTTAGCAAGGTGGAGATTACAATCAATATCTCTTTCATCTCAATGTAGACATCCTGCACCCTTGTAGAGTGGACTGGACCCCTGTGGAGTCTCTTGCTCTCAGGCCCATCATTGATTCCATCAACTCTTACCAGTGATGCCTCTGCAAGCACAATGTCAGGGTCCATCATCGGCAAGCAACTCTACGCTACCTGCTTATTCTACTTATTTTGCTGAGAATTGAAGTTGCCTTTCAATGACCATCATGTTTAGCCATCGAATGGTGACTTTCCAGAGTCCAGACTTCCTTTTGTGACTAATAAGGCTTCAGGGGGGAGAAAACCCAGCAGTTTTACATCATAAAAATCTAAGTCTTGTATCTGAAATTGTGCCACTAACCTCCCTTTTTTTGTCACCGACTGGTTCCTAAATTGGCATGCAAATAGTGATGATGGAGGGTTCTTTTTGTATTTGGAAGCCTATGACAAGTGGTGTGCCGCAGGGATTGGGGCTGGGATCCTTGCTGTTTGTTATATACATTAACGATTTGGATATGAAGGTAAAAGGTTTCGTTTGTAAGTTTGCCGATGACATAAAAACAGAGAATGCTGTTGATAGTGAGGAGGATATGGTCTACACTCTGATATTATCAGCAGATAAATTGGGCAGAGCGATGGGAGAAGGAATTTAATCCCAATAAGTGCAAGGTGATGCATTTTGGGGCATCCAATAAGGGAAGGATTTGCACAATGAATGATAGTCTCTGGGGGCTACTGACGAACAAAAGCAGACAAAATGGTGAAGAAGGCATACGGGATGCTTATCTTAATTAGCCGGGGCATAGAGTATAGGAGCAAGAAAATTTTATGACCACTTTATAAAACATTGGTTACGTGACAGATGGAATACCGTGTGCAGTTCTGGTCGCGATACTATTGGAGTGACGTGACTGCACTTGAGATTCACCAGGATGCTGCCTGAGATGAGAAGTCTCAGTTATGAGGAAAGACTGGGTTTGTTTTCCTTGGAGTAGTGGAGACTGGGGTTGGGGTGGAATCTGATTAAGGAATACAAAATTATGAGAGGCATAGATCATGAGAATCTGTTCTCCATCGCAGACGTGTCTAAGATAAGAGGGCAAATTTAAGGTGAGGAGCAAGTGGTTTCGAGGAGATCTGAGGAAAACAAAATTCACCCAGAAGATGGTTGAAATATGGAACATGCAGACTGAGAAGGTGGTGGAGGCAGGTACTCTCACAACATTTAAAAAGTGTCTGGATGAGCATTTAAAATTCCAGGGCAAACTAAGCTATACACCAAATGCATGTAAATATGATTAGTGTAGTTTGGTGTTTGTTAGTTGGCATAGACATGGTATGTCAAACGGCCTTTATCTGTGCTGCAAATTCTGATTAAATCACAATGTTTCTGCAAAAGGGGAGCTAGCGGAGCTAGTAATAATTAAATTGTGGTTGCCAGGATACACTGGAGCACTAGATAAACTGGTTCTCACAGACTTTCCACAGAAATACATAGCAACTCGGAGTGCACCAGTTTGCTTTTCACATATTTTATATACCGTCTTTTTCTTTCTGATTTCTTTTCACCTCCAGCAGGGCGATAATACGGCGAACCACGAGAGTGAAGATTACCCTCTGGACAGCAGTCGGGGCTCTGACCTCTCGGACATCATGGAGGAGGATGAAGAAGAACTGGGATCCGACACACAGATGAATGAAGAAATTCAACAAGATTGCAGCTTGATCAGGGACACCTCACTAAAGGTAACAGTCTCAGCTATCTCCCCTAGGAATTTACTGGCCCTAGGGGAAGAAGCGGGCAAACATAATTAAGAGGGCTGAGGCTTGGAATTTATTGTCATAATGATTAGCATATTGTTGCGTGCGTTTATATTTCATTCAGTTGCTGACTTTTTGCCTCAGGCCAAAGGTAAGTCACAATGCACACAAGAAACAATCAATCTTCAGTCACTATCCACTAACATAAATTAATGGAATCAATTTTATAATCCTCGTCCTTTCTGTGAAGTATTCCGTCAATAATATAGATTTATTGTAGTTGGATCTGAGTAAAAGCATTTATTACTCTGAAAACTATCACATGGACACAAATACCATGAAATATTTAGACATTACAGATTTTCTAAATTGTCACAGCACACATTACGTTGCAAAATGGTTATTGCTCTGCAGAGGCCCTAATGTGTCGAAAATTGTAATGCTTCCCAAAGTACAGAAATTAAATATGTTTCCACAACTGGATTGGGGTTTTGGAAGCACAGCTTATTGCAGCCTGAATCTGAGAGAAATTGGTGTTTGTTTACCTGAGAGACAAAACCAGCAAAAATTGTGGCATTTGCTGATGCACAGATTGAACATGTAGGTTTGTGAGTTGCAGGGTGGCAGGCTGGAGAGTGGGAACTTACTCCTTTGTTCATGTCAATATATCAAACACAGCCTCAACAACGTTACCTCGTTTAATAGGAACACAGTCCGAGTACTGAGAATAGCAAGGCTGCAGGGCCAAACTTCCTGAGGAGAAATGTTTTATCCAAGTTTTGGCCATAATCGCAGGTGTAAATATTGTGCCCTTTGTGGCTGAGGGAAGGGTGAGGGGTTGGGGGGTGTGGAGGTGGAATGATGGTCCGATGGCAACTGTAGTCTTTATCCTATGTGCTGTTAGAAAAGGCAAAACGCTCTGTGAAAGGGAATTAAACCAATAAAAAAAAGAGTAGGAGTGAGAATAAAACTTAAATAGATAATGGTCACTCAAAAGGAAGTATGAAAAACTATTAACAGTCAAAATAAAATATATAAAAGGAGGTCAAGATATACCAGAGACAAGAATGTGTTTGACAATGAAGTGAGAATGTGTTGTTTATCCCCATATAAATAGGCAGTTGCTTTCACTTTTCAGGAATGCTTAATAGAATCATAAGGAGGGTGGCATTGTGGCTCAGTGGTTAGCACCACTGCCTCACAGCTCCAGAGACCCGGGTTTGATTCCACCTTTGAGCAACTCTGTGGGAGTTTGTACTCCTCGTGTCTGCATGGGTTTCCTCCTGGTGCTTCGGTTTCCTCCCACAATATTATAATGTGCAGACTAGGTGGCTTAGCCTTGGAAAATGTAGGGTTACAGGAATAGGGGGTGGATCTGGGTGGGATGCCCTTCAGAGGGTTGGTGTGAACACAGTGAGCCAAATGGCCTGCTTCTGCACTGTAGAGATTCTATGATTGAGTGAGTGTAATCTGATTGAAGTTCCTGAATTGTGACGGATTTTCCAATGCAATTAACAGTGGACTGCTCAAAAAGTCCAGTTTGATAAATACGTAAAACATTTCATCATCCTTTCTCAGTGCCTAAATGCAACATGTAACTGATAGTATGAACCAAAGTGTGCTACCCCAACAAGCTGGGACCAATACCCTACCAGGACACGCCTTGCTAGTGCTTTCAGGGTATTTGCACTAACTTGGCAGGATATGAAACCCTGTAATTCAGAAGAGACAGCAGCAAAGTTGGAATTTGAAGACAAAAAAAAACTAAATGAACATAGAAGGCTGAGGAACAAAGATTCTAAAATAAAGGGCAGAGTTATCGTTGAATGATTAGTGGTATATACTTTAATTCAAGTACTCCATGAATAAAGCAGATGAACTCAGGGAAGATGGATTCTGAGTTATTGAAACACAGCTTAAAGAAAGGAAGTTTCAAAGAAATTGCAGATCAACATTCCAGGTTAGAGTTTTCAGACAAGATAGAAAATGGGTTAAAGAAAGTCTGGTCATAATATCGGTTAAAGAAACATTCACAGCAGTGAGAAAGGATGATATGCTGGAAGGATCGTCAAGTAAAGCTATTTGAACTAAACTGAGAAATAAAAAAAAGAGACAGTGCTGAGAATTTGCAATGCTCCTTCAAACTGTCAAAAGGAGATGTAAATACACAAATAGAAACAAATTAACTGAGGTGCAGAAACACTAAAGTAGTAATGGTAAGAAGATTCAACAGTCCTGATACTAATTGGGATAAAATTAGTGTAAAGGTTTTGGAGAGCACAGAATTCTTATTGGGTGTTCAGGGTATCTATAAATAATAATCTATTTAGCTGGCACATAGCAAGCCCCACCAAGAGAAGGAGCAGCCTTAAACACTTTCAAGGAATGAAGTTTGCATGGAGAAGGGACATCAGTTGGAGAACATTTTAGTGATTGTGTACATTATTCACTCAGATCTCCTGCAGTTATGAAAGAAAGACAAGGAGTAAAAGTTCTAAATTGCATAAAGTCTAAGCTGAAATGTGATTTGGCAAAATTGGAATTGGAATATCTTGTAGGTAAAACAGTGTCAGAGCAGTGGGATGCATTCAAAGAGGAGCTCAAAAAGAGTTCCTGCTAATGAAATGGGTGTGTCTCCCCAGTCTGAAACCCCAGATGTCAAACAGCATACAGAGTAGCATAAGGCAATAAAGGTTAGCAGATGTCAGATGCTGAGAAACAAATACCACAGAAAGCTTGGGTGCTTAGAAGGTGCAGGGGTGAAATTGGAAAAGAAATTAGGAAAGTGAAGAAAAGTAATTTTAAAAAAAAAAAGGTGATATCAAAGAACGCTGAAACGTTTTACAATGCATGCAGAGGAAAATGGTAACAAAGGAAAGAGTAAAGTCCAGTAAAGTAACTTTTCTGTGATAGCACAAGATGTGCATGGTTCTTAATGAATACATTGTGACTGTTTCCACAAAAGAGGAAGGCAAAGCAATTATTGTTCTCTTGAAGAGAAAGGTGAAATATTGGCAAACATACTCCTAGACATAGAGAAAATGTCAAAGATATTTTGCACCCTTGAAATTGGAAGAATCGCTAGGCCCAGAGGAAATTTATTCTAGGTTGCTTGAGTAAGGGAAGAAATTGCAGAACCTTTGATAGTTTTCCATTTGTTCTTTGTTAGAAAAAATATAAGTACCATAATAGGATGATTGATATTACATCATTGTTTAAAAAAGAAGGAAAAGATAACCTTGATAATCACAAGCTAGTCTGCCGTACCTTGGTTGTGGATAAATTATCAGCAGGTATTCGGAGGCAGCATTGGAAAGGAATGGAATGGTCGAGGAAAGCAACATGGATTTGATATAAGAAGATCCTGTCCCTCTAAAGTTATTGAATATGTTGTGAAGGTTGACAAGGAGCATTGACGAGGGTAGCACGTTTAATGTAGTTTATATGAATATTATCAAGACATTTGGCAGGGTTGCCCGTGACAGATTGGTCAAAAACTTTGAAAAGTGGATTCCAGGGGAAAGTGGCAAGTTGGATCCAAAATTTGCTCAGTGATCTGAAGAAAAGGATCATAATGGGTAGGTAATTTTGAGACTGGAAGGTCATTCCACTCTATTTCACAAGGTTGAATTCCTTACTTTTTGCCAGGTATCAATGATTTAGATTTAAATGCAGGGATAGCGATTAAGAAGTTTCCAGAGCATACGACAGTTGGCTGTGTAGAATGTTGTAAGCTGCAGGTCAGATATCAGTAGACTGACAGGTAGACAGAAAAACGAGAAATGAATTGAGTTTGGAAAGTGCGATATGGCATCTGGGGAGTACAAAGATAAATGGGTGGATACTGAGAAATATATCCAGTTGGACCTCGGAGTGCATATACACAGGCACCTGAAGGTAGCAGCACAGCTAGTTGATATGGTTAAGAAGGAATTTATGATCATTTTCTTTGCAGCTAACTCATAAGTTCTAAGAGCAGAGAGTTTTTGCTAGAATTTGTTAATTTGACTGGAGCTCAGAGTACTGCATGCAATTTTAATCACTTTTGGAACAGAAGAGGCTAAGGAAAGAGTCAATTGAGTTGCACAAAATTAGAAAGGGGCTAGATAGGGTGAGTAGAAATAAACTAATTTCCTTTCACAGGAAGGTCAATAATCAAGGAGTATAGATTCCTTGTAATTTGTAGAAGAATTGGGAAGGAGTTGAGGAGAATTATATTCATCCACAGAGTGGTGGCAGTCTTGAACTCAAAGGATGTTAGAGATAGAAACTCTTAAAAAATACTTGGTGCATTTGAAGTGTCGGACCTGCAATGTTATAGACAAGGAGTTGAAAAATGGCATTAGGTTAGATGGATGATTTTGTATCAAGTATGGATGCAGTAGGTGAAATATCCTCCTTCCAGGGAATAAATCTTCTGTTTCTTACATAAGAAGGTTACCTCAGAGTACAACAGGATTTTGATCTAGATGGGCCAATGGGCCAAGAAATGGCAGATGGAGTTTATTTTAGATAAATGTGAGCTGCTGCATTTTGGAAAGTGTGATGTGGCTTCTGGGGAGTGCAAACATAAATGAGGCCAGGATTTATACACCGAATGGTTAGGTCCTGGGGAGTGTTGCTGAACAAAGAGACCTTGGAGTGTATGTTCGTAGTTCCTTGAAAGTGGAGTCACATGTAGACAGGATAGTGAAGAAGGCATTTGGTGTGCTTTCCTTTATTGGTGAGTGCATTGAGTTGGGAGACAGTGAGGTCTGCATTTGCTGGAGATCAGAGTTGAGAGTGTGTTGCTGGAAAAGCACAGCAGGTCAGGCAGCATCCGAGGAACTGGACAATCGACGTTTCGGTTCCTGATGAAGGGCTCCGGCCCGAAACATAGATTCACCTGCATATAGGAGTTGGGAGGCCGTGTTATGGCTGTACAGAACATTGATGAGGCCACTTTTGGAAAACTGCATGCAATTCTGGTCTCCCTGCTATAGGAACGATGTTATGAAACTGAAAATGGTTGTGAAAACATTTATGAGGATGTTGCCAAAGTTGGAGGATTTGAGCTACAAGAAGAATCTGAACAGGCTGGGGCTGTTTTTCCTGGAGCATCAGATACTGAGGGGTTTGTAAAATCATGAGGGGCATGGATAGGGTGAATAGCCAAGGTCTTTTCCCCAAGGTGGGGGTGTCCAAAACTAGTGGGCATAGGTTTAAAGTGAAAGGGGAAAGATTTAAAAGGGACCTAAGGTGAGATTTTATTCATGCAGACGGTGGTGCTAGAGGATGTGGTGGAGCCTGGTACAATTACAACATTTAAAAGACATAAATAGGAAGGACATAGGCCAAATGTGGGCAAGTGAATGAGATTCATTTAGGATAACTGGTTGGCATGGATGAGTTGGACCAAAGGATCTATTTCCGTGTTGTACATCTCTATCGTTCTAAGTGAGGAAGTCTTAGGTTCCATTTGCTAGTGCATGCTGTTTCATATCAACAGTTAAATTCCTTGAGCCGCTCGGTCCAAACTGTATCAAATAGTATCAAAAGACTCATGCTAGAAGTTGGATGGAAAATTGAAGGGTGGTGGGGTGGGGTGGGGACGGAGAAAATAAATTGATGCATAGTTGAAGGAAATCCCACCCTTTGGAGGGATGAGCTAATCTGTTTGGCTGGAGACTCCAGTAGCCCCAGCAGTGCCAGAGATCTGTAGTGGGCAGTGTTCGGACTGCAGGCAGGCTGTGAGGTAGACCCAATGGAAACTAGAATGAAGCAAGCCAGGTTATTGTTGGAACCTTATAGAGGTGGGGGCTAATGGACTGGGGAATAAGTTGTAAATTACATCAGGGAGGAAAGAAACAGGAGCTATCTTCTTTGCTGGTTGGTAAAGGGTATCCCTGACGTTAATACCCTCTTCTTTTACTCTGTTTAAAACACTAGAGAAAATAATCCTTCCATCTGAATGTCTGTGCCAACCATTCTCTGATGTAGATAGCATAAAATTGGGGTTAATTGAGCTGCAAGTGAATATCGATTGATACTTAGGTTTTTAAGTATGTTGGGCAGGCTGCCGATTTTGGGTTGGGGGTGATTTTGGCAGTGAGCTAGCTACCTCATTTATATAACATTCCCCTGGCTAAAACACACCCAGCAGCAGCATGTAATAACCAACTCAGTGTCAACAGCAGCTGAAGCTTTCCTGTGAGACTCAAGTAGCCAAGTAGCATTTCTGTGTAGGCTTGCAGATGATGGACAGCTGTCATACCCCAGCATGGACCAGCATCTTTGGGAGTGGAAGGCAAGAAAAAAACTTGTGCTCAACTGGATTCACATCACAACAGGACTTCTACGCCTTTTTATCATATGAATGGGAGGTTACAGCTGCTTATCTATTTCCAGTATTGAAGCAAATGTACAGGGCAGTAAGCATAATGAGCAACCAGTTTGAGATTGGATATGAAATGATACATATCCATGTTAATATACTCCAGCTTGAGTAAACCCACTCACTGCCACAAGTGTCCTCGGCCAAATCATCTTCAGCTTCTTCATCAATGACCTCCATCGGAAATGGGGATGTTCACCACCATTCACAACTCATCAGATACTGAAGCAGTCCATGTCCAAATACAGCAAGATCTGGACAATATCCCGGCTTGGCCTGACAAGTGGCAAGTAATATTCATGCCATGCAAATGCCAGGTAATGACCATCTCAAATAAGAGGCAATCTAACCACTATCCTTTGACATACAATGGTGTTACCATCACTGAATCCCCAATAACAATCAAATTCCTTGGGGTTACCACTGACAAACAACTGAACTGGACATTAAAAAATATTAGCTACAAGAGCAGGTCAGAGGCTAGGGCTACTGCCCAAGGTAACTTACCTCTTGACTCCCCAAAGCCTGTCCTCCATCTACAAGGCATACATCAGTGGAATACTTCCCACTTGCCTGAATTGCAGCTGCAACAACACTCAAGAAGATTGACAACATCCAAGACAAAACAGTCTACTTGATTGGCACCACATCCACAAGCATCCACTGTCTCTACCACCAATGCTCAGTAGCAGCGGTGTGCACTATCTACAAGATGCACTGCAAAAATTCGCCAAAGATCCTCAGACAAAACCTTCCAAACCCACAACTACTTCCATCTTGAAGGACAAGGGCAGGAGATCCATGGTAACACCACCACCTGAAAGTTCCCCTCTAAGCCACTCACTATCTTGACTTGGAAATTTATTGCCATTCCTTCAGTATTGCTGGGTCAAAATCCTGGAATTCCCCCCCAAAGGCCGTTATGGGTCTACCTGCAGCAGATGAACTGCAGTAGACAAAACCTTCCAAACCCACAACTAGTTCCATCTTGAAGGATAAGGGCAGGAGATCCATGGTAACACCACCACCTGCAAGTTCCCCTCTAAGCCACTCACTATCCTGACTTGGAAATTTATTGCCATTCCTTCAGTATTGCTGGGTCAAAATCCTGGAATTCCCCCCCAGAGGCCGTTATGGGTCTACCTGCAGCAGATGAACTGCAGTAGGTCAAGAAGGCAGCTCATCACCACACTCTCAGGGGCAACTAGAGACTGATAATAAACGGTGGCCAGCTAGCAATACTCTCATCCCAAAATTTAAAAATAAAACTGAAGAGTCAATTCTAAATGCAAATTTTGAAAATGATAAGAAAATGATACCTTTAAGAAACCATGTTAGCAGCCATGGACAATCTGCATTAAGTTGCTCACTCAATAAAATAGTCATCATGAGACTACCTTAGCTCAGAAACTCTTATCATATTACCAGCAGATGTTGGTCTTCCTTGATTCTTTGCATGTATGGGTAACACTGTTGACATGACATGACAAAATGTCTGTGCTTGGTCGTGGCAGAAGGAGAAGCAGCACACTGTTGTACCGATTGTCTGACTTGTCTTTATAAATGCACATTTGAACCTACAAACCATTATTGAGTGGAACCAACTCATGATGCAAGGGTCTTCACAATAAGAGTGCAAGGGTCTTTGCATATTTCTTACTGTGCAAGGTCATACTAATTAATCCAGAAGCAATAACAAATGCCCTGCTGAAGATGTTTGCAATCAATTCTGAGCAGTAAAACCATTGCTAATTGGTCACTTCAGCACCATTGTTATAAATTGTGTTCTAGAGTTAATTCAGTGGCATGATACTTTTGAATCATTTATGACAATATTCCAGAAAAGGTTTGGAAAGAGGAGCTACTTTAAATGTTGTGGATTATCACATAATTCATGAAAGTTTGAAATAAAGTGATCAGAAACAATATCTAGTGAAAATACATATGGCACTGATTTTGTGTACTCGTGGATTGTAAATGCACAGCTCATCCCAATAACAATAAACCCTCACATATTGCAGTATAAATGTTGGGAGCTAGGTAGAAGCATGTATGCTTCTTTGACTTATTTGATGTCTGAATGTACTGAGTAAAACAAAGATGAAACAATTCACTGCTTGGATTGTCTTCAACTTACGCGAATGTATTATGATTTGAAATGTAACACGCAAGGTAACTTTATTTGCAAATCTCAACAGTGGAAAGTTTTCTATTTTTTTAATATGTAACAAGTACCCATAATTTTCAATTTATTTCTACTTCAGCACCATTGTCAGATATCAGGTTCTGGAAATCACTTATTGCTAATGTGGTTATGGTACACATTTCACTGAGATGGGTGCTCCAACTTTTTTTTTGTATTTGAAACTTTTTCTCACATTGTGGATTTCTGTTGCTTGACTGTGCTTTGAGTTGATCTTGTTTCAATTTTCACTTCACCTTTTTTTTCTTTCTTTCTCCCACCCCCAACCCCGTCCTTGCATGCATTCAACCACTGTACGTGTTAACCATATCGCAGCAACCTGAGCAATATGAAACTGATAGTGATGAGGAGTTTCTGGAGAAAATTCTAGAGCTTCCTCTGCAGAAACGATACAGTAAGAAACTATTCAGCATTCCTGAAGTAACAGAGGAAGAGGAGGAGGAGGAGGAGGAGGAGGAGAAGAAGCACCTGGAGGTCATCTGTAACAACAGCCAGGGTGGTACCAAAAACCAGCAGGAAGTAGAAAAAGTCTCTGTCCACACTCAGGAGAAAGAACAATTAGAGGAACAGGGTCAACCCTTTGAGTGTGTACAGAACACTTCTGAAAACCATGGAGAGACTGAACAGGCCTTGAAATTTGGTACCAAAGATCAGGAATTGGAAGAGAAACCTACCCCTGATGTCAGTCAGAATATCAGCAAAAAAGTAGCTGAGGAATTTGTGGGTTCTACTGTTCAACAGAATGAGTTGAAAGCTAAGGGCTTGGAAGAGGTATCAATATCTGACTGCATCTCTGACCAGAGCAATAATCAGGAGCCGTATGAAAAGCAACCTCTCTACACAAAGGCTAATGTCAAAAGCAAAGAATGGAGTGAAGAGACAAGTGGGTGTGCATATCATGGTGCCGAGATTCATCACATATACCCCCAGGAATATAACAGGTCCCACCAAGAGGAAGAGACCACAGTAGAATATGTGCATGCCAACACCATTGATGAGTCTCACCTAGATGTTGCTGAATGTGTAGAGAAACCACAACCAGAGGAGGATGACAGGGATGTTTCAGAGCCAGATGTTGTTGACTTAACATCCATCTTAAAGATGCAATCGCAGACATGGATGAGGTCCACAGATCCCAGAGAGGTGAATGTGGCAGGAATTGGGAATCAACATTACAACAGGAGGCAGCAGGTAACTCATGAACACTTAGAGATAGATATAGAGTATGGCACTGAGGAGGATGAAGAAATAGTGACATCCAGCTTGCACTTCTGCCCTCAAGTCATTCATCCAGAACAAATGAGATCAAGTTTGTGGTTTGGCAGCAAGACTAACAGAGAAAATGCAAGTGAGTGTTCAAGGTTCTGTGAGTCCGTGCAGTCACATGAACAGAGGCAGACCTATGAAAAAGGCGTTATTTTTGATTCAAACGCCAGCAGCACCAAGTCTCTTCATCACCATAAGAAAAAGAATAAGGCTGCTTTCACCAGGAGATTGCGACATTGTGAACGAAACAAGTTACAAGGAAGGATAGCAGAGGAGGCTTGGAAGTTGGAGTCTTATGAATTGGGAAGGACAAGGGCAAGGCCTGAGGATTCAGCATGTTCACGGGTGTGTGTTTATCTCACTGTTTACCTACACCATCCTTTCCTTAGTTCTATTATCCTGTAGTTGTCAGTTTGTTTTACTGCTTGGTGTGTTTCCTGCTGCGTGTATACATCACCTTCAGATAGTTGTTTGGTAGTGCAGAAGTTGAGTGTTATTGGAAAAAAGAGACAGATTTTCTCGAAGCTTTCCTATTGCACCCATCAGGACAATCTACAAGAAATGCCAAAGTAAAGGGGAAACAGCATTTGGAGGGTGCAGATTGGATTCTGATTGGTAGAGGTATTGCCATGAAGAATGCATCAGTTAATGATAACTGGCCATTAACTGCCAAGCATTTTTTAAATTTTAACCAAGACAGGTTGCCACTGATTGGTTAATTTATCAGACAATACATTTTCCAAAGGAAAATTGTTACCCATTATGTTAAATTGAAGCAAGTGCAATGTTTGTGTGTGTGTGTATGTGTGTGTGTGTGCATTTTGTCTGCAAAGAACAGGGGCCTGTGTTGTAATATATCTCTTCCAGTATACTGTACCACACTGTAAGCCAACTGCCAATTCTCTTATCTCGTACTGTATAAATACTTTGGTATTCCTTGTGAATTGTGTCGATGAATTTGAGACAAAAAGCTTTGGCAAAATGTATTTTCTCAGCAATACTTCTCCTCATTTCTGGTGGATACTTTGAAGCCATGGTCCATGCTTTCCTAGCATCAATGACTTTCAGAGAGCTCAAATCCAACTAAACTAAAATTGAACATATCTGTCAAGGCATAGGTGTTATGATAATTATTAATCATTAGGGGGTTATTCTTCAGGTATTGTTGGATAACCAGCTACAATTACAACTGCAATTGGAAGATCAGAGTTTTAAGACATCCATGATATTGATGCTAATTTTTAGGCTGAGAGACCATGGTAGTGATGCAAAGCAGAATGTCACGAGAATTTCACAAACATTTTATGGATACTTTTGAAATGTTAATTGCCCAGTACAACAGTTATTAGTTATTCCCTACAAATCCAGTTTGTGTCTGAAGGGATCATTTTGAGTTTTACAACACTAGGATGAGTTTTGGGTTGTTGCAGGTCTCCAGATGGAAATGGGAGAAACATAAATGAGAGACATAAATAATATGTCATGGCACAATGGAATTTTGACTCCAATGCACTAAATCAACCTCGTGATAATCCTGCTTGTGTCTGTTATAGTGATTAAGAGTTAAGTGATCCGATAACTGCTAGTTTGGATTCAGTGTAGCTGGTGAAATAACAAAGATGTATTGTTCTGAATTTAAGATTTTTAAAAAATGATCTTTTCCCATTCTGAGATTCTGCCATATTGTCCTGTCAAGCAGCTTCTGGATAATCTTAAAGGTGGGTGTAAACCACCTGCCTGAGCTTCATGCTCTGACTTATTTCCATCTTTGGGAGTGCTTGACTTTGTGAAGTTATGACTGGAACTAAATCACGATACAATTAATGTATGATGTATCCTGGAAGAGCTCCAAAACATTACAACACTCCAAATCTCAAGATTGATTGGATCTGTGAATATGAGCATGTGTGTATCAGCAGAAGGACAGGTTGATTCTGGGTAATCCAAGGTGGAGGTCGGGAAAAATTTATGGCTATAACAGACTGCTCCTTTTTTAAAGTATATTAGATGTTGGAGGGAATTTCCTCAAATTCTAGGGGCAGCAATTACTGTTTTATATACGGTTGCATTTGGAACTTTGGGAAAAAACTTCAAAACAACAGCACTTTTAAAAGAGAGAGGAACAGACAAAAGCAGCACATGGTCAAGTCAGTGCAAGAGAGGGAGAGAGAGAGAGAAAGAAACCCACACTGCTAACTGACACAGCAGTGAACCTGCACAGTTATTGCCTTTGCTGTTGAATTCATGTATCGCTGGACATCGGAGTGCAGTTAGGAAAATTAACAAACAGTGAAATTCACAACTAATCTTGGAGGAACCTCTTGGGACAGGTCACAGCACAGAAATAGATTAGTGAATAGTTTTTAAGTGTGACCTTACAGTAAGTCTGCAGTAGTAAGTAGAGTGAGGTCTTTCTTAATTATATGTTTTATTGAGATATGTCTCTTGATTAAACTTAAAAATATAAACCTTAAGCTAGCCTGGAGCAGTGTTTTGTGATGGATTCTCAGGGGAATGTAGCATGAACAGGTTTCTGCTACCGAGACTGGCTCCAATACAATGAGGGTTACGTCGGGTTCAAAGAGATCAATTGTGTTAGGGCACTCTCTAGTCTGAGGTACAGACAGACGTTTCTGTGGCCAGCAGTGTGGTGTGTTGCCTCCCTGGTGGCAGGATCAAGGATTTCTCAGAGAGGGTAAAGAATGTTCTCAAGGGGGAGAGGGCCAAGCAGGAAGTTATTGTACACATTGGAACCAACGACACAGGAAAGGAAAAGGATGAGATTCTGAAGGGAGAATATAGAATGTTAGGCAGGAGTTTAAAAAGAAGGTTCTTGAGAGTAGTTATATCTGGAATACTCCCAGTGCTGTGAGCGAGTGAGGGTAGGAATAGGAGGATAGGGCAGATGAATGTGTGACTGAGGAGTTGGTGTATATGAGAAAGGATCACAGTTTTGGATCATTGGAATCTCTTCTGGGGTAGAAGTCTCCTGTACAAGAAGGACGGATTGCACCTGAAATGGGAGGGACTAATCTACTGGCAGGGAAATTTGCTAGAGCTGCTCCGGAGAATTTAAACTTGTAAGATGGAGGGAGTGGGACCCAGGGAGATAGTGAGGAAAGAGATCGATCTGAGACTGGTGCAATTGGGAACAGATGCGTCAGGGCAGGCCGGGACAAGGTAGGACTGAAAAATTAAACTGCATTTATTTCAATGCAAGAGGCCTAACAGGGAAGGCAGATGAACTCAGGGCATGGTTTGGAACATGGGACTGGGATATCATAGCAATTGTAGAAACATGGCTGAGGGATGGACAGGACTGGCAGCTTAATGTTCCATGATACAAATGCAACAGTATTAAGGGTTTAGATGCAGGACAGGTGACTGGGATATCAGTGGGGGAGCACTTTGGGGCCAGCAACCATAATTCTATTACTTTTAAAATAGTGATGGAAAAGGATGGGCCTGATCTAAAAGTTGAAGTTCTAAATTGGCGGAAGGTTAATTTTGATGGTATTCGGCAAGACCTTTCAAAAGCTGATTGGTGGCCGATGTTCGTTGGTAAAGGGATGGCTGGAAAACTGGAAGCCTTCCGAAATGAAATAATGACAGTCCAGAGACAGTATATTCCTGTTGGGTGAAAGGAAAGGCTGGTAGGTATAGGGAATGCTGGATAACGAAACAAATTGAGGGTTTGGTTAAGAAAAAGAGGAAGCATATGTCAGATATTGACGAAATAGATCGAGTGAATCCTTAGAAGAATGTAAAGGCAGTAGGAGTATACTTAAGAGGGAAATCAGGAGGGAAAAATGGGAACATGAGATAGCTTTGGCAAATAGAGTTAAGAGGAATCCAAAGGTGTTTGCAAATACATTATGGACAAAAGGGTAACTAGGGAGAGAGTAGGGCCCCTCAAAGATCAGCAAGACGGCCTTTATGTGGAGCCGCAGGAGATAGGGGAGATACTAAATGAGTATTTTGCATCAGTATTTACTATGGAAAAGGATGTGGAGGATATAGACTGTAGCGAAATAGATGGTGACATCTTGAAAAATGTCCATATTACAGAGGAGGAAGTGCTGGATGTCTTGAAACACATAAAAATGGATAAATCTTCAGGACCTGATCAGGTATACCCTAGAACCCTGTGGGAAGAAAGGGAAGTGATTGCTGGGCTCTGTGCTGAGATATTTGTAACATCAATAGTCACAGGTGAGTTGCAGGTAGACTGGAGGTTAACTAACATGGTACAGCTATTTAAAAAAGGTGGTAAGGACAAGCCAGGGAACTATAGACCAGTGAGCCTGATGTCAGTGGTGGGCAAGTTGTTGGAGGGAATCCTGAAGGACAGGACGTACATATATTTGGAAACGTAAGGACTGATTAGGGATAGTCAACATGGCTTTGTGTGTGAGAAATCATGTCTTACAAACTTGATTGAGTGTTTTGAAGAAGTAACAAAGAGGATTGATGAGGACAGAGCAGTGGACATGATCTATTTAGACTTCAGTAAGGCGTTCGACAAGGTTCCCCATGGGAGACTGGTGAGCATGGTTAGACCTCATGGAATACAAGTAGAACTAGCTATTTGGATAGAGAATTGGCTCAAAGGTAGAAGACAGAGGGTGGCAGTTGAGGGTTGGTTTTCAGACTAAAGACCTGTGACCAGTGGAGTGCCACAAGGATCGGTGCTGGGACCACTACTTTTTATCATTTATATGAATGATTTGGATGTGAGCATAAGAGGTATAGTTAGTAAGTTTGCAGATGACACCAAAGTTGGAGGTGTAGTGGACAGCGAAGAAAGTTACCTCAGATTACAAGGGACTCTTGATCAGATGGGCTAATGGACTAAGGAGTGGCAGATGGAGTTTAAATTAGTTAAATGTGAGGTGCTGCATTTTGGGAAAGCAAATCTTAGCAAGACTTACACACTTAATGGTAAGGTCCTAGGGAGTGTTGCTGAAGAAAGAGACCTTGGCGTGCAGATTCATAGCTCCTTGAAAGTGGAGTCGCAGGTAGATAGGATAGTGAAGAAGGCGTTTGGTATGCTTTCCTTTATTGGTCAGAGTATTGAGTACAAGAGCTGGGAGGAGTCCAGAACTAGAGGGCATAGGTTTAGGGTGAGAGGGGAAAGATATCAAAGAGACCTAAGGGGCAACCTTTTCACGCAGAGGGTGGTACGTGTATGGAATGAGCTGCCAGAGGATGTGATGGAGGCTGGTACAATTACAACATTTAAAAGCCATCTGGATGAGTATATGAATAGGAAGGGTTTGGAGGAATGGACGAATTGGATTGAAGGATCTGTTTCCGTGCTGTTCATCTCTATGACTCTATGACTCTAAATAATTATATTAAGTACCTTCCCAAAAAGAATACATGCTGTATAATAATCTCAAGGAATATGGGAAGTACAGTCATCACCGTGCATTTATTTTGCGATTTCTGTGAAAGACTGGATACATAAAGCACACTCACATTCAAAATCAACTGACTTTCAGCTACTTCGAGAGAACTAAGATTGATATCTGTGAAGCTGGATTAGAGTTGTGCTGGAAAAGCACAGCAGTTCAGGCAGCATCCAAGGAGCGGTAAAATCGACGTTCCGGGCAAAAGCCCTTCATCAGGAATACAGGCAGAGTGCCTGAAGGGTGGAGAGATAAATGAGAGGAGGGTGGGTGTGTGAAGAAAGAAGCATAGATATCTGTGAAGCACAGAAACATTGAAAGGTGGGCGAGGAGTCGGCCAATCTTCGAGTGTATTCTGCCGTTCAATTGATTAGGCTGATATTACAACTCAGTATGCGGTTCCTACTTCTGCCTGTCACTTTTGTTCCTGTTTTGGCCTTAACCACTTTCAGTGGAAGAGAATGATTGAGGTTATTAGGCTATGAGGACAATCATAGCACTCTGATTTACGTTTCCTGAGAAGGTATTCATAAGAAATTTAAAAAAAAATGTCGGAACAGAAGAGAATCCCCGATCAAATTAGTCTTTCCTTTCTGTGGACACTAATGAGGGAGATTGTAATGTGCTGGTAATGTCACTGGATTAATAATCTAGAGGTCAAGGCTCTGGGAAAGCAGCTTCAAATCCTGCTATGATTGCTGGTGAAATTATAATTTTGGAATTAAAAGCTAATGTCAATGAAAGTGACCATGGATCTATCTTTAATTGTTGTAAAAACCCATCATTATGGAAGGAAATCTGCCGTCCTTACTCAGTCTGACATACATGTGACCCTGCATTGTCCATTTCACAATTCTGGATTGAGATACACAGTGCTATGCACCACTCACTCAAATCCTAATGTCCTGTAGAGAGCAATGTTCAATTTCCATGAACTTACAGGGCAAAATATCATGACGATAACATGTGAAACAGCCAATCTAGCTCATGTTTGACACCGTTCATTGGCTTGCCAAACAATCTTTGGGCTATAAAAGTAGATTAGCAAGATCAGGCTATAGACTGGGTCAGTTGTCGACCAGAAACTGCAATGTCCTAGAAATTGTAAAATACTCAGGCCTTGTTGAAAAGAACTCTAAAGTCTATTGTACAGAAATTAAGAACAAATAGCTTGTCATGGATTACAATGTAATGTATTCTATGCACTTTGTAAGTAATATCTGGAGTCTATAACACTTTATTGTTAGTACTGAATGTCAAAGATAGGTTAACTGAACTGGCCGTAATAAATATGAAAATCCATTCCTAATTCACAAACACATTTAATTTATGAGATATTTTCCATTCAAAAGCTTTTATCTGCACAAGGTGTGGTTCTGACAGATGGACAGTCTGAGTGAGATATGTATTCTGTGAGGCCACTGCTCCTACTGTTTATACATCATTCCTGACTAAGAATGAATGGCCACTCGACTGTAGTCATTGGAACGAATGTTGTCATTGGGACCACAGCCAAGTGGATCTCATTAACTGAGATCCTTGATTAGGGCTGTTAACCTGGGCCAATCGGGGACCCCTGGCTGACAGATATAAACAGTGTTGGAGCGGCACGGTGGCACAGTGGTTAGCACTGCTGCCTCACAGCGCCAGAGACCCGGGTTCAATTCCTGCCTCAGGTGACTGACTGTGTGGAGTTTGCACATTCTCCCCGTGTCTGCGTGGGTTTCCTCCGGGTGCTCTGGTTTCCTCCCACAGTCCAAAGATGTGCAGGTCAGGTGAATTGGCCATGCTATCCACACTGTAAGTAATCTAATCTAATGTTTGAGTTATAAAGAAAAGCTGGGACTTTTTAAAAAAAAAAGGAAAAAAATAAATAAATAAACAGTGTTCAGAGAGTGACCTCACTCTAAGGACTGGGTCTGGGCTGGCTGGTCAGAAACCATTGACTGTGCGCTTGTAAAGGGTGACTTGGTAACAGGATACCAGCCTCTGTGCAGTTATTTTAGTGGTGACGCGAGTAAACAGTACATGCCTGAAGAAAGTTCGTTTGCAACAGTCGTCTTTGAGTTGGGGCAAGCATTTCTGGCATCACGCCATTATTTGGAAAGCTTGGCTTGTTCAATCTTGCCATTGAAGACTGGGCCTAGAATGTGGAAAGAATATGATATTTCTTCAGGGCAAATGACATTGAGGCACTTGAAAAGCAACAAGTTATCTTTCCAACTGCTTGTGGATCTGCAGCATTTTCCTTTATTAGGAGCTTGACTTTTTCTGAGGCACCTCCAGATACTGAAACCTTGCAAACGTTGACGGATTTAGTTAAAGAATATTACAAACCCATGCCTCCTCTAATTCTGAGACACTATTGATTTTATTCGGCAGTTTGAGAACCCGGGGAATTTGTATCGGGATTTCTGATGAGGTTGAGATGACTGGCAAAGGCATGTGATTTTAGGTTAACTCTGAATGAGATGCTGAGAGACTGGTTTGTGGGATTGATGATGTAACCGACCAAAAGCAGCTGCTAGTTGAAGCCCAGTTGGACTTCAAACAGGCACTGCAAAATGGCATTAAAAAATGTGGCAAATGGAGCATGTAAGCTATAGCGTATCCCAATGGAAGTGGACACCCTCACTTGTCCAACTGAGCTTGGGAAAAACTACTTGAGTGTACACAATTGCAGGGTCTCATATATGGCATACCCTGAGCAGAGGAACCTCAAGACCCCACTACAAAGCCACTCCTGTGCCAAGTGGATGAAATGTTCTTTTGGATCTGGGCTGCCAAGTCTTTGTAGTTGCAGTCGGTATGCAGACTCATGATAGCAAAGGAGTCCTATGAAGCCTGACTTGAGTAAGATAATTCATAGGCTGGTACT
Organism: Chiloscyllium plagiosum; assembly: GCF_004010195.1. Taxonomy (NCBI): domain Eukaryota; kingdom Metazoa; phylum Chordata; class Chondrichthyes; order Orectolobiformes; family Hemiscylliidae; genus Chiloscyllium; species Chiloscyllium plagiosum. The sequence goes on from NC_057737.1 coordinate 32,290,797, forward strand.
CAGGAGAGTATACACCCTGGAAAGTCTACCTACATGTAGTTTGGAGCAGTTAAATTGCTTAGCAACATCCAATTTAGAACCAACCAAAATAAATGTTTGGTTAAATGATGGCCTGGTTCTCATGGAGGATGATACCGACACAGCTCTATCTGTGGTTGCGGAATCAGTCTTTAACAAGATTTGGTCTAGATTCCAACCCTTCAGTTTTCACAAGACCTCAGCCAGGCTGAGAACATGTCTTGGGGAACCGTTACATATTACTTATATAAATTACATTGGATGAGAATGTAGAAGACATGGTTAGTAAATTTGTGGATAACGTAAAATTGGTGACATCTTGGACAGTGAAAATGGTTTTCTAAGATTACAAAGGGATCTTAATGAAATGGGTCAATGGGTTGAAAAATGGTAAATGTAGGTCAATCTGGATAAATACAAGGTATTGCATTTTGGTACAACAAACCAGGGTTGAGCTTAAACAATTAATGGTACACCCTTGAGTGGGGGCGCGGGGGTTACCCAGGGAGATAGTGAGGAAAAAAATCAATCTGAGACTGGTACATTTGAGAACAGAAGTGAGTCAAACAGTCAGGACAGGCAGGGACAAGGTAGGACTAATAAATTAAACTGCATTTATTTCAATGCAAGGAGCCTAACAGGGAAGGCAGATGAACTCAGGGCATGGTTAGGAACATGGCAATATGGGATATCATAGCAATTACAGAAACGTGGCTCAGGGATAGCCAGGTCTGGCAGCTTAATGTTTCAGGATACAAATGCTTCAGGAAGGCTAGAAAGGAAGGCAAGAGAGGAGGGGGAGTGGTATTTTTGATAAGGGATAGCATTGCAGCTGTGCTGAGGGACGATATTCCCGGAAGTCCATCCAGGGAAGTTATTTGGGTAGAACTGAGAAATAAGAAAGGGATGATCACCTTATTGGGATTGTATTATAGACCCCCCAATAGTCAGAGGGAAATTGAGAAACAAACTTGTAAGGAGATCTCAGCTATCTGTAAGAATAATAGGGTAGTTATGATAGGGGATTGTAACTTTCCAAACATCGACTGGGACTGCCATAGTGTTAAAGGTTTAGATGAAGAGGAATTTCTTAAGTGTGTATAAGAAAATTTTCTGATTCAGTATGTGGATGTACCTACTAGAGAAGGTGCAAAACTTGACCTACCCTTGGGAA